>NC_056728.1:125107551-125407551 GCF_019279795.1 Protopterus annectens
AATATTTAGGAATGTTGTGACTTTTCTGAAAAAACATAGAGGGGGTGTACTGTAGTAGTCTATGAAAGTCCAAATATCTTTTGTAGTCTTCAAGACCTGTCAAGCTTCCCACTTATCATTCACCTTCCTTAAAGAGCCTCCCCAAATAAGATATACTCAAGAAAGGGGACCTAAGCTTAGGGTATCATATGCACCATCTTCCCGTCCTTTAAATGCTAAAGGCTCAGATTTTTTCTCAGGAGGATATGCTCTTTCTTCTATCAGGGAGGAGTCCAGAGATGGATGTCTGGTCTGCTTTGGACTGCAGGTTTTGAATAAACTGGAACAAATACTAGGCTAACCTACACCAATCCTGTGTAAGCTTTGTGGAGATAGCGAGAGAGGACTCGCGTTGTGGCAAGAGTGCTAAAATGATGGAGATCAACAACTACAGCATGTGAATCTTCAAAGTTTCATGGGTGGCTAACAGACATTTCAGAATCCATGGGCAGACATACAAACGCTCAACCTTCTGACTGCGAACATCTAACAAGTCTAACCTTGTCATCACAATAAACAAAACATGCTGGAGGGATAGGTTCCTGACCTAGGGACTCCCCAGACTCTGGAATAGACTGCCCATACATGTCAAGCAGAGAGCCTCCTTGGCCCTCTTCAAAAGGAACCTTGACGATTGGATGGGAGAAAGGAAACTCACTCTGGGGATCAAGTCAGTCACCCTGCTAGACAGGGGTCCAGGAAGTAAATAGTATGGAAAGAAATAGCCAAGGAATTGTTATGACTAGGCTTGTATAGGCCCTAGGGCCAATAGCCTAGTACCAACCTATGAAGTAAAATGGAGATACTATCCTTCCGAAACAAAACAAAACATGGCATCCATTCAGACCTTTATCTTCAGCCTAGGAAAGCATCCTCTTTGCAAAAGGCAAGGCAACATCCTGAGGAGCTTTGAAGTACCAGTCATTTCTAATGGGAGCTGCTGAAGTGCCCCTCTGCAGTTCCACTGCCCTCAAATCTAGGAACAAGATCTATGGACAACAGACAGAATCTGAGGGAAGTTTTGGCCTCCCATCTACTCTAATCACAGTGGGCAAACTTCTCCAATACCCCCAAATTTTTCCTCTTTTTTGAGGAACATATGAAGAGGTCCAATTCCTGGTGTCAGCAGACATAGCAGTTTACTTAGTGAGAGACTCCAGACACTGCTTGTTGAGGTATGTCAACTTCCTTTCCCTCGCAGTTTTGTTCTGAATCCAACACGGAAAATACAGATGTCACGGGAACATCCCAAACAATATGGGCTGGTAATGGAAAACTGAAAAATGTAGCATCTGCAAAGCTAATGAAACTGTTCTTTGTGCTAGGATCTTCTACGTGATGCAGCTTAACTCTGTTTTAATTATATGTCAAAATTAAAATTTCAATCAGTATCCTCTTGGTGAAAAGGGAATTCAAGTGTAATGAAAACAACTGATTCTAAGAGGAAAACAGTACCTTTTGGCCATAATCAAGTGCACCATGAAAGAGAAGGCATATTTACACATGGTAAAAGTTTTTAGAGTAATTTTTACTTATTAAATACAAATCATTATATGGGCACATACCAAGACAAAAATATTTTTAGATCCTTGTGAATGTTTCACTTACCTTTAAAACAATGCAGTTATCATCAGTCCTGATAGCTTCGGCTCTGCACATGTATGTCAAACTAAAACAAGAAATCTGTGAATCAGAGACTTCAAGACATATCACAGATTTTAAATGTTTTTAAACAAGCAAACTAAAAAAAAAACATAAGTACACACACACACATGTATGCACTGTATACAATATTATAACACGAAAATGATCCATTACCACATCTGCACTCTGAAATATTTATATAGTGATGATCTGTTTACTGTTTTGTTAAGTAGATAAACATGTTAAGCCTTTTAAAAGGATATCCAGAGAATGTACAGAACCAGAAAAAAAATTAAAATATACAATAGCGAGAAAAAGGTTAGTAGCATTAGTAATGCATGACTATATGTGGTTTTCTTTCCCATAGCAAACAGCAATGCAAGGAGACAAATGGTGTGCCAACTTTAACAATTAGGAATATGCTTCATGAAATTTAACCCACAACAGTGTAAAAGAATGCCTTGTTAAAAACATCACGAGGCACTCACTTCTCTCTCTAAATCACAAAACTTCAAAACACATTAAGGAGATAAGGCATTCATTAACACTTCCTGCTATTAACAAATAATACGTTAGACCACCCACTGGCACAGTGGCAGTGAATCCTCCTGTGACACTGGTGACATGGGATAGACTAGTGACAATGGAAGGTCAGTTCAGCAAAACCCAAATGCAGCATGCTCCCACAGCTTGCCTATCTCAGAGGAGAGGGGCAGTAGGGTCTACTGCTGCCATAACACACACTGGCAAAAACCAAAGCAAAGATGGAGTGCTACACATGTGCACATATCCAAGAGGGCCTGGCAGCAGTACATTCAGCACGTGCAAAGCATACATATACAGCACATTCTATATCTTTGCAAGCTTCATCCTTTGCAGATCAGTGCAACATAAAGAAAAAAAAATAAGGCACCAGGATGCCCAAATTGCCACTCCATATTACAAAAATAACACATAATCACAAACCAGTCAGTCATATGTGGAATATACAAGACTAAGGAGGGTGAACAGGTAATGTGCAGATTGCCACCTGCCACAGGAAACCTTTTAGAGGAGCAAAAGTTATTCCTCACAGACATTTAATCCTTGTGAAATACTAAACACGGATCCTCAAACATGAAGGTTTGGAGCTCTAAGCTCCTGCAGGCAGAAGTTGTAGCTTACAAACAGAAACTATTTCCAATAAACAAACCAGCACCACTGACCAAGAAGCCAGAAAGTGAGGCAAACACTCTTTGTCAATCACAAAGTTAAGAAAACACAATTTTGATGGCACCTGCAAAAGGTTACAGAAAAAAGAGAATTTCTTTAAGGAACTGCTTGACCAGCCAGTGCTGTGCCACAATATTAAGACACACATAGATAAAGATCAGGAAAGCAGTCACCTAAAGTAACAGGGTCCAGATCTAAAAAAGTACAGTTGTGTACCTACCATAAATGTAGATGTTCGAATGTATTCACTGTTGCAGTCATTACACTTGGGTTATCCTGCTGGCAGGCTACCCGCAGTCGGCCTGAATTCCAAAGTCCTGGTCCGGCGTCGGTTGCTGTCGCCTCTTCCCTGACGTCAGTGCGCCAGGGGTATACAAGATGAAGCCGACGCCATTTTCTTCAGTTTTTCTTGCCCCAGATGTCAGGTGCTCCAAAAAGGGAAGGCTAAAAACATTGCTTATATAAAGCATGCACTAAAATAAACAATACCTTCATCAACAAGCAAATACACCACATAGGTTGTATAGAATAGAGAAGTACAGATAAGTCCCAGCAAAAAAAAGGGGGATGGAGGATGGGTAACCTGGACTGCAACAGTGAATACACTCGAACATCTACATTTTATGGTAGGTACACAACTGTACTATGTTCATCGTGTTTCACTGCTGCAGTCATTACACTTGGGTTGAATCCCAAAGCTGAGGTTGGGCGGCTGGGTCTAAATAGAATTAGGAGTGGCTATGAGGCCCTGCAGGACTGCAGTGGCAAAGCCTGCTCTGGATTTAGAGTAAATAGTTAAGTGGTAGTGCTTGGTAAAAGTGTGCACTGAACTCCAAGTTGCAGCCTCCAAAATTTCCCTGGTTGGTACTCCTCTGAGAAAGGCTGCTGATGTGGCTGCTGCCCTGGTCGAATGTGGCCTGATGCCCTTAGGCACTGATTTGCCATGCTGTGCATAGCAGAAACGAATGCAGTGTCCTATCCATTTTGAAATAGTCTGCTCTGAGATCGCCTTTCCTTGTGATCCTGCAGCATATGCCACCAAAAGTTGCTCAGTCTTTCTGAAAGCTTTAGTTTTCTCCAAGTAGATGAGTAGCTACCTGTGCATGTCCAAAGAATGCAGAAGTCTCTCCCCTTTATTCTGGGGATTTGGATAAAAAGTAGGCAAATAAATTGTTTGATTAAGAGCCACACTGGATACTACCTTTGGCAAAAATGTTGGGTTTGTCCTTAGAGAAACCCTGTCCGGATGGAAAATGATAAAAGGTTCCACTGCCATTAATGCCTGTAACTCTGAGACTCTTTCTTGCTGAAGTTATTGCTAGGAGCAAAGTAGTTTTCCATGATAAGAATTTTATCTTGGCTGTATTGGCTGGCTCAAAAGGAGGCAGTGTGAGCTTTTCCAAGACAAAACTGAGGTCCCATGTAGGTATCGGTGCTCTCCTTGGGGGGCTTATGTTTTTGGCCACTCTGAGGTACTGCCTTAGCAGTGGATGTGAAAAAATAGGTGGTTCCGTATTGCAATGAGCTGAAATGGCAGAGGCATGGATCTTAATAGATGACAAGGATAGGCCTTTGTCTAGCATCTCAGTTAGGTATTGTAAAATCTGAGGAATATTTGGAACAAGCAGGTCAATTCCTTGTGCCTGGTTCCATGCACAAAATCTCTTCCATTTTTCTGCATAAGATTTTCTGGTGCTGGACCTCCTGGCTTCCAAAATGACATACATAACTGCTTTAGAGAGAGGTGTGTTCTGAGTGGTTATATTATTTGCCATGCAGCCATATTTAAGGTTCTTAGCTGATTGTCCAGGATCACATTGTTTTGTTGGGTCGGAAGATGAGGAATTTGAGGTAAAGTCCAGGCTGGGCCTTGAGACAAGCTCTTTAGGATTGGATACCACTGCTGGCGTGGCCAGTCTGGGGCAATTAGAATCATTTTTGGCTTCTCTTGTCTGACCTTTAGGAGTACCTTGGGTAGGAGAGGCAGTGGAGGAAAGGCATAAACAGTCAGGGTTTTCCAGCTGAATGACCGAGTATCCACCTTCCATGCTTGTGTGCGATAGGTCCTTGTGCAGAATCTCTGTAGTTGGCAGTTGTGAGGGGAGGCAAATAGATCTATGTCTGGGCATCCCCACTTCCTTGTTATCATGCTGAAGATTTTTGGATCTAGTTTCCACTCGTGAGGGTCCATGAGGTTTCTGCTTAGTTCGTCTGCCAGAGTATTTGTCTTTCCTGGCAGGAAATGTGCTTGCAGATGCACCTGACAGGTCAATGCTGTGTCCCACAAAGTCATGGCTTGTCTGCAGAGGGGGCAGGAATGTGTGCCCCCTTGCTTGTTTATGTACCACATGACTGTAGTATTGTCTGACTTTAGCAATAGTTGTCCTGGATGGAGTAGGTCCTTGAAGGCTGTCAGGGCATTCTGTACAGCTAGCATCTCTTTTTAATTGATATGAAGATGCATTTGGCTTGCGGGCCACCTGCCCTGAATGCATTTTCCTGCCATGTGTGCCCCCCAGGCATAATCCGATGCATCTGTTGTTAGTGTCTGCCTGGCTGTGGGTAAAATGAATGGCTGTCCCTTGTTGTGGTGACAGGCCAGAGCCCACCATTGAAACTCCGGTTGCAGGCAGGGAATGAGAGTAATTATTGTTTCCAGGCTGTAGCAATGTTGAGTCCAAACACTTTAGATACCCTTGTAGCTTCCTCATATACAGTCTTGCATATGGAATTAGCAGAATGCAGGATGCCATAAAGCCCAAAGCCTGCAGAATTTTTCTTGCAGGTAACTGGGTTTTTGTTGCCATCATTTGGAAGTAATGAGTCAGTTGCCTTTGTTTGTCTGGCGTGAGATAAGCCATCTGGGCAGTTGTATTTAAGCTTGCATCCAGGAATATTATCTCTTGAGAGAGCAGTAGTTTTGATTTCTTTTCGTTTACTGTATACCCTAGGCAAATTAGTAATCTTTTTACAAACGCCAGATGCTGAAGTAGAATGTCCTTGCTCTCTGCTTGAATAAGGCAGTCGTCCAAGTAGGGATATATTTGAATTCCTCTATCTGCAAAATGCAATTACTGGTGCCAAGCATTTTGTTTAGACCCTGGGCACAGTAGATAAGCCAAAGGGCAGTGTAGAGAATTGGTAGTGCATTGAGCCAGCTATGAATCTGAGTTATCTTCTGCAAGATTGTCTGATTGGAACATGCAGGTATGCCTCTTTGAGGTCCAAAGTTACGAGCCAAGCCTCCTTGCCCAGCATGGGCAGAAGTTGCTGCAGTGACAACATTTTGAATTTTGGAACGTCCAGAAAAGTATTTAGAATAGACAGGTCCAGTATTGGTCTCCAGGCTTTGCCCTTTCTGGGTACCAAGAAAAGTCTTGAGTAAAATCCTTGGCCCTGCTCCTGCTGTGGTACTTTTTGAATAGCCCTCATGTCCATGAGAGATGAAATTTGCTTTTGTGCCTCTGCCCATTGATTGTGTGGCAGTTCTGGCATACCTTTTGCCTTTGGGAGGGTGTGAAAGTAGAACATGTACCCCTGAGAAACAATATTCAGTACCCATTTGTCCTGGGTGATCCTGTGCCAATTTTGTGAGAAAAGTGCTAGCTTTCCCCCTAAGGGTGCTGACAAAAGTTAAGTGCTTGGCATTGGTAGTGGGAAGTCATTGGGACTGTTTCCTATATGGTTGTGACTTGTCTTCTCCGCTCTTGGAGAGAGAAGCACCCCATTGTTTAGGCCTGTATGAGCCTTGGGGCTGAGATCTGCCTCTTTGTGGCCTGTCTGACACTGGAAAGGACCAATTCTTAGAAGGCCAGTTCCTGCTAAATCTGGGTGGCTGAACCTGTAAGAAGTCCTTTACTGTCTGCATAGATTTCGCTTTATCCTCCATTTTCTTTAACACCTCTTCTGCCTTAACACCAAACAACGTATCATGCTGTAATGCAACATCCAATAACTTTGCTTTAACATGATCAGGTAGACTCTGTTCCTTTAACCAAGCATGCCTTTGAATGACAGAGCCTGTAACCGCGGCCCTGCAAGAAGCCTCTAATGAATCAAAACCACATTGCAAAGTACGCTTTCCCACTTGTTCAGCTGCATGCAATAAATCCTGCATTTCCTTGTTTTCAGAACATTCAGAGTTTGTCAGCATTTTCTGTTTTAGCAGAGACATAAGGTATTGCTGATATTTAAGCATGTCAACCTAGCAATTTAAAGCCCTTACAGCTAATGTAGCAGAGGTGCAAACTTTTTTCCCCCATCCGTCCAGTGCTCTAGAATCCCTATCACAGGGAACAGGGTTTTTTGCAGTGGAAGCCTTGACCCCTTTGGGACCCTGAGATATAATTTCTGGGTCAGCAGCAGGGTTTTTATAAAGAAATTTATGTGAATCTGGAACCCTGTAATACCCATCTGGCTTAACTGGTGCAGGGGGTAAAGAATCAGGAGACACACTGGACTCAGAAAATACATCATCTACAATGTTTAGCACAGGAGGAATAGCAAGAGGTCTGTGTTGAGGCACTAAAAGAAAATCTCTGAGCCTTTTCTTGGATTATGAATAATCCTGGCTTTCCCAGTGGAAATGCTCCCTCCTGGTGTGCAGGGTTTTACCAAAAGAATAGTCTTCAGGTGAAGAGGCTGAAGGGATAGATTCTTCAGCATCAGAGTCCTCATAGGGAGAAAGAGAATATCCCTATTCTGAAGAGGAATCAGAAGAAATAGAAACCTTATCAGAGGATTCATAGTCAGTGTCTTGCCTAGGCCTTTTATCAGGAGGGGGATGGGAGCCCCTGATAAAAGTAATTAGGTCATCGGCCATTTTAAGCATCTGTTTCCTAGGTACTGATGACTGTCCTGGAGAATGCTGTACTTGTTTCTTTGTCTTTAAAGGTGTTTTAGACTTTGTCTTGGTTGCTGAAGTGGTCTTGATAGAAAGCTGTGTAGGTCTGAAAACACCCTCAGAAGCCGATGCCTGCTCAGCGGCTCCAGACCCATCTGAGGGAATAGTTTCCGTAGGTCCAATACCTTGAGTTTCCAGAGGCCTAGTTGTCTCCACGTGGGAGTTGGAGGCGGCCTGTGGCTCTGAGGTAGCGGGTGTCAAGGGCTGCGAAAGTGCTTCACTGAGAACCAGCGACTGGCCTAGAAGAGGCTTCGTAGTCGGTTTTGGACCTCGGATGCCTGTCCTTTTCTTTTTCCTTGCGCATTTTATGAACTCCGGTCGTCGGCTGTTCCGACGGCATTATATAGTTAAACCTTCAGCCAAAGTAATGGAAAGCAAAATCGTACTGACGCTTAATAGTGCATTGGTTAAATCTAGCACAAAACCGACAACTAGCAATGTCGTGGTCAGGGCCTAGGCAAGGAATACAGTAAGAATGAAAATCCTTATGAGGTATTTGCTTCCCACAAGAAATACAATTGTTAACTTTTACTGACATCGGTCTGGAGCAAGAAAAAGTTTCCCCAATGAGGTACTTAGCTTTATTGAAGACTTCGGATCTGAAATTCGACTTCGAAAATCTCAGGAGTTGGCTGTCCAGCACTTGCAAACTGCTTTTGCTTCGGGCACCGCGCGTCAAGAAAGACTGAAGAAAATGGCGTTGGTTGCATCTTATATACCCCTGGCGCACTGACGTCAGGGAAGAGGCGACAACAACCGATGCCGGACCAGGACTTTGGAATTCAGGCTGACTGCGGGTAGCCTGCCAGCAAGATAACCCAAGTGTAATGACTGCAACAGTGAAACACGATGAAGATCTGCACTGTATCTTCATCCAGGGCTACCACAGTCTTGACTTCCTGAGCCATTCCAATATTGGCAAGAATAACCAATCAGTGGAGAATGTCTAACTCTGTGCAGAAGACACACCTAAGATGGGATCTCATATGGGACATTTTCCAGTGTAGGGTCACGCCCACAAACTTTAACCATGGCAGCATACACCGCAATGACAATTCTTAAGAAAATCTAAGACATGACTAGGAGAAAAGTACAGTTTTGTACCTACCATAAATGTAGATGTCCGATAGATATGCAACTGCAGTCATAACATATGGGTTGTCCTGCCTCAGGCATCCCTCGGTCGTCCGGATTCCAAAGTCTGGGTCCGACGTCGGCTGATGTCGCATTTCTCTCCGTCAGAGCGGCCGGAGTACATAAGCATCAGCCGACGCCATCTTCTTCAGTGTTTCTTGCCCCAGATGCCAGGTGCCCTCCAAGGAAGGCTGTAATCAAATTGGAAGATAAAACAGGTTTCCGGACAAATAAATAAGCAATAAACAGATACACCATAACAGATATCCCCAGCTAAGGATAACAGGGATAGGAGTGGACCCAAGGAATAGAGGGGAAGGAGGGAGGGAAAACCCGACTGCAGTCGGACATCTACATTTATGGTAGGTACAAAACTGTACTATGTCCTTCAAGAATGCAACTGCAGTCATAACATATGGGTTGAATACCATAGCTTAGCTGGGGGAGGTGGAATGCTCTAAGAAAAGGATGGTGCAGCTATAAATCCCTGCAGGACTGCCGAAGAAAAGCCTGCTCTGGATCTGGAATATAGAGGAAGGTTGTAATGTTTGGAAAATGTATGCACGGAGCTCCATGTAGCAGCTTCTAGAATGTCTTTTGTAGGCACCCCTCTTAAGAATGCTGTAGAGGTGGCTGTAGCTCTGGTGGAGTGTGGTCTGACATTGGCTGGCACACTCTTTCCATGGAAGGAATAACAGAATCTGATGCAATGTCCAATCCATTTTGAAATTGTCTGCTTGGAAATTGCTTTTCCTTGTACTCCAGGGGCGTAAGCTACAAAAAGCTGATCAGACTTCCTACTGGTCTTGGTTCTGTCCAGGTAGTAGCGAAGTTGTCTGTGAATGTCCAAGGTATGCAACAGTCTTTCCCCTTTGTTCTCAGGATTGGGAAAGAAAGTAGGCAGGTGAATTGCTTGATTTAAAGAGACCCTAGATACCACTTTTGGGAGAAAGGTAGGGTTGGTTCGTAAGGAGACCCCGTCTCTGTGAAAAGTTATGAACGGTGGTATAGCCATTAGGGCCTGTAATTCCGAAACCCTTCTTGCTGAGGTAATGGCCAACAGGAATGCTGTCTTCCAGGAAAAAAATTGTAAATCCACAGAAGCTGCTGGCTCAAAGGAAGGTACAGTCAATTTTTCTAAAACAAAGTTGAGGTCCCAAGCTGGTACTGGTGCCTTTCTTGGGGGCTTTATATTCTTGATTCCTCTAAGAAATTGCCTTAACAAAGGATGCGAAAACACAGGTGGATCAGTGTTGTATCTAGCTGAGATAGCTGAAGCATGTATTTTTATAGAGGAGTATGAGAGTCCATTATGTAGCATATCTGCCAAATATTCCAGGATGAGTGGGATGCTCAAAGGTGATGCATCATGGCCCTTGGTGGTATTCCAAATGCTAAATCTCTTCCATTTGGCTGAGTAAACCTTTCTGGTGGATGGTCTGCGGGCTTCTGTCAGTATCCGCTGAACTTCCTTGGAAAGAGGTAGGTTGAGGTTATTCATGGGATCTCCCAAGCTGTTAGCTGTAGCGTCTGGATGTTGGGATGAACTGTCCTGAAGTTGTGTTGAGTCAAAAGTTGGGGCCATTGGGGGAGGGCCCACGTTTTGTTGTGACATATGCTCCGTAGTAGTGGGTACCAGTGTTGTCTTGGCCAGTCTGGAGCTATTAGGATCCCCTTGGGCTGCTCTGCTTTGATCTTTAGTAACACTGTGTTCATCAGTGGCAGAGGTAGAAATGCATAGATTTTTAGGGAGCTCCAGTTGAATGAGAGAGCATCTATTTTCCATGCTTGTGGATGATATGTCCTTGAACAGAACTTTTGTAAGTGATGATTGAGGTGGGAGGCAAATAGGTCTACATCCGGCCTGCCCCATGTTGAAGTGAGTCGTATACAGATTTCTGGATGTAACCTCCATTCGTGGGGCTCTAGGAAATTACTGCTTAGACTGTCCGCCAGAACATTGTCTTTGCCTGGAACAAACTGGGATTGCAACTGTATGTTTAGGCTCAGTGATTTTTCCCAAAGATTCATTGTCAGTCTGCAAAGGGGGTAAGAATGAGTGCCCCCCTGCTTGTTTATGTACCACATCACAGTGGTGTTGTCTGTCCATATTAGTAGGTGGCCTGGTTGTAGTTGTTGTCCGAAGGCCTCGATGGCATGCATTACTGCCAGCATTTATTTTTGGTTGATATGCAGATGTTTTTCCTTTGGAGACCATTGTCCTTGAATACATCTGCCCTCCATGTGCGCCCCCCATCCAAGGTCTGAGGCGTCTGTGGTCATGGTCTGTGTTATCTGAGGTTTTTTGAATGACATACCTGTGTTTGACTGGCTTACTGAGGCCCACCATAGAAATTCCTTTTGAAGACATGGAATGAGCGGTATGGTTGCTTCTAGGTTGTTGCTGTGTTGAGACCATAAGCTTTTTAGGTACCATTGAAGCTTTCTCATGTGTAGTCTTGCTAGTGGAACCAAGAGAATGCAGGATGCCATGTAACCCAGGGCCTGTAGGATCTCCTTGCAGTCATCTGGGTGAGCTTTGCTAAACTTTTGAAGTAATGAGTTAACTTCTTTTGCTTGTTTTCTGTCAGGTAAGCCATTTGAGAGGATGTGTCTAGTTTGGCTCCTAAGAAGGTAATTTGCTGGGATGGCTGAAGTCTTGACTTTTGAAAGTTGACTGTGTATCCCAGAGCCTGTAGCAAATGTATGACATAATTCAAGTTTTTTGTCAAAGTTAGTTTGTCGTCCGCTTGTATGAGGCAATCGTCCAGGTACAGGTAGATTTGAATCCCCTGGAGCCTGCAATGAGCAATTACTGAAGCCAGGCATTTCGTGAATACTCTGGGCGCAGTAGATAAGCCAAATGGCAATGCTGAGAATTGATAATGCTCTGGCCCTGCAAGAAATCTGAGGGATCTTCTGCAGCTGTGTCTGATAGGGACATGCAGGTATGCCTCCTTGAGGTCCAGAGTAATCAGCCAAGACCCCTTGCCCAGCATGGGAAGGAGTTGCTGTAGAGTCAGCATTTTGAACGTTGGTACTATGAGAAAAGTGTTTAAAGCGGACAAGTCCAGTATTGGTCTCCATTGAGTTTCTTTTCTTGGAACAAGGAACAGTCTTGAGTAAAACCCCTGACCTTGCTCTTGTTGTGGAACTTTTTCTATTGCTTTGATCTGAGCAAGCAGAGAAATTTGCTTGATAGCCTCTGCCCTCTGATTTTGTGGAAGGTTTGGCATGCCCAGTTTTCTTGGCAAGGTATGAAAATGGAACCTGTAACCGTGGTCTATAATGTCCAAAATCCATTTGTCCTTTGTCAGTTTGTGCCAATTTTTTGTAAACAGAGATAATTTTCCGCCCAAAGGAGCTTCTGCTTGCTCCTTGGTCAGCGGAACTAGAGGAAAGTCATTGAGATTGTCCCTGTGGGGCCATGAAACCCCTGTGTCACTTCTTTGGTTTGCTGGTTGCCATTGTCGTCCCCTGTAGGATCCTCTGTATTGGCCTCTTCCTCGGGCACGCCTGATTTTGCCCCTTTGAAATCTTTCTGGATTAGGAAAGGACCAGTTTTTAGAAGGCCAGTTCCTGCTGAATCTGGGTGGCTGAACCTGGAGGAAATCTTTGACTGTCTGAACTGACTTGGCTTTTTCCTCAATGGACTTTAACACATCTTTAGCATTAGCACCAAAAAGCTTGTTCTTTTCCAAGGGTGCATCGAGAAGTTTTGCCTTAACATGATCTGGTAAAGGTTGATCTTTTAACCATGCATGTCTGCGAATGACCGCCCCTGTCATAGCTGCCCTACATGGAGCTTCCACTGCATCATATCCACACTGTAGAAAATGATTGCTAACTTGCTGAGAATTGTGCACAGCCTCCTGCAAAGACTTCCTATCTAAAGGTTCAGGGGAGGCCAATCTTTTCTGTAAATCATCTAACAGGAAATCCTGATATTGAAACATGTGAAAGAGACAATTGAGAGCTCTCATAGATAAAGTAGTGGAGGTGTAGACCTTCTTCCCCCATCTCTCTAAGGACCTTGCTTCCCTGTCAGAAGGCAAAGGGTTTTTGGAGGTGGTAGATGAAACCCCTTTAGGCCCCTGGGAAATTGTTTCTAAATCAACAGCATGGGCCCTAAAGAAATGAGAATGGGTTTCTGGGACCCTATAGTATCGGTCAGGCTTGACAGGAGCAGGAGGAAGAGTATCAGGGGTAACACTGGAGTCAGAGTATAAATCATCCAAAACATTAAGCACAGGAGGTATGGCTAAGGGTCTGTGTTGGGGCTTTTTAAGGAAGGTTCAAAGGCGCTTTCTGGAATCTGAATATTCCTGGCCTTGCCACTTAAAATGCGCCCTCATGGAATGCAGAACTTCCCCAAAAGACATATCCTCAGGAGGAGAAGCCGAGGGAATGGAGTCCTCTGCATCTGAATCCTCATAGGTCTGGAAGGGCTCTTCCTGGCTATCGGAGTGAACACAGTCCTCAGAATCTTCATCTGTGGGAAGAGGGTCAGAGGGTTCAACCCTGGGCCTCTTATCAGGAGGAGGCTGGGATCCTCTCTCAGGATGGGCCTGGGAACCTCTGATCAGGGAAATTAAATCTGCGGTCATAGCCATGATTTGAGTTTCAGGAGTAGGCTGAGGTAAGGTTTTAGCAGAAAGATGCTTGGACTTGCTGGCTGCCTTGGCACGTGTGTAGGCCTTGACAGACATGGACATGGGAGGCCTAGCCGCTCCAAGTGCAGGAGTGACCTTATCAACAGCAATGGTCTCGGGCATTTCCTCGGTTTCAGTATCTGGAGGAAAGTCAATAACTGGCGTCGGAGTGGCCTCCGGTATCGGAGGTATCGGTAATGCGGTGTCTTGAATTCGGAGCGGTGGAATAACCGCCTCAGAGGGAACCGGAGCACTCGCGGTTAGTTTTGGCGTGGTGTCGGTGGAAGACGCGGGCCGAGGATGTCGGTCCTGGTCTTTTCGTTTCTTAGGAGTCTGCGTTGTCGGATGTTCCGACGGTATTGTATAGTCAAATTTATCGCCGAAAAAGTCTTCAGCGAACTCCGCCCGGCGCCTGAGAGTGCGCTTATTCAAGCGAGCACAGGCGGCACAGGCCGAGACGTCGTGGTCTGGGCCAAGGCAAGGGAGGCAGTAAGAGTGGAAATCCTTATGAGGTATTTCTTTACCACAAGACAAACAATTATTTACTTTTTCAGTAATTTCTGACATCGGCTGAGGCAAGAAAAGGTCCCCAACGGGGTACTTAGCTTTTTTGATGACTTCGGTTTCGAAGAATACAGGAGCTGACCGACCGGCACTTGCGAACTGCTTCTGCTTCGGGCACCGCGCGGCAAGAAAGACCGAAGAAGATGGCGTCGGCTGATGCTTATGTACTCCGGCCGCTCTGACGGAGAGAAATGCGATATCAGCCGACGTCGGACCCAGACTTTGGAATCCGGCCGACCGAGGGCTGCTTGAGGCAGGACAACCCATATGTTATGACTGCAGTTGCATTTCTTGAAGGACATCTATCTGTCCAAGGAGAGAAAAGAATACATCTGTGTAGGATACTTGCCATAGCAGCAACTCTTCATGGATAAGCCACCATAAAATTACACATTTCTGTTAACTCACCAACTGAAATATGCTGGACTGGTGAGGCCATTATTGCAACTGCTGTTTTCATCTCTGCAAAACCTAACGTTGGTCTCATGCAAGCAAGAGTACTGATAATAAATGCACATATATGTACATCCATAAACATACATGTTTAATTTACTAACCATCTGCGCTCATTTGCACACATTATCCATGTGCAATTCTTTAACATAACAGCTTAACAACCACATCAAAAACACAAGAGTGGATAAAAACACTATCACAATCCCCAATCAAATAAAGGGGGATGAAGGGTAGTTTTACTGACACAAGGATCTCTCCTTCAAGGTGTATTACTATGGTCAGTATTTCACACGTGTACTATCTTAATTCAGGAAGAGTCACTATAAGATCAATTTATATTATCCTATGCTTTAAAGTGGGCAACCATGGGTGGCAGAAAGTTACAAGAACCTCTGTAGTACAGCGATCTCTCAAAAAGTCCTACTTAAGACAACTTGCAGTTTCTACTCTTTTGTGAAAGTACAACCGACCACGTTGATGCACCTAAAATGCCTTGAGTGGAAACGCGAATAAAACACACAACAGATGGACCAGATACCTACATGAATTAACTTGATGTGTTCTGTAACACTAACAAAAGTCAGTACAATATGATTTTCTGGTTGAAAGGGATGGAGCCCTGACTGCATCCCCGATAATCAGGGTTTCATTAGTGGCTCAAGCACTGGAGAAGACATGCATGAAAGGGAGTGAGACACTCACCTCCTGAGGGGAGAGGTAGCATGCACACGGGAGGCACACAAGGTAGTGCAATCTCCCTGGTGAAGACTAGAAAAGACCACTGCTTTTGCTGTGAGGAAGGGGGGAGGCAGCTCATCTTTAAAGCAATACTCCTTGTGGAAACAAAGGGAAACCCTTTGTGAGCAGCCCACTGCATGCTCCTCCAAGCCACCTTGTCTAGCAAATGTGCAATAGGGACCAAGGAGAAAAAATGAAAAATGTTCAAACCACCCCTCTTTGGATGATAATCCTTCTCAACCGGCTCCTACCTGTTGAAGGGAACAAATACGCCACTGAAAAGAGATGGCTGACCAGCAGTGGTACTTATCAACATGGAAAAAAATCTCGAACGACAAAAACAGATTTCTATTCTCCTGAACAAATTTCTCTTAGAAAAGTATCGCAACTTTCTATTAACATCCAAGGCATGTGCAACAGCTGCACTACCAGCATTCTAGCATTTAGGATAAAAGAATGGCAGCTGAAGTTAAGCAGCTATCTTATTCAAGAGCACAAAACGTTTAGCACAGGAACTTAGGCAACAGAAAATATAAAGGGTTTTCGATAAACTTAAGAAGCCTATGATAAGGAAAAATGACCAGAAATCAGAAAACCGGTATTAGAGATTTCAGAAATTTTATGAACATTTGCATAAAGCACAGTAATGTGGAAACCAAGAAAAGGCACAAACAAATATTTATGAAAGACAATTTTGCCAAGGTTAAAGGCAGGTAAGGCTCAACAATCAACAGCCATGACAGACAGAATGCCAAACCATTCAAACATGGAAGTCACAGGAACTGAAAACCTGAATAAGTTTGGAAGATACTGATAAAGATCTGGAAGGGTTTTATTTTAAAAAGAGGGATGCATTACCCAAACAAGCTAAAGACACAGTTCCATATGCACACCCCTTTTAATTTTAAATCTGAACTATAAAGTGCTCATCTATACCAGCTAAGAGAATGACAGATGTGTTGCCAAAACTGATGGATACAGATCAAGGTGTATTTGTGTAGTTAGACAAACATTTGACAAAATTTAAAGAATGAGAGAAGCAGAATGCAAGAAAATACTTACACTTTTATTCCTTGTTGATCAGGTTAGTTCCACTAAGCTAGTGGCCTTTTTTTCAGGGGAGACCCGAAGCGGCATTTATATTACTAAGGCAAATCTGGGCAACAGGGAAGCTTACCCTAATCTTTTAAACAGGTGCTGGAATTTAATGGAGAAAACTGTAAAAGGAACCAAGATACTAAGAGCATATAATTAGCAGGGAAAGGTAATCATGTGAGATGTGGGCAAGAACTTAGAACAGCAGGTTACATAGTGCCTTCCATAACATGGACTGGTAGTGTACATCCAAACAGAAAGGGATAAGGGAGTCCTAAGTTAAATACCTGCGCTAGTTGACTTTTTAGACTAGTCTAGAACAGAAGCTGCTCTTAAAAAAGGGACAATTGATATGGCATATAAAATATTACATGTTAATACGAATCAATCAAAGGAGGCTAGAAAAGCTTGGGAAGAGCGACAGGAAAAGCAATAAACAAAGGAACAATGGTAAGGGTACATGTATGGCTCCCACGTTTGTACCAAAGTTCACAAGGCTTAGGATTTTTGCTCGCAAGTGTTTGCATAAGTATTTTTTTAAACCCCAGGCACACTTCAAAGAATTTTCCCTCAAGTATATAGCAAAACCTGGAGGGGTGATGAAAAGAGAGACAGTTAACTGGGAACACATTTCTACAGATTGTAACGATTTCGCATATTTTAAAACTTCCATGCAGAATACTATGTCAAAAATACTAGGGGAGCAATGGCTTCAACTAAAGAAATTATTTTGAACTGGCAAATGGGATCTAAACTAAGAGACCTAGTAAGGCTTTAAGTTTAATGCTATTGGCAACCAGAACAAAACATGCAGAATAATCTTCAGGAAGAGGAAAAGTGAAAGGGAAGGCAGAAACTGAACAATTAATATAACACTGGCGTGAATGACAGTTGTTAAAAAAGAAAACACAACCACAAATGCATGAAAAATGTTATGGTTTGTTTTGTTTTCTATTAATGCATATGCACCCAGATCTTAAGTGATACTTGAATACAGGTGTTTAAAAAAAAGTTTGAAGAGGCTCAAGCAGTTGATTAATAAAAAGTGCTACGGTTAACTTCACCACATAACTAAGGTCTCACAATTTTCCATTTTATTGGTGATCTAAGCTGTGGCACATATTTTCAAAAAGTGTTTTACTGGTAGCTTAGAATAAAGGAGGGCCCAGAGGAAGGCAGAGTAAAATAGAGAGAAGATCCTTTACAGAAGCAGAAGAGGTCTGGCAAGAAGTCCAAGACCAGTAGAACTGTTAGGGTCTTGATCCTTGAAAAGGCACCAATACAAGAATCTCTTACATTTTGTTTAAGACATGTTTAAAGAAGGACATTTGGAAGTTTTAACACAAGTGGCTTGCTGGAATGAGGGCCAAATCATCCAGTCAAGTCCGCTTCAGCTGGGGTGTGGAAGAGACCATTTTTCTGGGTCTGGAATTCTGCACACTGAGGTAATATAGTTAGCTATTTCCTTACTAGGTTAAGGAGGATGGTGAACTAATTTGCTCTGGACCAAAATGGTGATATCAGTAAAAATGTTGGCTTGTTTTCCCTAACGTTCTATGACACCCGGACAAACAAAGATAAGGGGAAAAGGTGCAGAGAAATAGTTTTCCAATTTAGAAAGAATGCATCTTTTTTCCAGTTGCTGGAGCTCCTCTGCTGCAACACAATTCTCTAAGCCACTTGTTAGTTTGGGAATCAGAAAGGTCTACCATGCATATGTTGGTCAGATCCAGGAAAGTTTCCCTGTTTACTATCCATTTACATGGGGCCTTATCTGGTATCTGCTTAATCTGTCCATGACATGTTCTTGAGAAGGGATGCAGACTACCTTAAGGGTCAGATATGACATCTGGGCTACCTCCCAAGGCTGAAAAGCTATCTTTCCTTGAAATCAGGAATGGGTTTCTCCTAGTTTGCTTATTTACAACACAGCCATGACACTTGTCTGTCATCAGTTTGGTAAAATGTATGTATGTGTATCTAAAAACTTGTACTGCCATCATTCTTTCATGT
Source organism: Protopterus annectens (assembly GCF_019279795.1). Taxonomy (NCBI): domain Eukaryota; kingdom Metazoa; phylum Chordata; order Ceratodontiformes; family Protopteridae; genus Protopterus; species Protopterus annectens. Next base: position 125,126,002 of record NC_056728.1, read on the forward strand.
GTCTTTCCTTCTCATTGCTATGCTGTGTGTGTCCTGGACCTTCTGAGCTCCCACATTGGCTCTCTAGGCTTAATCTAAGGAGTGTGCTCAGTGAATGTGTTGTGCTAGCATGAAGGGTACATCTGCCCCCCACCCAAGTTGAGCTGTACCTGCATTTTCCATCATTATGCAAAGGATAGATGTCAATGTTTCTAACAACTGCAAGCTCTGACACCACCTGTTCATGACATATCACTTTAACTTTCTCATATGCAGTTTTGCCACAGGCACCATTAGGATGACTAATGTCATGAATCAAAGGGCCCTGAGAAATTCTTCTTGGGGTGATGTAGCCCCTTTCCTGGAAAGACTTGAAGGATCAGATAAGCACCAAGCCCTCAATGAAGAATGCATTTTGTAACTGTGTCCGGTGCAGCACCCAGCAAGAACACACTCTTTGCTGGGCTTAAGTTTGAATTATCTATACTGACAATGTCTTAATTACTGGGAAATTAAGAAATTAAAGGACTTCTGATTGTCCTCTAGAGAGTCTGCTTGAATGAGGCAGTCATCTAGGTAGAGTAAACATGTATGTACTTTGCCATGTAGAAAACAATCAATGAAGACAAGCAGTCTGTGAAGACCTTGGGTTCAAGTAGATATGTAAAAGTGCAAGGAGGTGAAATGGAAGTGATCGCCTCCAGTTCTGAGAATCTTGGGAACTTTCAGTCCTTGCAGGCTATGGGGAAATGTAAGTACAGACCCTTCTATTCCACAATGACCAAAAAGGAGTGTTAAGGCTATCAGATGCAAAAGACCAGTCAAATTTGGAAAAATCAGGGAATTGTTTAACCTTGACAGAGTCAGAATAAGCATCAGGCGCTTTCTTTTTAGGGCACTATTGTAGCCTTGAGTAAATGCCTGCATTTTTCTGTTAATGGAACTCTCTCTCTCTCTCTCTCACTCACTCACTCTATGGCCCCTTGTTCCAAGTCTTCAGTTAAAATGTACTGACAAAGTTCAGAACCATTTAAAGCTGAAAGGATACGCTGAAACTTTGATCTGTTTGTGGATTCCTAATAACTATGCCCATCCTCTCTGCCACTTCTGTTAAGCCAATGAGCTGATATCTAAACTTAGGCCACCAGGTCATAGGCAGGACTTTCTTCCTCTGCACCGTAACAGCTGGCTTACAGTTCAGTCCTCAGAAACCAGTAATCACTAACACGGAAACCTCAACTAACTTGGAAATCATGCCAAATACAAAATGCCCCGCAAAAGTGTTCTAGAAAGACAAAGCAGTGGCAGCACTATTACTGTCAACAGGAGGCAATAAGGGAAACGTCAACATTAGTACCTACTGTCTTAATAAAATGAGCCCTTAAAAAGTTAAAAATAAGTGCCAAGTTTCATATGGCAAAATTATATGCTATCGGCTAACCATCTGGAAAGGGTGACCTCAGAAACTTTACTACTACATTTAGCCTGAGCAAAGGATACAAAAACGGCATCCATTTTGAAAAAGTTGCCTGTAGACATTGTGTCTTTTGCCCTCTCCCAGTCTGTCCCCCCCCCCCCTATTTTTTGGCTCGGATAAAAAATGTCTAAGAACCTGCTAGCTTTTCTGTCCAGATATCTTTCCTACCAAAGTCAGTTATGGTTTACGACTAATTGAAAATAAAATATCCCAAAGGTAAAGGTACAGACTCTTAGGTGAATTCAAAAAAACTTAGTCCTCTCAGTAGTGAATCATCTTCTCCATAGAAAAAAAGCAGAGTCTCCGTTTTCTCCAAAATCTAATTAGTCAATGGATAAGTACTTGTACATGTCTTCAAAAGTTACTTTTATTTGCATTAAAACTTTGTAGGTTTGCCTTTAGTTATGTTTACCATGTGACTGTCTGAAACAGTTCATCATTTGACAGGATCAATCTGAGGGTCCACTAGCCTTAATTTGCATGTGAGCCCTTTGCTGTCCACACCACTATCCTTAGCCTTACAAACCAATTTATGTTAAAAAGCAAACGCTTTTATATTTCCATTTCTGTGAAAAAGAAAATACTGGAAATAAAATATGGTGCAGCATTCCCCATCACTATGCAGTTGCGTTTAGTCTTGCATTCTTAATCTGTGTTAGCCTTTATGCTTCATTACAACAGTCTTGTATAGTTTATTCAGATAATTGCCTAAAGTACTTTCACCTAACTTTCTTCACACACATCCAAAAATCAAATAAGCAGCCCACATTTGCAAAGCTTAAATCCTTTTATTTTTTCTAGTATAAAAATACGAACTAACCAAAACTGCCCAAATTTAAACTTAGTGGACAGTAAACGTGTGCCTGTATTTATAGTGCTTGTGTACACAGTAAATTACTCAACAGAATTCATCTGAAAAACTTCTTAATTATAGAAAGAAGACATCGCTATAAAAATATTCTTTTGATTTACCATCAGCATTTGATTTTCATCATAGAAACCACTTTTATGGGGTTTCAGTATCCAGATCTTTTTCAGTATGTACTAAATCAACATCATTATTTCAGTTGTAAAATCTGTTGGACAGTCACTCACAAGTTGCTATTAGAACCCATACATTGTTTGTAAAATTGTTACTGAAACACAGTATATTACCAGTAAACCTTTTGGTAGAATAATCCCCTTAGCATCTAAGCCTGTGGGCAAAACTAAGGACAGTAAGACATCTCTTGCTGACAAACCTTCCTTCAGTTTTACCATCTGAATCTGATTTTTAAAAGTACTGCCCACTTCTACGGGACTTAAATACCCAGATCTTTTTCAGCATGTTCTAACTAAACACCGCTATGTCTGTTGTTCAGTTATCCACATACTGCTAGTAGATTACACAGTCTGTATAAACACTTTTAAAACACCATGAAGTAGCAAACCCCTTACAGCACCTAAACTAAACTCAAAGAGTTAAGATTAGTCCAAATGTTTGAATTTGGGTTTGTTTTTTGGTAACCAAATACAACCTTTAAAAATTGTTAAACATTTGTTTTTTTTTATGTGCTTCAGTTTAATTAGAAAGAGAATATGCATCTAACAAACAAGGCCCACTTTTACACAGCTTGAAAGAACAGATCTTTTATATTCATATTATACCATCATAGATTAAAACATGTTCTTCAGACTTACCTAAACAGAATGAGAACCAACAGAATCACCACCAGTGGAAACCTAGTATCTATTGATACAAAAAAATTAAGTTAAAATTAGATGTACAAAACCAAACAGTTACAGGCGGGTGGAAACTCCTTTAGGTTCCAGTAGAATCTTCCAAAGTCTTTTTTTTCTCTCCTCTGTTTAGTTCTTGTGGGTCCAGAAATCCTAGATATCTTGTTCTTCCAGTCCTCCCTTCCTTTTAGTTTACTGTCCTTCAAAAGTGTCTCTCATAACTGTCCTCTCTCATTTCTTTCTGACTTGGTAGTCGCACCAAGGGTTTCCTGACTGGTGGAGAGAGAGGTGGGGTAGTAGCCACACCACAACCAAGTTGACAGCCGTCAATCAATTGTGCTCTAGTGGTTTAACTTTTAAAGTAGTTTGAATTTGGCGGTTTTTTTTTTGTTTGGTGTTAGGTATCCATGTTTTAAAAGTCTGAAGATCTATAAAATCTTTTGACTTGTTTTTGTAAAAGCCCAGGTTTGCTGCCTCCATTTAATCTAATTTGCCATTCTAATTCTCCTCTCCAGCAGAATATTTCAGTTCCCTTCAAAAAATCCCACTTCTACAGAGTAAATAATACAGAAAGTGAATGAGTTTTGGCCTGGGATGTCCATATCGTGCTTGGCTAGCAGATTTCTGCTAACTTTGTAATTCAGCCTGTGTGGGCTGCTGGGCTGGTTAAGTCACGTTTTGTTGTGCTGTAGAATTACTTGTGGGAATAAGTACATATAAAATGGTCCTTACCACACATTCTCACACAAAATTTGTAGTATGGGGGAGTGCATTTAAAAGTAGCTTTTTTTTTTTTTCAAAATTGCTTTCCATCTCTCTGAATTCAATAAAACATCTTGTGCTCCTTATAAAGATAAAGTTACGTAGTTTCCCAATATTCTATCTCCTTATTTTCTGCAATAATTACCCAAATTTCAACTTTGGCTTTACAGATTTCTTTACAATCGTTGCAGAAAGTGAGTGACAGTCCATTTTTTCTTGTTTCAGATGCAGGGTCTGTAAATGGACTACCAAAAAACCTATGCAGCCTGTTAAAAAGAATGAGGGAGGAGGAGGGAATCATTTTCTTCTCAGAATATTTTGACTGGGCTGAAAATACAGTGGTGCAGTCGCTTGTGATAGCCTCTGGCTAAGAAATCCTTCTGAAGATTTTCTACATTACTGATAAAGTCATGCATTTCCTCTGAGACTTTAGATAGTCTAATACCCTGGGATTTTAACACATTATTTTAATTAACTTAGGGATGCACACCGCTGTTATACAACTGTAAGTTTACTCTTGTAGATTTTCGAAGCAAATTCTTAGAAAGGGATCCCAAACTTATCTTTTAACACTGTTAGGTCTAAGCAATTCATGCTTACCTTGCTGAATACCATAATAAATCTCAAATGTGGTGAACATGTTGATGCAGTTAACCTCCAGTAGAATCTCATCATTTCCTTCCCATACAATGAAGATATCTGTCTATGAAACGGAAATAACAATTCACATGGTTACTGTACCTTCAACTACAAATGTAATCCTTTTCCTATTTTTGCATAGCAATGTTTGCAAAGCTGGGAGCCATGGTTGCCCAATGGCTATATTGGTGGCCTGCCTATAAATCTTCTGGTTGAAAAAAAATTTATCCCAGAGAACAATTATCAAGACATTTTGAGAGCATTTCCATTTCTCCTGGCAGGGTATCCCTATCCATCTGGTAAGCTTCCATTACGGCTGAGATCCAAAGGTTATGGAACACTACCACAAAGTGCACACATCTCCAGTGACCAGAATTCTTTCTTCTGTGATTTGAATACCTTTGTATATCTAAAAAAATCCAGTGTATCCAGAAAAAAAGCGTTGTTCTCTGCTAAGAGCTTGAGCTGTACCACAAGAAAAATGGCAATGGTCTCAGTCACAGAGCACCACTAGCCACAACAGGTCTATATGGAAGGTCAGGGATGTCTTTCAGGTGGCTTATGGTAAAAAAGTGCAGCAGCTTGTTTCCCAATAAGTTCTCTCACTGGGTTCCCTGGATGTAATTTCCAGTTGTTATCGTCTTTGCTGGCCCTGTTCAGCTTGCCTTCTATAATGCTCTGCTCTGATGGAATGGAATGTAAGTACCCTGAAGATCAGGCTGTGCTGAGATGCTGACTACCAGGCTGTCAGAACTAGTCTGCAAAGGGAAAAGGAACTGGTTCCCTACTCTATCTACTAAATCACTTCAGTGTTGTCTGTGACTACTAGTAGACAGCTTAGAATCCAAAGATAGTCAACTGATTTGATAGCACTTACTACAGCCATCAGTTCTTTAGCATTTATCTGCTTCATTTTGTCTTGACTGTTTGGGAGGCTGTATCCAAGAGGGTCAAATTTCAGGGTCTACAGAACAAAGTTTGAGGCAGCAGTGGTTAAAGACAGAACAGATGCTGGAAGGGACAAATGGAGACATGGGTTGAGAAACAACTGAGTCACCCAGTCCTCTAATGAATCAAATCTACATTGCAAAGTATGTTTTCCAACCACTTCAGCAGAATGCATTAAATCCTGTAATTCTTTATTTTCAGCACAGTCAGGAATCAACATCATTCTCTGTTTAAGCAATCCAATAACATGTTGTTGATACTTTAAAATATGAAACTGGCAGTTTAAAGCCGTAATGGCCAAGGTTGCAGAAGTGTAAACCTTCTTACCCCATCTATCCAGCGGCTTGTAGTCTCTATCAGAGGGGGGTAGGATTTTTAGCAGTAGAAGCCTTAATGCCCTTGGGTCCCTGTGCAATAGTCTCTGGATCCGCAGTAGGATTTTTAAAAAGGAACTTGTGTGAATCGGGGACCCTGTAATACCTGTCAGGTTTTCTGGGAGCAGGAGGCAAAGAATCAGGAGCCAAACTAGATTCTGAAAAGGCATCATCAACAATGTCTAATGCAGGAGGTATAGCTAAAGGCCTATGCTGAGGCAGGAGTAAGAAATCCCTAAGCCAAAAAATCAGAAAAATCCTGGCTTTCCCAGTGGAAATGCTCCCTTAGAGTACGTAATGTCTCACCAAAAGAAAAATCCTCTGGAGGGGAAGCAGAGGGAATAGAGTCCTCTGCATCAGAATCCTCATAAGTAGATAAGGGTAAATCCAGATCAAAAGAATTATCAGAAAAAACAGAATCCTGGTCAGAAGATTCATAAACAACTTCAGTCCTAGGTCTCTTAGAAGGGGGAGGTTGGCTTCCCCTGATTAGAATTATAAGATCTTCAGCCATTCTTATCATTTGTTTTTTAGAAATAGAGGCCTGAGCATGCGGCCTGGGCGTTGGTTTCTTAGGCAGGGTTGGAGATTCTGGCCTAAATGAAGGAGGAGGCCTGAATACACCCTCAGAAGCCAGAGCCTGCGCAGCAGCTCTGGACCCGTCCAAGGAAGAGACATCCGCAGGTTCCACAGCTGAAACATTTCATGGCATACTGGACTCTGAATGGGTCTCAGTAGAGGCCTGCGAGTTGGAAGTAGTGGGTATCAGGGGCTGCGAAGGCGCCTCACTGAGTACCAGTGAACTGGCGACTGGCTTAGGAGAAGCGTCATCGGCAGCTATGGACCTCGGCGGCCGAAATATTTAGAGGTGAAGATATACCGACGGCGGATAGTGCGCCGATTAAATAAAGCACAAAACCGACAGCAAGGTATGTTGTGGTCAGGGCCTAGGCAAGGAATACAGTACGAAAGAAAATCTTTGTTTGGTACTTGCTTTCCACAAGTAATTCAATTATTAACTTTTACTGACATCGGTAAGGAGGAAGAAAAAGATTCCCCAACGGGGTACTTAGCTTTAGTTGAAGACATCAGTTCTGAAACTCGAAAACGAAAATTTCAGGAATCAGCCGACCGGCACTTGCAAACTGCTTCTGCTTCAGGCACCGCACAGCAAAAAAGACTGGTGTAATGGTGTCGGCTGCATGTTTTATACCCCTGATGACCTGACGTCATGTAAGAAGGGACAGCAACCGACGCAGGACCCAAGACTTTGTTAATCAGGCCGACTGAGGGCTACTGCAAGCAGATAACCCAAATGTAATGACTGCAACAGTGAAACACGAAGAAAGTACAGTTTTGTACCTACCATAAATGTAGATGTCCGAGAGGAATACATCTGCAGTCCTTACAAATGGGTTGTCCTGTCGTCACGCAGCCCTTCGGTCGGCCGGATTCCAAAGTCTGGGTCCGGCTTCGGCTGGTGTCGCACTTCACCCGACGTCATCGCTGCAGTTCTTCGGGTATAAAGGCATCAGCCGACGCCATTTTCCTCAGTGTTTCTTGCCCCAGATGCCAGATGCCCTCTTGGATGGCTAAATTTGGATAAATGCCAATGTTTCCAAATAGTAGAGAGCAAACACATAAGATAAGCATGTATGTACATATATACAAACAAATACACCATAATAGATCCCCCCCAAGCTAGCTGAAGGATGGCAAATACCCTAGGAGTACCTCAGAGGGGAAGGTGGGTGGGTAATCCTGACTGCAGATGCATTCCTATCGGACATCTACATTTATGGTAGGTACAAAACTGTACTATGTCCTTCAAGGATGCATCTGCAGTCCTTACAAATGGGTAGAATACCATAGCTAAACAAGGGGAGGAGGAAAAGAGTAGAGATTATGGTGTAGCTAGGATCCCTTGCAAAACAGCAGTGGCAAAACCTGCTCGGGATCTAGAGTATAAAGGTAAATTGTAATGCTTGGCAAATGTATGCACGGAGGTCCAAGTAGCAGCCTCTATAATGTCCTTGGTAGCCACTCCTCGTAAGAAAGCTGTGGTAGTGGCTGTGGCCCTTGTGGAGTGAGGCCTGATGTTCTCTGGAGTTTTCTTTCCATGATAGGAGTAACAAAATCTAATGCAATTTCCTATCCATTTGGAGATTGTCTGTTTTGAAATTGGTTTTCCTTCCTTTCCTGTGGCATATGCTACCAGAAGCTGGTCAGTTTTTCTATTGGACTTAGTCCTGTCCAGGTAGTAGCGTAATTGTCTATGTACATCCAAGGTATGCAAGAGTCTTTCTCCCCTGTTCTGTGGGTTTGGGAAGAATGTAGGTAGGTGGATAGCCTGATTTAATGACACTCTGGATACCACCTTAGGCATAAATGTAGGATTTGTTCTCATGGACACTATCTTGATGGAAGATCAGGAAGGGTTGCACTGCCATTAATGCCTGAAGTTCAGAGACCCTTCTTGCTGAAGTTATTGCCGGCAGGAAAGCAGTCTTCCAGGATAAGTATTGTAATTCTGCTGTTGCTGCTGGCTCGAAAGGGGGTAGTGTCAATTTTTCTAGCACAAAGTTCAAGTCCCATGCAGGCAATGGTGGTTTCCTGGGAGGTTTTACATTTTTAATTCCTCTCAGAAACTGTCTGAGCAGAGGATGAGAGAAGACAGGAGGATCTAAGCTGTATTCTGCTGAAATAGCTGATGCATGTATCTTGATGGAAGAATAGGACAGGCCTGTAAGGAAGAGCTCTGCCAAGTACTCCAGGATGTTGGCTATGTTAACCAGTGTTACATCTTCTCCCTTTGCAGTACTCCAAATGAGATATCTTTTCCATTTTGCTGCATAATTCTTTCTTGTTGAAGGTCTACGAGCCTCCAGGATTATGTCTTTAACCCTTTGGGATAAATTTGGGTTAATTGCTGTTATGTAATGTTCCAAGCAGTTAGCTGCAGAGTTTTCAGGTTTGGATGCAGGATGTTGTAGTTGTTCTGTGTTAACAGTAATGGGGTCAGGGGTAGTGTCCATATTTGTTCCTGAGACAAGCTCCTCAGCAATGGGTACCAATGTTGTCTTGGCCAGTCTGGAGCTATCAGAATGATCCTTGGACGGTCCTCTTTGAGCTTCAGAAGCACCTTGTGCATCAAAGGAAGTGGTGGGAATGCGTATGCTGTCAGGTTTTTCCAACTGAAAGATAGGGAGTCCATCTTCCAAGCAAGTGGGTGGTACGTCCTTGTGCAGAATTTCTTTAGCTGGTGATTGAGTGGGGATGCAAACAAGTCTATTTGTGGTAATCCCCATTCTCTTGTGATGGCTTTGAAGATGTCCGGATGTAGCATCCATTCGTGGGCATCTGTGGTAGTTCTGCTTAATACGTCTGCTAGAATGTTTTCTTTTCCCGGTACAAAAATTGCTTGTAACTGAATGTTGTAGCTCAGGGCCACATCCCATAGGTCCAGTGCCAGCCGGCATAGGGGATATGAATGTGTGCCTCCCTGTTTGTTGATGTACCACATAACTGTGGTGTTGTCTGTCCTTATCATCAACTGACCTTCTTGGAGAAATGGTCTGAATGACTGGATTGCTAATTTTACTGCCAGCATTTCCTTTAGATTTATGTGTAGGCGCAGCTGGTCTGAGTCCATAAGCCTTGTATGCACTTGCCCAGCATGTGTGCCCCCCAACCGAGGTCTGAGGCATCTGTCGTGATGGTTTGGCTTGGTTGACTGTTGCAGAAGGGCAATCCTGTGTTTGATTGACAGGCCTGAGCCCACCATAGGAATGCTTGTTTCAGGCATGGGATTATTGGAATTTTGGTTTCTAGGCTGTGCTTGTGTTGGGACCACAAATTCTTTAGGTACCACTGTAGCTTTCTCATATGCAGTCTGGCATGAGGGACCAGAATTATGCAGGATGCCATGAAGCCTAGGGCTTGCAGTACTTTTCTTGCAGTTAGATGGTTCTGCTTTGTTAATGCCAAGAAGTAGAGAGGTAGTTGCTCTTTCTTTTCTGCAGTTAGGAATGCCATTTGTTTTGATGTGTCCAGCTCTGCACCCAGAAAGGTTATTCTTTGGGATGGAATCAGCCTTGACTTTTTTATATTGACTGTATATCCCAGGGCTTGCAGCAGGTAAATGACTCTTTGTAGGTCTTCTGTTAGCTTGCTTTTGTTGTCCGCTTGTATCAGGCAGTCGTCCAGGTAGGGATAAATTTGGATTCCCTGAAGCCTGCAATGAGCAATTACTGATGCCAGGCATTTCGTGAACACTCTGGGCGCAGTAGATAAGCCAAAGGGCAATGCTGAAAATTGATAATGCTCTGATCCTGCAAGAAATCTGAGGTATCTTCTGCAAATTGGTCGTATGGGGACGTGCAGGTATGCCTCCTTGAGATCTAGAGTTACCAGCCAAGACTCCTTGCCCAGCATGGGAAGAAGCTGCTGTAGGGTCAGCATTTTGAATTTTGGAACAATGAGGAATGTGTTTAAAGCGGACAGGTCTAGAATGGGTCTCCATTTGTTTTCTTTTCTTGGTACCAGGAAGAGTCTGGAGTAAAATCCCTTTCCTTGCTCCATAGATGGTACCCTTTCCACAGCTCTCATTCTTAATAGCTGAGATATTTGCTTTAGAGCTTCTGCCCTTTGAGTAGGTGGTAGGTTTGGCATTCCTCTCTTTCCTGGTAGAGTATGGAAATGGAACCTGTAACCTTGGTCTATAGTTTGCAAAATCCATTTTTCCCTTGTGATGCAATGCCAGTTCTTTGAAAATAAGGTTAATTTTCCGCCTAAGGGTGCTTCTAGTTGTTCCCTGGTAGGCGGTGCCACTGTCAAGTCACTGTGATTGAGATGTTGTAGTGGTGGTGGCTGCGTCCGTGCCTCGCTGGTTGTTACCCTTGCCACTGGCGACCCCTGTAGGCACCCCTGGATTGGTTTCTGCCTCTAGAACGCCTATTCCTGCCTCTCTGTGTCTTAGAGGAGTCCGGAAAGGACCAATTCTTGGAGGGCCAGTTCCTGCTAAACCTTGGAGGTTGAACCTGTAAGAAATCTTTCACTGTTTGTACAGATTTCGCCTTCTCTTCCATCTTTTTTAGTACCTGCTGAGCAGGGGAACCAAATAAATTGACCTTGTCCATGGGTGCATCCAAAAGCTTTGATTTGACATGGTCTGGTAATGCCTGTTCTTTCAACCATGCATGTCTCCTGATAACTGTGCCAGTCATGGCTGATCTAAAGGAAGCCTCCAGTGCATCATAGCCACATTTTAAAGAATGGTTACTAACCTGCTGTATGTTATGTACCATTTCCTGAACATATTTTTTATCTAAAGATTCTTCTGAGGACAGCTTTTTAGTTAACTGGTCAAGTATAAACTCTTGATATTGAATCATATGAAATTGGCAGTTCAAAGCCCTAGCTGACAAGGTAGCAGAAGTGTAAACTTTTTTACCCCATCTCTCTAAGGACCTGGATTCCCTATCAGAGAGGAGGGGGTTTTTAGTAGAAGTAGCTGCTACAGCTTTAGGGCCCTGGGAGATAGTCTCTGGATCTGCAAAAGGAGCCTTGTATAAATGGTGATGAGTGTCCGGGACCCTGTAGAACCTACCGGGCTTAGCAGGAGCCGGAGGTAATGAATCAGGAGCAGTGCAAGCATCATTAAATGCATCATCTACAACAGGAAGAACTGGAGGAATAGCTAAAGGCCTATGTTGTGGCAAATGTAGAAAGGTTCTAAGCCTTTTTCTGGAGTCTGAGAAATCCTGGCCCTGCCACTGAAATTGTTCCCTCATAGCATGCAAGGTTTCCCCAAAGGAAAATTCCTCAGGAGGAGAGGCTGAAGGAATGGACTCTTCAGCATCAGAGTCTTCGTAAGGAGAAAAGGGAGCCTCAGGAGGGTCTGTATGTTCTGAGTCATCAGAGGAATCATCTGTGGATACTGGCTCAGGGGGCTCTGCTCTAGGCCTCTTTTCTGGAGGTGGGAGAGAGGTCCTGTCTGGATGAGGCTGGGATCCACGAATTAAAGAAATTAGATCCTCAGCCAAAGAAAGCATATGAGAACTAGTGCTGGGCCTGTGTGAGAGGGGTTTGGCAGGCACCGTTTTTGAAGCTTTGGCTGCTTTAGCCCTGGCAAAGGCCTTAATAGACATGGCTGCAGGAGGCCTAGCAGCTCCACGTGCAGGGGTTGAAATATCCAGGGGAATAGTGTCTGATAATTCCTGTGAAATCGCAACAGAAGGTTGGATTTCAGAAGCCGATTCTACCAGGTTAGAGGAGGCCTCGGTAGAAGGCATGGTTTCGGCTGAAGAAAGAACCGCTTGCTCGGTTTCGGCCAAAACCGAGACACTCGCGGTTTGCTTAATCGCGGTTTCGGCCAAAACCGCGGACCGTGAGTGCCGGTCCTTTTCTTTGCGTTTTTTTTTTAATTTGCGTTGTCGGAGGATCCGACGGCATAATATAGGCAAAATCAGAGCCAAAAATCTGCTCAGCAAACTCCGACCGACGTCTAAGCGTCCTTCGGTTAAAAGAAGCACAGGCTAGACAAGCTGCTACGTCGTGGTCTGGGCCTAAACAATGTATACAGTAGGAGTGGAAATCTTTATGAGGTATTTGTTTCCCACAAGATAAACAGTTATTCACTTTCTCTGACATCGGCTGAGGCAAGAAAGAGTCCCCAACGGGGTACTTAGCTTTTTAGAAGTCTTCGAAGTAGTATTCAGTAGTAGTAAACGCTGGATCTGACCGACCGGCACTTGTGAACAGCTTCTGCTTCGGGCGCCACGCGGCAAGAAAGACTGAGGAAAATGGCGTCGGCTGATGCCTTTATACCCGAAAAACTGCAGTGATGACGTCGGGTGAAGTGCGACATCAGCCGAAGCCGGACCCAGACTTTGGAATCCGGCCGACTGAAGGGCTGCCTGACGACAGGACAACCCATTTGTAAGGACTGCAGATGCATCCTTGAAGGACATCATCTTTCTCTGAGCAGCTCTTACCCGCAAGTATGCATCTCACAGATTATCACTGCTGTGCTAGCCCCATGCACATAGTGAAGGCTTCAGGAGCTTTGTAATTCTTCTAAGTCTAGCACTTTCAAGCTTTACAGCCCTTGCTCTGCAACAATGGTAATTAAAGCAATGAAAAGAAGGTCTCCTAGAAGCAGCAGAGAGGGGCGATATCCTAACTACAGCCAACTTTCCTCCAAAGTAGAAAAAACCTCTTAAAGGCATATCATGCCTGCCTTCCAGGGCTGGAGTTTACTCATAACCGGTTTCTAATTCCAACTACTATTATAACTATGGCTTGAAATACCTATCACTGTATATCTGTGACTTGCTTACTCCTCTAGCAAAATTCTAGACTGACTTGTATACTGTTTATATACATAGATATTACAGTCTGTGATTGTCGAATTATGCGAGCTGTTAAGGATGTTATCCACAGAGTCCCACGTCATGCCTGAAAAGGGTATTTTTGGGACCAGCACATCTACCCAGTTAAATGAGCAAATGTCTTAAAACACTGGGGAAGAGGGGGGGGGGGGTCGATGATAAGCTTCTCTATGAGAATTTTACATGGCTAGCAATGTTGTATAACAGCAGTGGAAGTAAAGTCATGGCAGTGAAATGCATGAGATTTCAATTCTGCATTCTAAACACTAAACAGTCAAATGGGAAGGTTCTAAGCAATCATTTAAACATTGCAATTAATATTCTAGTAAAAATGATTTTGCAGGTGTCCTAAACAAAAAAAAAAAAAAAAAAGTTGTGTACTCGCCATAATGTTCCATCTGAGCAGTAGTTCTTCAGTTGTCTTAAACCTGTAGGTTCCCGGATCTGTCTCTGCCACATATCCAGCATCTGATCCAAGCTCAAAGCTCGTCCCCTTACCCATAATGCTCCTGTCTCCTTCTTCCGTCATATCAAGTTTGCTGTCTAATCCAATACTGTCACCCGACCCAACAGAACCTTGCCACTACCATAAACCATTAACAAGGATAAGGATAAGAGGCAACCTTAAGGTGACCACCACCTGAATTTGTAGGAACAACCAACAGTTTACACAAGGTCGGGGGAAGGAGGGATGGATGGTTAAAGACAAATGAACAACTACTTAGATGGAACATTATGGTGAGTACATAACCTTCATCTGAAGTAGTTATCTTCATTTGTTCTTCAACCTGTGGGACAGAGTCCCCAGTTATTAACACCTGGGAAACCGTCATGGAAGGATATTCCGGAGCACGGCAGAGCCGAAAGATGCCCTGTTCTTGGATACAATGTCCAATTTATAATGTGAGATGAAGTTATGAGAAGAGGACAGAGTAGCACCCGAACAAATATCATCTAATGAAACTCTGGACCAAAAAGCAGCTGAAGTGCTCATAGATCTGGTGGAATTTGCTTGCACATGACCTGGAGGGGAAATCCCCTGACAGAATACGCCCGAATGATACACTGGGAAATCCAACAGGCGATAGTAACTTTGGAGATCGGTTTCCCCAACAATGGTTTGGAGTAAGAGATGAAAAGTTAGTCAGATTTACGAAATGTTTTTTGTCCTTTGCAGGTAGAAACATAACTGTCTGTGCACATGCAATAAATGGAATTTGTATTCTCCTTTATTTTGAAAATTTGGAAAGAAAACAGGGAGATTGATCACCTGATTAATGTTAGCCTCTGAAGCTACTTTAGGAAGAAGAGAGAGGTTAGTGCGCAAGGACACCCTGTCCTTATGAAAAATCAAAGAAGGAGCTTTGACGGACAAAGCTTGAAGTTCCAAAACTCTCCTGGCAGACGTAATGGCAACTAACGATGCAGTCTTCGACAAACTGCAGATCTAAGGGGGAAGAGACTAAGGCCTGAAGGACTAACGCAATATCCCACGGTGGTGTAGGGTCTTCCACCGGGGGTCTAAGAAGAAAGGTACCTTTGAGAAAGGCCTTACAAAGCTTTGAATATGCCAGGGAGGTCATATTATCTGCCACATAATTGGAAATTGCAGCAAGCTGAACTTTGACTGTAGAAAAACTAGCCCTTGTTGAAAAATTCCTATTAAAAATTCCAGCGTCACAGAAACTGGGGCAGTGAAGGGATCTAAGTGTATGCTGTGAAGCCCAGATCGAAAACAGTCTCCATTTACTAGAATATACCTTTCTAGTGGACGATTTATGGGCCGCCACCAGGATTCTTTTGACAGGAGAGGATAAACTAGGAGTCTTGACTATCAGGGGAACTGGAGCAGCCAAGCAGTGAGCTTCAGACTGTCCAGGTCTGGATGGGGGAACCCCTGAGGGATGAGAAATGGGATCCGGAACTGGATCCAATGTCCATGGTGGAGACAACCAAATGACACCACAGAGGGTGAAACCATACATGGCGAGGCCAGAATGGGGCAATGAGGATTACTAGGCTCCCCAGCCTGCTAGCCTTCTAATGAAATGTTGGTATTAAGGGAAGAGGAGGATAATCATACAGGAGACTGGAGAGTCAAGCATGAATCAGAGCATCTCTGGGGGCGTCCCCTGGAGGAGGGTTCAGAGCGAAGAACTTGCTGCATTTCACGTTGAAAGGAGAGGCAAAGAGATCGCAGCAAGGCTGACCCCACTTGTGAAAGATCCGTTCTGCTACTGAAGGATTCAGAGACCACTCGTAAGGCATCAGAACAGATCTGCTGAGCTCGTCTGTTAGAATGTTGGAACTCCCTGGGATGTGCGTTGCCACCAGAAAATGGCCGGTGGAGATCACCCACTCCCATACTCTCAAGGCCCCGTGACAAAGTGGATAAGATCTGGTTCCCCTTGCTTGTTGATGCACCAGGCCACTGACATATTGTCCATCTGGACAGCAATAATTCCCGAGAGAAGATGGGCATGGAGAGCCTGCAACGCTAGAAGCACCAGCCTCATCTCCAGGATGTTGATATGCAATCTGGTCTCATAGGTGGACCATTTAGCATGAACTGTCCTTCACGAGCAGAGCCCACAACCCCCCCAGCTAGGAGGCATCCACAGTCACCGTGGTCATGGGGAAAGGTTGAAGAAAAGGATGACCCTGAAAAAGGTCCACGGAATAAATCCACCAGAGGAGGGAGTCCCTGCATACTCGAGATATTCGGACAGGATGAATCAACATAAGATCTAACCAGGACCACTGAACTGCAAGGGTCCACTGAAGAATCTGGATGTGAAAGCACATTAGGGGCAAAAAGATAATCGTGGCCACCATGGACCCTAGCACCCTTAATTCCATCTTCGCTGTCAGGAACTGTGTTTGAAAAAGGCAAAGAACATGTTGCTTTAAAGTTTGAATCCTCTCTGGAGTAAGAAAAACTTTGGTATCAATTGGGTCTAAATGACCCCAATGAAGTCTAACATTTGGACTGGGGCTAGAGATTTCTTGAGATTGATGGTAATGCCTACCCTCTGTGACAGAAGCAGGAAGGAAATCCCTCGCTTGACAAAGATGATGCCTTGAAGGGCCAGTGAGGAGCCAATCATCCAGGTAGGAGGAATACCTGTACGTGCTAAAGTTTCAGGTGAGCTGCTACTATCAACATCACTTTGCAAACACCCTGGGGGCTGTGGTGAGACCAAAGGGGAGCGCTCTGAAAGTACAGTTGTCTACACTTACCATAAATGTAGATGTTAGAGTGATGTAATGGCAGGAAGAGTGGAAGTCTTGGTGTAGTATTTGCTTTCCACAGGCGAGACAATTAATAACTTTTTCTGACATCGGTTAGTGCAAGAAAAAAAGGATCCCCAACGGGGTACTTAGCTTTAGAAAACTTCAGTTCTGACACAAAAACTCAGGTAGCAGCCAACTGACACTCGTGCAAACTGCTTCTGCTTTGGGTTCCATGGCAAGAAAGACTGATGTAATGGTGTCGGCTGCCTTACTTTATACCACTGATGACCTGGATTCAGTCCTCAAGTGACAGCAACCGAAACAGAAATACTAAGTCTCTGGTATTTGGCCGGCCGACGGCTACCCTGGCAGGGATAAACCAAATGTGATGACTGCAACAGTGAAACATGAAGAATATCTGGTAATGACTGGCTCCTAGCCGGAAGTGGAAAAACCTCCAAGAGCACCTGTTCATTTTGATGCGACAGTATGCATCCTGGAGGTCAATTGAGCACATTCAATCGTTCTCCTGCAGGAAGGGCAGGATAGACTGAAGGATGACCATCTGGAACTTTGTCTTGGCCACAGACAGGTTCAAGGTGGCGAGATCCAAAATGGGTCTTAGATCCCCTGTTTTCTTTGGCACCAAAAAGATAATGGTCTGGGCGGATGGGTTGGATGACTCGTTTTCCTACCAGCTTTGCTATTTCCAGTTCTGCATCCTCCTTGTGCGCGGGTGGGATGTCTGGGAGGTAGAGGTGGGCTCTAGAAAGGGGATTGAATAGCCTCTAGATATAATTTGCAACACCCAGTGATCTTTCATGATGGACTCTCACTCCGTTAGGTGTAGTGAAAGATGGCCAGTGACTCCCTCCAGAGATGAGCAGCTGGGCAACGCTTCAGGGTTGCTGGGAGGGTCTGTCCGAGAAAGGCTCTCGAGACCCATATTTTCTCAGACCCCCTCTGCATCAATGGCAGCGTCTATCAAATTCCCCTCTGCCCCTGGGGAAGGGGAGTCAAGTTATGCCAGGGAAAACAATGAGATTTCCAGAACCACATCTTCTTGATCCCTCGCTGATTCCTAGAGAAGGATCACTGAGAGGCCGAAAAGTGGATGCTGATGGCAGACAAAGTCTTTCCGTTCTTCTCAATCTGAACTAATACATCACGTATAGACTTCCCAAAAAGGGAAGAACCGTTGTATTGGGCATTGGTAAATGATGCCTTAAAGGGTTCCAAGATCTGACAGAGCCGGAGCAAAGCATGCCGCCTGATGGCAACACCTGTACCGGTGGCTATTAGTGGCTCCCTCGGTTGTGTGGGAGAGGAGGAGCACAGAGGTATTCGCAACTGAATTTAGGGTGGCCATACGAGCAGAAAAAACCTTCTTAGCCTCTACCGATCTGGACCCAGGGGTTGACTCAGCCATCTCCTTCACCACAGGTTCATAGGTAGGTACTAGGCTATTGGCCCTAGGGCCTATACAAGCCCAGCCAAAAAGATACCCTGACTTTTGCCACCCAAGAAAATTATTTTCCTGTGCCACTGTTGAGCAGAGCCACAGAAGTGATCCCCAGGGTGAATTTCCTATTTCCCACCCAATCATCAAGATTTTTCTTGAAGAGTACTAATGAGGAGCTTTGTTTGATATAGATAGGTAGTTTAATCCAGAGTATGGGAAGTCTCTGGGACAGGAATCTATCCCTCCGGCATGTTCTGTTTATTGTGGTGACAAGGTTTAGGTCCCTACAGCGTGTAGCTTGGAGGGACTGGGACTTCTTTAAGTGGAGCATGTCCAACAGCTCTGGGTTTGACATAGCTTTGTAAGTTAAGCAGAGATCACCTCTGGCGATATGCGATGGAGTAAAGCTCGAGTTTTTTGAGACGGTCTGCATAGGGCATCTGTTTGAGGCCAGTAATCCTCTTTGTGAGGTATTTCTGTGGCCTTTCCAGTTGTTGTAGATGTCTTGGGAGGTACATACCAAAAGGGGCGTTGTACTCTATAATGGGTCTAATGAGTGATGAGTAGAGGGGAACAATGATCTCTTTTTCCAGATGAGAAACCTTTTGTGATGAGGTGTGCCACGTAGAAGGATTTCCTGACTACTGTGGCGATGTGATTATTAAAGGAGAGACTACTGTCCACCTGTGTCCCAAGGTCTCATCACACTTTCGGTTTTAAATATACTACTGCCTTTGTTGTAGTTCATGGGTACGGAGATTTTACCAAAGGGGATGACAATGCACTTTTTGGCATTGAGCTTGAGACCATGGCTTTGACACCAGGCATCAGTCTCAGTGATGCCCTACTGTAGGATGTCTACATCGTTAGAAGTATAGATTATGGCTCCTAGTTTGCAGTCATCCGCGAACTTCATTAGCCAAAGACCTTCTGTGTTAGCCTGTACCTCAGAGAAGTAGATACCAAACAGGAGAGGACCCAGGACTGTACCCTGTGGTACTCCACTTGTCACTGGTCTGAAGTCAGATTTGGAGTCTGCTACTTTCACAGTGTGTGTTCGGTCAGTGAGCCAGTTGGCAACCCATCTTGTGACATAGGGATTTATACCTAGTTTAGTGAGTTTATCTAATTGCAGAGTGGGGGATGGTGTCGAAAGCCTTGGCAAGATCTAGATAGGCTGTGTGAACCAACTTACTCTCATCTACGGCTTTGGTGACTGCTTCAAAGAAGTCTATCAGGTTTAGGAGACATGATCTGCATTTTACAAACCCGAACTGGGTGGGGTCCAGAGTTTGGAGATTACTAATGCCTTTGATTATAAGTTCCATGATGATACATTCCATGGCCTTGCAGACCAGGCTTGTCAGGCTAATGGGGTGGTAGTTCCCGGGGTCCATGGTGGCTCCCCCATTGTGGGGTGGGATAACCGTCGCTGTGCGCCATTCAGCAGGCACAAAGCCTGAGGTGAGGCTATGACTGAAAAAGGCAAAGAACTTAGGTGGGGTGCCAGTTCGTTCTGTAGTTCGTGTAGAACGCAGCCAGGGATGTTGTCTGGTCCCATGGATGCTGTGTTCTTGGCTTTGGAAAGTGTGGTTTTTACCTGTGCAGTCATGATTACAGGAACTTTGCATTCTTCCGGTATTGAGACGGGCTCTTTAGGGGGTGAGAGGGGGGTAAAGTTAGCACTGAATCTATCTACCAGGATGTTGGCAATATCAGATGGTTCTATATATTTAGTGCCATTGTGCTGTAACTCAGAGCAGATCTGAGTGTTGCCATTGAGATTCTTGATATATCTATAGAATGCTTTGTGGTTGTCTTTAGAATCAGTGGCGATTTTGTTTTTGTAACTAGCTTTGGAGGAATTTATCAGGGATCGCAGCTTCTTACTGAGGCTGACCAGGGTGCTCCTCCACTCATGGGATTTTACTCTGTTTTGCAACAGTTTCTTCCTTCTGTTGTACAGTTTCTTTATGGCGGAGGACCACAAGATTGGCTTCCTTTTTTTGGAGGATAGCATCTTGGTTCTGTTTGGGATATCACGATCCATGCACTCGCTTAAGTGCTTATAAAGTGCAATTGTGTAGGATTCAGTAGTCATAACTGTATTGTCCATCTGCATGGGTGTCATGAAGTTCACCACTTCTGTCTTAAGAAGCATGAAGTTGGCTTTGGAGAAATGTTTTACTGAGGTTTCCTTAATGGGGGGTGGGGGCAGGATGTGGATATCTAGGGTAATTAGCTTATGGTCGGATCGGACCAATAAGGCATTGACTTCAGGTGTGGAACACCGGTCACTCATGTTGGTAATGACTAGATCTAGGATATTGTTGCCCCTGGTGGTGCATAAGTTGATCCAGGGCATTGGAGTTTATGAACTCCAGAAAGCACTGAGTGAAGGAGTTGGTACATGGGTAGTTTTCCCAGTTAATGGTGGGGTAGTTGAAATCGCCCATTATTAGGCTGTTTGGTTGAACCCTAATATTTTCCAGTGCATAAAGAAAACAGGAGTGGGAATCCTGGGGCATGGTGGGAGATCTGTTGCAAGCTATAATTTGGATTACAGTTTTGCCCAGAATTAGTTGCACTTGGATAACCTTGGCTGCATAATGCTGAGCAACTAGCCTGGAGGTGTGGATATCCTTAATGAATATGGACACACCTCTGCCTTTGGTGTTCCGGTCCAGGTTACATGGTCGAAAAGTGTGGTACGAGTTGCAGCCTGGCAGTGCAGGGGTGCTCTCTGGAGCCTTGAACCATGTCTCAGTCACTGCACAGATATCGATGTTCTCCACTTTAAGATGTGCCTCGAATTAGTGCATTTTGAGATTTAGACTTCTAGCATTGAGTAGCATCACCCTCAGCTTTTGTTTGCCTGTTCCTGTTACGGTGGTGATTTTGTCATCTGAACCTTGCCTAAAAAAGGCACAACAGGGGCAGCAAGAACCTTAGCCAGTATCAGGAATCCCAGGGGTGACAGGTGTAGGCCATCTCTGGCAAAGCATCATGGTCTGTCGACCATGTCATCTCAGGCAGACAGATACTGGATCCCTTTAGAATAGCACCAGAATCTTAGCCAACTGTTGAAGTCAATCATTTTGTTCTTGTACTGCGGCATCATTCTGGGTGATGGCAGAATGCTACTCAGGGCTAGGGTCATACCTGCCTGGTCTACAAGATCGGAGAGCTCTTCCATGTCTCTTTTCATGTAGTCCAGGGAGGTACGTCTCAGGTCGTTCACACCAACATGGACAATGACAGAGTCATATTTGTACTTGTTGTGGAGTGATCTGAGTGTGTGGGTTATGTGGCGGATCCTGGCACTCGACAGGCAGCTGACAGTAACCTTCTTGTTTAGCCTGGTGAGTGGGACATCAGTGTGCCTGACTATAGAGTCACCTATGACTAGTGTGTTGGGTACGTTGTTTTGCTTTATTGGCTGTGGTTGAATGGCACACTGAGTCTGCGGGCTATGTGTCATTTGGGTTGCGTTGGGGGGTGGAGGTTGCTTGCATTTCTGCTTTGGAGGTCTCTGTTGCTTGAGCAGATTATTATTGAGAGCCTCCGCAAATGTTTTTGTGTTTCTAGGTGTGGATTTTGGTGGTGTAGATTTAGTGAGACTATGTGATGAGTGTGGTGTGGTGCAAGTATTTACCCTCTCCTCTTGACTGTCAAGTTCAGTCTTGGTTAGAGAGAGCTTTATCTCCAGTTTGGCTAGATAAGTGCATCTCTCACAGGTTGTAGTGTTGGGTGGTAGGAGGAGAGGGTTAATCTGTGTACATGAGGCAATTTCTACATTGCCCCAAGATGCCCAGATTCATCAGATAGACAGGAAAGAACACTGGGAGCTGACCCTAGGATATGCCTGAATAAAAAACTATTTTCCTCTAGATAAGTGAGGAAAGTGAATACAAGAGCTGTATTTCACCACCATGGCATCAACCGAGGATCCCCTGTGCCAGTAAGATCTGTCTGCCGGGGGGGGGGGGGCTTAAAACCTTGCCTAGACATTTGGGAATGGACTCCACCCTGTCTGGTTCCTTCCGCACACGAGAAGTTGAGATTCACTAAGGGATCTGCGAGAGGGGACACCCAGGAAGTAGAGGGGTCCTGCACCAAATGCCTCAAGGAACACCAAGTCGTATCTGTGGGCAGACCACCCCCCTCACGGGCGAAGAAGTTCCATGATGTCTCCAAAGGAGACATCCTTGGGGGGGTGGGCCTTCTCCTTCCTCCAAATCGGTGTCTTCAGTGAGAGACTCCGGTGGGGAGTCTAGGAGCCTTCTTTTGCACATACATTTGAGAGGGACCTCCTCAGTGGGGATGTCCAGAGAGGACCTGCCAACGTCTTGCTGACCCCAAGACGGAGCATCCTGAGGCAAAGAGGCAGCAGACTGTCTCTGAGATGACAGGATGGCTGGATCCATACCAAAAACAGAGGGAGCCGGGATGGAATCCGAAGATGAGATAGTCAAGGATCTCAAAGAACTAGAGAGAACCCTCTCCACCACATACAAGGCCGAAGGGGAACAAACATTATGGGAAAGGAGACTAGGAGAAGCAGTCACCCTCTGAGCTGACAGGGGAGTCAGAGCCAAACCTCCAATTGCCGAGATACCAAGGGGAAGGCTCCGCTCCGACAGACTCGGAGCAGACACCAACCCTTCTGAATCAACACCAAGGCTACGCCTCCGACAGCCTGTCGGATTCAAGCTAGTCAGTTCCAACATGCTCAAGGTCAAGTCCAGTGCCGAAGTACAAGGTACCATCAGAGCCACCCCTCGAAGCTGAACGTCCTTGGATCCAAGGGCTCTAAAACCGGAGGTTGAATCGCAGAAGGATTAATAGATTTGAAAAAAGGCTGCATGCTCCCTGCTCTGGAGGGAGAGGGGGCAGTCAAGACTCCCATGTGAATCTGGTTGCAGATTAGCTTCCACATCATCCTATCCATCTCCCCTTCACTAAGGCTCCAGGTGGAGTGGGAGGAAGACGCGACTGACACTGGCCTGGAGGGGGCGGTGAGGAGAAGCCTGAGCTGGTGACCAGGTCCAGAGCTCCTCTGGCTCCAGAGAGAACTGAGGGGAGCAGAGCTGGGGAGACTCCGGCCTGTGAGCCAAACTAACCTTAGGTGGAGGACCAGCCACAGCTGAGCGATCTGGGGCTATCCGTCCTGGAAGATTTATTTCCATCCCCGGTCCTCTTGGTGGGAGTTTGAGTCCCAGATGCCCCTAAGGAGGCAGGGGACGAAGCCTGTGTGGCAAGATCCTGAGTCCCAGAGGAGAAAGAGGAGAGAAGGTCCTAAAGGATAAGTTTGTTTATCCTATCCATGAGTGCCCGGGGGTTAAACCTGGCACAGATGGAACATGGGCTGCCCCAACACACAGACAGTGTGGCCATCGGCTGGGGAGACCTTATGAACACACACAGTACACTTTCTGAAGCCGGGCTTGAGAGCTTCTGACATAGTCCCATCCTGAGGCCCAGCACACACAGACCACACATACCAGAAAGAGAAAGAAAGATTTTTTTTTTTTTTAACAGATGGGAATGCGCAAAGGGAAGGTAGAAAGCAGAGAAATAGAAAAGTGAGAAGAAAAAAAAAAAAAGATTTTCAGCACAAAACAATACTTCCCACAACTTTATAAAGCAGAGAGCAGGGATCATGATGCAGACGTGTAGCGCAGCAAACGAGACCTGAGGGAGGAAGGAGACAGGAGCATTACGGGTAAGGGGTGGAGCTTTGAGCTTGGATCAGATGCTGGATATGCGGCCAAGTCGGATCTGACACAGATCTGGGAACCAACAGGTTGAAGAACAGACTAAGACAACTACTTCAGATTTAAAATTTAAGTTCTAAAATTTGTCTTATATTCACTTTTAAGATAAAAATGTGCTGTCACGGGACTCATATTTTGACCTTTCCCCACAGTGCTGTGATAACTCACAACACAGTTATGTCATTACCATAACTTGACTTCTGTTTATCCTACTTCATTATTCCTTTTGGATACGATGGAGGATCCTAGCAGACAGTTCACAAACAGTTTCAAGGCTTGAGCTCCTCCTTCTCCCATAATCCCATTCTACACTCTAACCCTCAGATCGAGTTTGCTGTAGGAAACCCAGAGAATATGTACACACACACACACATACAGCCAACTTTACACAAAGGCAAAAGTAGCTCATGAGCCTGGGACTCCAGCCTCCTCGGATCCTTCGCAGAGCATGGGTGGTGGTGGTGGTGGGGGGGGGGTGAGGACTAACGAAAAGTACAGTTTTGTACCTACCATAAATGTAGATGTTCGAGTGCTCATACAGCTGCAATCATTACAGATGGGTTATCCTGCCGTCAGGCGTGTCCTCGGTCGGCCGAATTCCAAAGTCTAGGTCCGGCGTCGGTTGTCGTAGCTTCTTCCCTGACGTCAGTGCGGCAGGGGTACAAAA
The DNA here is from genome assembly GCF_019279795.1 of Protopterus annectens. Lineage (NCBI taxonomy): Eukaryota > Metazoa > Chordata > Ceratodontiformes > Protopteridae > Protopterus > Protopterus annectens. The sequence goes on from NC_056728.1 coordinate 125,150,431, forward strand.
GAGGCAGCCAACGCCATTTTCTTCAGTTTTTCTTGCCCCTGATGTCAGGTGCTCCCAGACGGAAGGTAAAACATAAAGTTATGCAAACATGTCAAAAAGAATAATCAAAAAACAGTAGTTGCAAGCAAATACACCATAAGAGAATACCCCAAATAGGTTGTATGATAAGGTGTTTGTCATAAGGCCTGTCCTGAGAGGGGACGGAGGGGGGGTAACCTGGACTGCAGCTGTATGAGCACTCGAACATCTACATTTATGGTAGGTACAAAAATGTACTATGTTCATCGTGCATACAGCTGCAGTCATTACAGATGGGAAGAATCCCAAAGCTAGGTAAGGGTGGTAGGCACTAAGTGGAACTAGGAGGAGCGAGGATGCCCTGCAAGACTGCTGTGGCAAAACCCGCTCTAGATTTAGAGTATAGTGGAAGGTGATAGTGCTTGGAGAAAGTGTGCACTGAACTCCAAGTGGCTGCTTCCAAAATGTCCTTGGTAGGTACCCCCCTGAGGAAAGCTGCAGAGGTAGCTGTGGCCCTGGTGGAGTGGGATCTGATGCATGCAGGCACAGTTTTTCCATGAAATGAGTAACAAAAGCGTATGCAGTGGGCTATCCATTTTGAAATTGTCTGTTTGGAAATAGCCTTTCCTTGAGCACCTGTAGCAAAGGACACAAAGAGTTGCTCGGATTTCCTGAATGGCTTTGTCCTGTCCAAATAATAGCGAAGTTGTCTGTGAATGTCCAAGGAATGTAGTAGTCTTTCCCCTTTGTTTTGTGGACTTGGATAAAAGGTAGGTAAGTGGATAGTCTGATTCAAAGCTACACTGGATACTACCTTTGGCATAAAGGTAGGGTTGGTTCGTAAGGAAACTCTGTCCTGATGGAAAATGATGAATGGTTGCACAGCCATGAGGGCCTGTAGCTCCGAAACCCTGCGTGCTGAGGTGATAGCCAGCAGAAAGGCTGTTTTCCATGACAAGTATTGTAGTTCTGTTGAAGAAGCTGGCTCAAAGGGAGGAAGGGTCAGCTTTTCCAATATGAAGTTGAGGTCCCAAGCAGGGACTGGTGGTTTCCTTGGAGGTTTTATATTTTTTGCCCCTCTGAGGAACTGCCTTAAGAGAGGATGTGAGAATAAAGGAGGATCTGTGTTGTATTGTGCAGAAATGGCTGAAGCATGGATCTTGATGGAGGAGAATGAATGTCCACTGTTTAACATCTCAGCTAGGTACTGTAAAATTTGAGGTATATTTATTACCCAAGGATTCTGGCCCTTTTGATTCCAGGCACAAAATCGTTTCCATTTGGCGGAGTAGGCTTTTCTAGTAGAAGGTCTTCTGGCCTCCAAGATGACATCCTGCAACTCCTTGGAGAGGAGAGTCTGTTGGGAAATCAAGGAATTCTCCATGCAGCTAGATTTAGGGTTTTGAGCTGGCTGTGAAGGGTTTTGTAGTTGTGCTGGGACAACAGAAGGGGGACTAGAGGTAGGATCCATGGTGGGGAATGTGTCAGGCTCTTCAGGAGCGGATACCAGTGTTGTCTTGGCCAGTCTGGAGCAATGAGAATCATTTGCGGCCTCTCTGCTCTGGCTTTTAATAGAACTTTGGGCAGCAGAGAAAGAGGCGGGAAGGCATAAACTGTCAATGTTGTCCAATTGAAAGAGAGTGCGTCCACTTTCCAGGCCTGTGGATGCTAGGTCCTTGAACAAAATTTTTTCAACTGGTAATTTCTGTGGGTAGCAGAGAGATCCATGTCTGGCTGTCCCCATGCCTGAGTTATCTTTGTGAAAACTTGAGGATGCAACTTCCATTCGTGTGGATCTGTCATACTTCTTTTTAGGTTGTCTGCCAGTGTGTTTTCCTTCCCTGGCAGGAATTGTGCCTGTAGTTGGATTTGCAATTCCAGTGCTGTGTTCCATAGGGTCATGGCTTGGCTGCACAGGGGGTATGAATGAGCTCCCCCTTATGTACCACATCACTGTGGTGTTGTCTGTCCTTATCAATAGCTGGCCTGGATGCAGTAGGTCTTTGAAGGTCATAATAGCATTTTGCACGGCTAGCATTTCCTTTTGGTTGATGTGTAGGTGCTTCTCTTTTTGGGACCATTTTCCCTGAATGCACTGATCTGTCATGTGTGCTCCCCAGGCGTAGTCTGAGGCGTCTGTTGTGAGGATATGAGTTGCTTGAGGTACACAGAAAGGGAGACCTGTGTTTCTTTGGCATGCTTGAGCCCACCACAAAAATTCCTTTTGAAGGCATGGAATGAGTGGTATAATTGTTTCCAAGCTGTGGCTGTTGAGACCGTAAGTTTTTTAGGTACCATTGAAGTTTCCTCATATGCAGCTTTGCACATGGGATTAGTAGGATGCAAGATGTCATGAATCACAGAGCCTGCAGGACTTTCCTTGCAGTTAGCCTGGTGAACGTTGCCATTTTGCTGAAGTATTGAGACAGTTGCCCTTGTTTGTCTGGCATGAGGTAGGCCATCTGGGTGGTTGTATTCAAGCTGGCACCCAGGAAAATTATTTGTTGAGAGGGTATTAGTTTTGATTTGTTTTTGTTGACTGTGTATCCCAGGAACAGTTTTATTACAAACGCCAGGTGCTGCAAAAGTATGTCCTTGCTGTCTGCTTGGATCAGGCAGTCATCCAGATTTGGGTAGATTTGTATTCCTTGTAGTCTGCAGAAGGCGATTACTGATGCCAGGCATTTCGTAAACACTCTGGGCGCAGTAGATAAGCCAAAGGGCAATGCAGAGAATTGGTAATGGGTTGAACCTGCAAGAAATCTGAGGTATCTTCTGCAATCTTGTCTGATAGGGACATGCAGGTATGCCTCCTTGAGGTCCAGTGTTACCAGCCAAGACTCCTTGCCCAGCATGGGAAGAAGTTGCTGTAATGTGAGCATCTTGAATTTTGGCACCTGTAGATATGTGTTTAGGATGGACAGGTCTAAGATAGGTCTCCAATCTTTGTCTTTCCTTGGTACCAGGAATAGTCTGGAATAAAACCCTTGACCTTGTTCTTTTGCAGGTACCTCTTGAATCGCTTTCATGTCTATGAGCGCGGAAATTTGTTTTTGTGCCTCTGCCCTTTGATTTTGTGGCAGGTTTGGCTTGCCTCTCATTTTTGGAAGGGTGTAAAAGTGGTACCTGTAGCCTCTGTCTATAATGTCCAGAATCCATTTGTCTTTTGTAATAATATGCCAATTTTTTGAAAATAATGCCAGTTTTCCGCCCAAAGGTGCTGCCATTAAAGCATTGCTTGGCAGGTGTAGGGGGAAGTTATTGTGTCTGTTTTCTAAATGACTGTGATCCATCTTTTCCACCTCTTGGGGTTGGTGCTTGCCACTGTCTGGCTCTGAAGGATCCTTGAGGTTGCCCTTTACCCCTAGGGCGTCTGTATCTGCCCCTTTGAGGTCTGTCCGTGGCTGGAAAGGACCAATTTTTTGAAGGCCAGTTTCTGCTGAAACGTGGAGGTTGTACCTGCAGGAAATCCTTCACTGTTTGCATTGATTTCGCTTTTTCCTCCATTTTCTTTAGTACCTCCTCAGCTTTAACACCAAACAATACATCTTTTTGAAGAGGTGCATCTAATAATTTAGCTTTGACATGATCTGGTAAGGTTTGCTCTTTGAGCCAAGCATGCCTACGTATAACAGACCCCATAACAGCAGCTCTACATGAGGCCTCTAAAGCATCAAAACCACACTGCAAGGTATATGCTTACCCACTTGCTCTGCACCATGCAACAAATCCTGCAACTCTTTTAAATCTGGTTGTTCTGGTTGTGTCATTTTGCTTTTCAACTGAGATAACAAAAACTGTTGATACTTTAACATATGGAATTGACAGTTTAATGCCCTCATGGTTAAAGTGGCCGAGGTATAGACCTTTTTCCCCCACCTTTCTAAAGCTCTGGAATCTCTCTCTGAAGGTAATGGCTTTTTAGCAGTAGAGGCCTTAATTCCCTTGGGACCCTGTGAAATAGTTTCTGGGTCAGCAGTATGGCTTTTATATAGGAACTGGTGAGAATCAGGAACCCGGTAATACCTGTCTGGTTTAACAGGAGCTGGAGGTAAAGAATCTGGATTAAGGCTGGCTTCTGTGTACACATCATCCAATATATCGAAAACAGGAGGGATAGCCAGGGGCCTATGCTGGGGGAGCAAAAGAAATTCCCTGAGCCTTTTCTTGGAATCTGAGTAATCTTGACCTTCCCAGTGAAAGTGTTCCCTCAATGTATGCAGGGTTTCCCCAAAAGAGTAGTCCTCTGGGGGGGAGACCGAGGGAATAGACTCCTCATCATCAGAGTCTTCGAAATGTGAATAGGCGTAATCCTGGTCCTCAGAGTGTTCTGAGGTAAAAGAAGCTTGATCTGAGGAAGGGTAGTCTTCCTCTAATCTGGGTCTTTTGTCAGAGGGGGGGTTGAGAACCCCTGATAAGAGTAATCAGATCCTAAGCCATTTTAAGCATCTGCTTTTTAGGCATGTGGCCTTGAGAGGAGGTCTGAGGACACTGTTTTTTGGTTTTCATGGCCGCTTTAGATTTAGTGAAAGCTTTAATAGAGAAGGAGCAAGGCCTGAAGACACCTTGAGAAATGGCAGGCCTGTCTAAATTCTGAGTTTCCTCGCCAAGAGTGGCGTCAGTATCTGCAGTTGGAATGGGTACCAAGGAGCCTGCGACCTCGGGTACTGTAGTCGCCGGTAATGTAGTGTCATCGGTACTCAGGGGCTGCGTAGGAGCCTCGCTGAGAACCGGAGAACCGGTCGTCGGCCTAAGTGTGGTCTCATTAGTCGGTGCGGACCTCGGATGTCGGTCCTTATCTTTTGAGTCTTTTGCTCAAAACTGGAGTCGGAGAATCCGACGATATGATATAATTAAATTTTTTGCCAAAATAATTAAGGGTGAACTCCGCCCGGCGCTTAATAGTGCGCTTATTGAATCTAGCACAAAAACGGCAGGCCAAGACGTTGTGGTCTGGGCCTAAGCAAGGTATACAGAAAGAGTGGAAATCCTTATGCGGTATTTGCTTCCCACAAGAAATGCAATTATTAACTTTGTCGGACATCGGTCAGAGGCAAGAAAAGTTTCCCCAATGGGGTACTTAGCTTTCAAGAAGACTTCAGCTGAAATACTTTTGTAAATCTCAGGAGCTGGCCGACCGGCACTTGCGAACTGCTTCTGCTTCGGGCACCGCGCGGCAAGAAAGACTGAAAAAAATGGCGTCGGCTGCCTCTTTTGTACCCCTGCCACACTGACGTCAGGGAAGAAGCGACGACAACCGATGCCGGACCTAGAGTTTGGAATTCGGCCGACCGAGGACCTGCCTGACGGCAGGATAACCCATCTGTAATGACTGCAGCTGTATGCACGATGAACATCAGGATAACACAGATGCCAAGTTATGGTAAGTACATAACTGTTGATCTGATGTTATCCATTTCGTTATTCCTCACGACTGGGTCAGAATCCCCAGTTACAAAAGTATCCTAGGCAGCCCTATGGAATGATGCGTCTCAGCACCATGTAAATAAGATATTCTGTTTCTGGAAACAATAATGAAAAATGAAGATATGAGGAGTCGAACAAGTGGCCGCAGCACAAATGTCATCTATGAACACCCTCGCAGAGAAGGCTGACGAGGTAGTAAATGACCTAAGGGAGTGAGCCTTAGGTGGACGAGGTAACTCCCAAGTTCTTTTGAGAATGAACGCTGGAAATACAGTTTGAAATCCACTTAGAAACTGTAACCTTAGACACTGCCTAACCGCTTCTGCTCAAGAAGGCTACAAACAACTGATCAGATTTCATGAAATATTTAGTCCTGCGCAAGTAAAATCTTAACTGTCTATGTACATCTAGCAAATGGAGGAGATATTCATCTTTATTAGAATGACTTGGGAAAAAAGACAGATAACTAAATACACTGGTTGATATTTTCAGTGGCTACCTTGGGCATGAAGGAAGGATTAGTTCTCAAGACCACTATGTCCTTATGAAAAATGATATATGGTGGTTTGGACGACAAAGCCTGTAATTCTGAGACCCTTTTAGCCGAAGTTATGGCCACAAGAAATGCTGTCTTCCAGGACAGGAATTTAATATTACAGGAATGAGCTGGCTCGAATGGACTGAGTGAGAGACTGCCAAATAAGGACCCCTGACAGGAGGCCTGAAGAGAAAAACACCTTTCATGAAGAAATTACATAACCTGCAGAAAAAGTAGGCTCCCTATAAGCACACAAATTAGAAATGGCCAACAATTGCAGTTTTATTGTACAGAAACTAGCACATTCTTGATAAAAGGATAATAAAAACAAATAATATGCAAAACTAGAGCTGAGAAAGGGTCAAGATTACTTTCCGCAACCCAAAAGGAAAAATATTTCCACTTGCCGTTACAGAGTTTTGAAGCTGACCATTTTTGAGTGGCTTCAATACTTTTCTTGACAGAGGAAGCCAGCCTGGACTCTCTTAGTATCATAGGAAGTGGAGAAACCATGCAGTTGGATAAAGGGATCGAGGGTTTGGAGTTTGCAGTTCTGAGGGGTGAGACATGAGATCCCGTACCCATGGCATATACTTCAAATGAGACCATAGGAAGGGGAAATCACAGCTCACAAGGCCAGAAAGGGGCAGTAAGGACCACGGAACGCTTCAGTCTGTGGGCTTTCAAAAGTACCTTGGGGATCAACAGGATAGGTGATTATGCATAAAGGAGACAGGCCACACAAGGACTAGAGCATCCCTCGGGGACTGCTCCTCTGGTGGAATCAGGGCAAAGTACCTGCTATATCTGTTGTTCATTGGGGATGAAAATAGGTCACAGCAGGGCTGGACCCAATGGATGAAAATCTGAGATGCCAATGACTGATTCAGGGACCACTCGTGCGGGCTCAAGATGGACCTGCTGAGTTTGTCTGCCAACATGTTGGACTCCACGGATGTGTGTTGCAAGAAGCAAGCGATTGGAAGAAACAGCCCATTCCCACACTCTTGGCCTCTCTAAACAGTGGATAAGAACATGTTCCCCCCTGCTTGTTGATATATCAGGCCACCAACGTGTCTGTATGAATTGCAATCATCCTTTGAGGAAGGCGATCCTGAAAGGCTTGCAACACCAGGAGGACTGCTCTCATCTCTAGGACATTTATCTGCAACTTGGTCTCTGTAGAGGACTACATCCCTTGGACCATTCTGCCATGAAAATGCTCCCCCCACCCTAGCAGGGAAGCATCCGTGCTCACAGTGGCCATGAGAGGGGTAAGAGAAAAGGGTTTGCTTCTTAAGAGATCCTCTGAAAGAAGCCACCACTGTAGATGTCGTCTGCAAATGGGTATCAGTAGGATTGGCATAGACATCAGATGTTGAAGAATGGCCCACTGGACTGCTAACTAATAACTCACCAGATGTACAAGGAGTACAGCCACCAACGTGGACCCCAGGGCTTTGAGAATGAGATGTGGCTGAAGTAATAGGACCTCCAGAATGGCCCTGACCTGCTGCCTGCCTGATCAAGTCCACTGTGAGGGCGCAAGCTGCAGTTTCTGTCACTCTGTTGAGTCAGGTCCTTATGAATTCCAGGCTTTGCACAGGAGTCCATTTCAACTTGTCTACATTGACCATAATGCCTAACTTGCCGAAGGTCTGCAAAGGTACTGCATCAATAATGTCAGTCGATGCCTTGTGGGCTCGGGTGAGGAGTCAATCATCCAGGTACAGATAGACCTGGAATCCCTGTAGTCTCAGGTGAGCCGCTACTACTGCCAAGCATTTGGTCAACACCTGGGGGGCTGTGGTGAGTCCAAAGGGCAAGGCTCTAAATTGAAAAAGATTGGCTCCCAGCAGGAAGTGCAGATGCTCCCTGGAGTGTCGGTGTCTCTTCATGTGATAGCAGGCATCCTGGAGATCTACCCAGCACATCCACTCGTTCTTTTGCAACAGCGGCAGGATGGAATGAAAAGTGACCATCCGGATCTTTGACTTCCTGACAGATTCAACTTGCTGAGGTCCAAAATCGGACTCTGGTCCCCAGTCCTTTTTGGCACCAAAAATGAAGCAAGAACAAGTTCCAGACCCTCGCTGTCCTGCTGGGACTTTCTGGATAGCTCTTTTTTCTAAAAGCATTAAAACTTCTCTCTGGGTCAGTTTTCTCTGAGTGGCATATTGGGGAGGACTCTCTTGGGACTGGCAGGAAGTTGGGAAAAGGGGAATGTAATAACCCCTGTATATGATGTTGAGCACCCACTGATCATTTGTTATGGCTGTCCAGGCGTTTGGGTGCAAAGAGAACCATACCCCAACTACCTCCAGGACAGGACAGTCAGGTAATGCCTCGGGGGCACTGAAAGGGCTGCTCAGAGATAGGTTCCCTGAAGCCCTGGTTCTGAGGACCCTCTCTTCCTCAAGGGCGACATCTACAATTGAACCCTCTTCCTTTGCCTCTGGAAAAGGAATCCACTGAGTGGCCGTGAAAGAACTCTGCGACTTTAGGAACAAAAGTTGCTTACCTCCCCTCTGGTTCTTGGAAAAAGACCCTTGGGGTATAGAAAACTGATCCCCAATCCTGACAGTCTCTTCCCTTCCTGCTCACTGTGGATCAAAGTCTCCTTGACTGATGGTACAAAATCGAGAAGCCAAAGGAGGAATTTGTGAAAGACGCCTTGAAGGGTTCAGTAAACCCGCACAACTGCATCCACGCATGATGAGCACTGGCCTCTCGACAGGTACCCTCAGCAGCATTAGAGATCAACCTCATTGAGGAATTGGTAATAGACGATAGAGGGATGAGCTTGGGAAAGACCTTCTTAAGGTTTTCCACAGAAATAAACTCTGAAAGAGATTTGGTTAGTTCAGTAACCAGGTCTCTTTAGAGGTGGGTAAAGTGCACCAAATAATTAGGAGCTATCGGACTAAATGTAGCTAAGGCATAGTCACACTTCCCATGTCTGTTGATTGTTACAGACTCCTTGTTCGGGGGATGGATGGTGGAGCTCTTTTCAGACAGCTCCTTTATGGTGGCCGAAGTGACCACGACAGCATCAACTGCAACGCCTTTGCTCCAATGCATCCTGTCTGAAGGAGGGCTCAAAAACTTGTCAGCCTTCTTGGGGACCGGTTCCATGGTGTCAGGTTCCTTCCATGCCCTGCGTGCAATAGGTTTGATGAAATCGGCCGCAGGGGAAAACCCAGTAAGTAGAAGGGCCCATCTTGAAAGCTTTCAGGAACATAGACTCCTGCAAAGACAGGGACTGGAAGACCATCCGCCTTTCTGCTTTAACAGCTCCAGAATGTCTCCAAAGAAGATGACATCAGGTGGAGATCTGGGGGACCTACCCACTCATCAAAATCTGTGTCCTCTGTGAGGGACTCCATGGGCAAGTCCAAGTGCCTTCTTTTGCATTGTCTCTTCTGTGGCACCTCCTCTGTGTGGGGCTCAGAGAAGGACTCTGAAGAGAAAGAACCCCTTGGCATTTGGATGTTGCCTGAAGGCTACCTCGAGAGGACCGACCCTGGACAGGATGGATGGGTTCAGGGCTCAATAGTGACAGGCTGGGATGTACCCGGTAGAGGGGAAGACACTACTCCAGATCAGGAGAAAGTCCACTCTACCACCCAAAAAGCCAAAGGACTCCAGAAAACTTCCACCCCATCCCAGATAGCCGAAGCCACCTAGTACGAAGGAATGGAGCTAACCCCCAGGTCCTGGCCCTCCAGACAGTACAGGACCCGAGCTGTAGAAGGTCAATGCCCCCTAAGGAAGGGCCCAGATCTGACCAATCCAGACCCGATCCCCTCCCAGAGACACAGCACTGACCTCTCAGAGCCGAGACCTGCACTGATATGATAGCAACGGGATTGAGCTGGTCAGGGACCCTGAGTCGGGAAAGCATGCACTCCCAGACCCATCGATGCCTTCCTCAGAGGAACTGGATCCTGGAGTTCCAAAACAGGGAGAATCAGAAGAGGAGGGGGCAACCTTGGGGCTGGGGATCTCTCTGAGCCTGAGCGGGCTGGAGATTCCAAGAGACCCATATATATCAGGCCCCTAAGAAAGCTCATCATCCTGTTCATAACCATGGGCAACAGGCTCCTAGAGGATCTACAGGAGGCCAAAGAATGGGTGGATTTAGCTGGGGAAGCAAGCCTGGATCCCGAAGCCACTCTATGATGCTCCCAGTCTGAAGATTGGCTCAGATGCCTTTCAGCCAACTGCTTTAGATCCAGGTGCATCCTGAAGGAGAGCCCTCAAAAAGTAATGCTGGATCTGACTAACACTTTTGATCCAACTTCTGTTGAACTGTCTTCCTTCGATCCAAGAGAACAGACGGATCCAACAAGACTAATAGGATCCATGATTTGAGGGGAAATCGGAAGCTATGGACAGATCCTGAAACACCGGATCCAAGATGGCCAAAGACAGTTTCAGATCCAGAGTTCATTAATCTGAATGCCTAGGGTGTTTTTTTAGACCCTGGGGAAACAGAAGCGCTTTCCTCTTAGACTCCTTAAGGCCAACAGAAGATTGAGACCCTGACACAAACGGACCCCCTTGATCCCTGCTCTTCAGCAACAATTTGTTTTGGTGGTTCGCCAGCACTCGATGTGAATGTCGCACATAGAGAGCAATAAGCCTCAAGGTGGTTGGCGCCCAAACAATAATCACATTTTTTGTGGGCGTCAGAATTTGACATCTCAGGCCCATAAAAAAATAATCTCTTAAAATCTGTAGGTTTGTCTTTTGCGGACATATTTTCCAACACACACACACACACACACACACACACACACACACACACACACACACACACACACACACAAACACACACACACAAACACACACACACAAACACACACACACAAACACACACACACAAACACACACAAAAACCCACAAACACAGCAAAAAAAAAAACTCTGTCAAAAACTGTAACAAAGAAAAGAAGAACCACAACTACATCTAGGAAAAAGCCTAAGCCTGACAGAAATCAAAAAAGGTGCGAAGTGCCGACTAAGGAAGGGAGAGGGTTTACCACAAAGCTCCAATGCCAGCGACAACTAGAAACGGGAGGGGAGGATAAACAGGAGAAGCTCAAGCTTGAATCTATGTCTGAAGTGCCGGATAGGCTCCAAGACCCAACAGTAAGGAATAATGATGCACATAACATCAGATCCTGTAATTAAGTCGATGAAAAGCAGGGCTCCAAGCAGGAGCAGAGAAGGGTGATGCCCCAACTACAACCTAGATAAGAGGTTTGATTAGTAGCCCACACAGTGAAGAAGCATATGAAGAAAGCTAATGACAAAGAGATGTTCAATCATTTCTTCATGGGGTGGGAGAGGTGATGCGTCTCTGAGGCATGCATACCATTAAGACTCTTTAGTACAGACTTGAGGAATTGTCTACTTCCAAGGAAGGAGGGCAGCTTATGAGTTACACAACAGTGGCATTCCTATTCCATACCCTTTGTACCCCCCCCCCTCCACAAGCACAGACAGGGGCAACATCAGCAGGGAACATGGGGTATAACACAACAGCAGTCAATCTCAGGCTGACAGAATCAGCCTGAAATTTAATTCCCTTCCTTGTGTAGTCATTACACATAGCCAGATAATAAACAGGCCTTCTTTCCTAAAAAGAGTAGACAAGAAAGCAACATCAATTGTGTTGTTCCACAGGATCAGCATTCTTAATGCTGATAGGAGCTTTACAAAACATTTCTCTACTTGGGCTTTATGGTGATCCACTGAGTGTCAGCAACTGTACAGAACAGACTGAACAGAATTACCAAACCACCTCTGAGACTTTTGTTTCACTACAAAACTGCATCTTTATATATAGATATGTCCAGGTGTGGGGACACACCCACATTCTGTGCAGGTACAGGAAAAAGTGGATGAAGGGATTAAATTAACAATGTAATGCATAATAATCAAGAAGAAACATAACTTAAGCTAACATAATTTAAGGAAAATAATTCTGTCTCCTGAAGTTATTTATTCCCATACATTTAACAGGAAGCCCCAACTGTGCAAAAAGTTCCTTTGCAGACTAATACTGGGAGAAAAGTGCCACACAAATTGAACAATGTAATAAAAGCCAGGAAAAAGTAAAATACATTGCGTAAAAGCTATGTAATTCAAGTATGACAAGCATGCATTCAACAATGTATAGTCTAACCTGACATAATTAACATACAACAGTGTATAGTTCAAAATGTTTGCTAAGGCCTACACACAGTCATTAAAAAATTATTCACATTACTGGACAGCACACGCAGTACACAAACCAAAGGTTTCATTTTACCATTACCTAACAATTTTATTTACTGCATTTATTTATTTTAATTTATCCATTGTTGACTGGTAGTCCCACTAGGTTTGTCGTCTCTTTTCAGTGGAGACCATAGGTGGTATTTGTACTACACTCAAAAAGTTGGCCAGGGTATCTGGGAAAAGTACAGTTGTGTACACTTACCATAAATGTAGATGTTCGAATGTATTCACTGTTGAAGTCATCACATTTGGGTAATCTGCTGGCAGGTTACCCTCAGTCGGCCTGAATTCCAAAGTCTTGGGTCCTGCGTCAGTTGCTGTCTTCTCTTCCATGACTTCAGGTCGGCAGGGGGTATAAAACATGTAGCCGATGCCATTTATAGGTTATAGGTTCATAGGTTGGTACTGGGCTATCTGCCCGAAGGCATATATTAGCCCAGCCACGTTGTGCGGTATTCACCACCCCTTTAGTAGTTCCCTAGACCCTTGTACTAGCAGCTAGTACCCTTGGCCCCTATCTAGTAGTGCTGTTGGTGTGATCCCCGGTGTGAACTTTGTTACCCATCCACTCATCAAGGTTCCTCTTGAAGAGTGATAGTGAGGGACTCTGTCTTGTGTAGATCGGGACCCTGTTCCATATTAAGGGAGGTCTCTGCGAAGGGAATCTATCCCTCCAGCATGTTCTATTCATTGTTGTGTTGAGGGTTATATCCATAGAGCATATAGCTCGAGTAGATTTGGTTTTGCTAAGATGGGGCATGTTCAACAATTCTGGTTTGGACATGGCTCTGTACGTTAGACAGAGGTCGCCTCAGAGAAAGTGGTATGCAACAGAGAACAGTCTTAGCTTTTTCAATCGTGCTGCATAGGGCAACTGTTTGAGGCCAGTAATCCTCTTGGTTAGGTACCTTTGTGGTCTCTCCAGCTGCTGGAGATGTCTAGCCAGGTACATTCCAATTGGTGCATTGTACTCAATAATGGATCTGATGAGGGAAGAGTAGAGGGGCACCATTACATCCTTAGATCTTAATGTGAACCCTTTTGTGATCAGCTGGGTCACATGGAAGGATTTTCTAACCACTTTGGCAACATGGTTATCAAAGGAAAGCGGACTATCTACTTGGGTCCCTGGATCCCTTACTTCTTCAGATTTCAGGGGATTACCTCCTATGTTGTAGTTTGCGGTTACTCTGTTTTTTCCAAAGGGGATTACTATGCATTTTTTTGCATTTAGCTTGAGACCATGGCTTTGACACCATGCATCAGTCTCATTTAGGCCCTTCTGGAGGATCTCCACGTCGGCCGGAGACTCTATTATAGCACCCAGTTTGCAGTCATCCGCAAACTTAGTCAGCCACAGCCCTTCCATGTTTGCCTGTACTTCTGAGAAGTATATGCCAAACAGGAGCGGCCCCAGGACAGAGCCCTGAGGCACACCACTCGTTTCTGGTCTGGATTCGGACATAGATCCCGCTACTCTTACTTTATGGGATCTGTCTGAGAGCCAGTTTGCGATCCATCTTGTGAAGTAAGGGTTTATGCCCAGGCTGGTGAACTTATCAATAATACCTGAATGGGGAATGGTGTCAAATGCTTTAGCAAGGTCAAGGTAAGCCGTGTGTACCTCCTTTCCCTTATCTATAGCCTGAGTAACTGTCTCAAAGAAATCCACCAGGTTCAGGAGGCATGATCTGCCCTTAACGAAGCCGAACTGTGTGGGGTCCAGCGACTGGAGGTTCCCAATCTCTCCATTTATGAGTTCCATAATGATTCACTCCATAGCCTTACAGATCAGACTGGTCAGGCTTATTGGTCGGTAGTTCCCAGGGTCAGTTGTGGCCCCACCCTTGTGTAGCGGGACCACCATTTAGTTTTTCTTGCCCCCGATGTCAGGTGCCCCCAAAAAGAAAGCAATGTTCTAAATAATTATTTAGAATATTGATCATTATTTAGAACATATGATCATTATTAGTAAAAAAATACGAGCACTCATAAAATCAACTAAGGCCAGTTTTGAGAGAAAAATTGCCATGGATTCAAAGGACAATCATAAGGCCTTTTTCAGCTATGTTAGGAACCTGGGTGGAAACTCCCAGATATGCTCAGAATTAGTCCAAAATGATACAAAAATCACTGAACCCACAGACATTGCCAACATACTGGCAGACAGGTTCAGTGCAAACTTCACCCCTCTCCCCTAAAGGAGAGATAACTATCCCAGCCGAGTGTAGCCTCCCGGACATCTCAAATGCGCAGGTGAAAGCTGCTCTCTCTAAAGCTAAAAACACAGCATCAATGGGACCGGATGGTGTCCCCGGCTGTGTGCTACACGAGCTAAATGAGGAATTAAACCCGCACATAAGGCAGCTGTTTAATCTCAGCCTTACCACAGGATACGTGCCCAAGGAGTGGCGTACGGCAACTGTGGTCCCACTCCACAAAGGCGCCTCACGGACCCTGGTAATTACCGCCCCATAAGCTTAACAAGTCTAGTCTGCAAAGCTATGGAGAGGATCATAATGGAGCTCATAAACAAAGATATAGGGGACTTGCAGACATTGGACCCGACCCAGTTTGGCTTTGTCAAGGGAAGATCATGCCTTTTGAACTTGGTCGACTTCTTCGAAACAGTCACCAAGGCCATTGATGAGGGAAAGGCAGTCCATACAGCCTACCTTGACCTTGCAAAGGCTTTCGACACAATACCCCACTCGGGTATTGTAGAAAAACTTACCAGCTTAAATGTAAACCCATATGTCACAAGATGGGTTGCAAACTGGCTTAAGGACAGAACCCACAGGGTTAGAGTTCCTGGCGCTGTGTCAGACTCCAAGCCAGTCACAAGTGGTGTCCCACAGGGCTCGGTCCTTGGCCCCCTATTGTTTGGCATCTACTTCTCAGAAGTACAGGCCAACATGGGAGGACTTTGGCTGACAAAGTTTGCAGACGACTGCAAACTGGGCCATAGTGGAAAGTGCATCGGACACGGATATCCTTCAGAAGGGACTCATGGAAACAGATAGCTGGTGCCAGAGCCATGGCCTGAAGTTAAACGCCAAAAAATGTATAGTCATACCCTTCGGGAAAAACAAGGTAACCCCAAGCTACCATATAGGTGGCAATCCACTAAGCACAGAAGAGGTTATCAGGGACCTGGGGACCCAGGTTGACAGTGGCCTTTCTTTTGACACTCACGTTGCTAAAGTGGTTAGAAAGACCTTCTACATTGCCCACCTGATCATGAAGGGATTCACATCCAGATCTAGTGAGGTCATTGTTCCCCTGTACTCTTCACTTATCAGACCAATGATCGAGTACAATGCCCCATTCGGGATGTATCTCACCAGACATCTGCAGCAATTGGAGAGACCCCAAAAGTTCCTCACCAAAAGGATATAAGGACTCCAAAATCTGCCATATGCTGCCAGATTGAAGAAACTCCAGCTCTATTCAGTCACATACCGTCTGCTCAGAGGTGACATGTGCCTGACATACAAGGCCATGTCCAACCCGGAATTAATGGACATGCTCCCCCTCAAAAAATCCAAATCCACCAAAACCACTAGAGCAAGCGACTTAAACCTTAGCACGGATATAAATAGGACGTGCTGGAGGGATAGATTTATCACTCAGAGACTCCCTATGCTGTGGAATAAAATCCCGGTCTATGTGAGGCAGAGCACCTCGCTGACTCTGTTCAAGAGAAATCTAGACCTGTGGATGGGAGATCGTAGGTTTACCCCGGGAATCATCTCTGTGTCACTGCTGGACAGAGGCACAACAAACTAATGGGCACAGTATTTTTTCATATAAGGGGTGGCGTAAGCCACAAAAATTTGGGCTAGGCTTATAAATGCCTTAGGGCAGATAGCCTAGTATAAACCTATGAACCTATGAACCTATATATATATATATATATATATATATATATATACATATATATATATATACATGCATCAATATAAACTTTACCTTCATCTACAAACAAATACACCACATAGGGATGTAGAAGATAGAGAAGGAACGCTAAACTGTAGAATGACAGGGGGATGGCGGGAGGGTAACCTGGACTGCAACAATGAATACACTCGAACATCTACATTTATGGTAAGTGTACACAACTGTACGATGTTCTTCATGTTTCACTGTTGCAGTCATTACATTTGGGTAGAATCCCAAAGCTATGGCTGGGAGGCTGGAGCTAAACAGCATTAGGTGAGGCTATAAGGCCCTGCAGCACTGCAGTGGCAAAGCCTGCCCTGGACTTAGAGTAGAGAATCAAATGGTAATGCATTGTAAAGGTGTGAACAGAACTCCAAGTAGCAGCCTCTAGAATGTCCTTGGTTGGTACTCCTCTGAGAAAGGCTGCTGAAGTAGCTGCAGCCGTGGTGGAGTGAGACCTAATGCCCTTGGGCACAGGTTTGCCATGGTGTATGTAGCAGAAACGTATGCAGTGACTTATCCACTTTGAAATTGTCTGCTTTGAAATAGCCTTTCCTTCTGATCCTGCAGCATATGACACTAGTAATCGCTCAGTTTTTCTTAGAGCTTTAGCCCTGCTCAAGTAGAATCTTAGCTGTCTGTGTACGTCCAAGGAATGCAGAATTCTCTCCCCTTTGTTCTGCGGATTTGCATAAAAAGTTCGCAGAAGAATTGTTTGGTTAAGAGCCACACTGGAAACGACCTTAGGCATAAAAGTAAGATTTGTCCTCAGAGACACCCTGTCTGGGTAAAATATGATAAAAGGCTCTACAGCCATGAGGGCCTGTAGCTCTGAAACTCTTCTTGCTGAAGTAATTGCTAGTAGCAGAGCTGTCTTCCATGATAAGAAAGTACAGTTGTGTACCTACCATAAATGTAGATGTTCGAGTGTATTCACTGTTGCAGTCATTACAAAAGGGTTATCCTGCTGGCAGGCTACCCGCAGTCGGCTTGAGTTCCAAAGTCTAGGTCCGGCGTCGGTTGCTGTCGCCTACTCCCTGACGTAGGTGCGCCAGGGGTATAAAAGATGCAGCCAAAGCCAACTTCTTCCGTTTTTCTTGCCCCAGATGTCAGGTGCCCCTAAAATAGTAGGCTAAATTATGCCAATAAGCATGCATATACAAAAAATAACTTTTCCTTCATCTACAAGCAAATACACCACATAGGTTGTATAGAATAGAGAAGTACAGATAAGTCCCAGCAAGGTAAAAAGGGGGATGGTGGGAGGGAAACTTGGACTGCAGCAGTGAATACACTCGAACATCTATATTTATGGTAGGTACACAACTGTATTATGTTTATCGTGTTTCACTGTTGCAGTCATTACAATTGGGTTGAATCCCAAAGCTAAGGTTGGGAGGCTGGTGCTAAATAGGATTAGAAGAGGCTATCAGGCCCTACAGAACTGCAGTGGCAAAGCCTGCCCTTGACTTAGATTAGAGAGGTAAGTGATATTGCTTTGTAAAAGTATGCACTGAACTCCAAGTTGCAGCCTCTAAGATGTCTTTGGTTGGTACTCCTCTAAGGAAGGCTGCTGAAGTGGCTGCTGCTCTGGTTGAATGTGGCCTAATGTCCTTAGGCACTGACTTGCCATGCTGTGAATAGCAGAAACAAATGCAGTGGCCTATCCACTTTGAAATAGTCTGTTTTGAGATGGGCTTTCCTTGTGATCCTGCAGCATAAGCTACTAGAAGTTGTTCCGTCTTTCTGAAAACTTTAATTCTGTCCGAGTAGAAGCGTAGCTGTCTGTGAATTTCCAGAGAATGCAGAAGTCTCTCACCCTTATTCTGTGGGTTTGGATAAAAAGTAGGCAAATGAAATGTTTGGTTAAGGGCCACACTGGACACTACCTTAGGCATAAATGTAGGGTTTGTCCTTAGAGAAACCCTGTCAGGATGGAGAAGGAGAAAAGGTTCCACAGCCATGAGTGCATGTAACTCTTGAGACTCGTCTAGCAGAGGTAATTGCTAGGAGCAGAGCTCTTTTCCAGGATAAAAATTTTATATCAGCTGTAGAGGCTGGCTCAAACGGAGGCAGTGTGAGTTTTTCCAAGACATAGTTGAGGTCCCATGCAGGTACTGATGCTCTCCTTGGAGGTCTTATGTTTTTGGCCCCTCTGAGGTACTGCCTTAGTAATGGATGAGAAAAAATAGGTGGTTCTGTATTGTAATGAGCTGAAATGGCAGAGGCATGAATTTTAATTGATGAAAAGGAAAGGCTTTTACCTAGCATCTCAGTAAAGTATTGCAAAATCTGAGGAATATTTGGAACAGTCGTGTTAATGCCTTGTGCCTGGTTCCAAGCACATAATCTCTTACATTTTTCTGCATAAGATTTTCTGGTGCTAGGCCTCCGGGCCTCCAAAATAACATCCATCACTGCTTTAGAGAGAGATGTGTCTTGAATGGCTACATTATTCGCCATGCTGCCAGGTTTAAGGTCCTGAGTTGGCTGTGCAGTATCATACTGTCTTGTTGGGTCAGTAAGTGTGGAATTTGAGGTAATGTCCAAGCTGGGCATTGAGACAAGCTCTTTAGGATTGGGTACCAGTGCTGGCGGGGCCAGTCTGGGGCAATCAGTATCATTTTTGGCTTCTCTTGTCTGACCTTGAGGAGTACCTTGGGGAGGAGAGGCAGAGGAGGAAAAGCATATACTGTGAGGTTTTTCCAGCTGAAAGATAGAACATCCACTTTCCAGGCTTGCTTGTGATAAATCCTTGTGCAGAATCTCTGTAGTTGGCAGTTGTGAGGGGAGGCAAATAGGTCTATGTCCGGGCACCCCCAGTTCCTTGTTATCATGCTGAAGACTTGTGGATCCAATTTCCACTCGTGGGGATCCATAATGTTTCTGCTTAGTTCGTCTGCCAGAGTATTTATCCTTCCTGGCAGGAATTATGCTTGCAGATGCACTTGGTAAGTCAGTGCTGTGTCCCACAAGTTCATGGCTATCTGCAGAGGGGGTAGGAATGCGTGCCTCCCTGCTTGTTTATGTACCACATGACTGTAGTATTGTCCGTCTTTATCAGTAGTTGTCCTGGATGAAGTATACCCTTGAAGGCTGTCAGGGCATTCTGGACAGCTAGCATCTTTTTAGCTCTTTTTGATTGATATGTAGATGCATTTGACTTACGGACTATGTGACCTGAATACATCTTCCTGCCATATGGGCCCCCCAGGCATAATCTGATGCATCTGTTGTCAATGTCTGCCTGTCTGTGGGTAAGGTGAATGGCTGTGCCGTGTTGAGGTGACAGGCTTTTGCCCACCATCTAAACTCCTGTTGCAGGCAGGGAATGAGGGTGATTACTGTTTCCAGGCTGTGGCAATGTTGAGTCCAAACACTTTTTAGATACCACTGAAGTTTCCTCATATGCAGTCTTGCATATGGAATTATTAGTATGCAGGATGCAATGAAGCCCAAAGCCTGCAGAATTTTTCTTGCAGATAACTGGGTCTTTGTTGCCAACATTTTGAAATAAGTAGTCGGTTGTCTGTGTTTGTCTAGCGTGAGATAAACCATCTGGGCAGTTGTATTTAAGCTTGCACCCAGGAATATTATCTCTTTGAAAGGGTACGAGTTTTGATTTCTTTTCGTTTACTGTGTACCCTAGACCTGTTAGTAATCTTTTTACAAACGCCAGATGCTGCAGTAGGATGTCCTTGTTCTCTGCTTGAATAAGGCAGTCGTTCAAGTAAGGATATATTTGTATTCCTCTTCGTCTGCAAAATGCAATTACTGGTGCCAGGCATTTTGTGAAGACCCTGGGCGCAGCAGATAAGCCAAAGGGCAGTGCAGAGAATTGGTAGCGCATTGTGCCAGCTATAAATCTGAGGTATCTTCTGCATGATTGTCTGATTGGGATATGCAGGTATGCCTCTTTTAGGTCTAAAGTCACAAGCCAAGCTTTCTTGCCCAGCCTGGGCAGAAGCTGCTGCAGAGTTAACATTTTGAATTTTGGAATATCCAGGTATGTGTTTAAGATAGACAGGTCCAGTATTGGTCACCAGGCTTTGTCCTTTCTGGGTACCAAGAATAGCCTTGAGTAAAATCCTTGTCCCTGCTCTTGCTGTGGTACTTGCTGAATGGCTCTCATGTCCATGAGAGAAAACTTGTTTTTGTGCCTCTGCCCATTGATTGCGTGGCAGGTCCGGCATACCGTTTGGCCTTGGCAGGGTGTGAAAGTGGAACCTGTAGCCTTGAAATACGATATTTAAAACCCATTTGTCCTGGGTGATCATGTGCCAATTTTGTGAAAAAAGTGCTAGTTTCCCCCCCAAAGGAGTCGCCTGAAGATAAGTGCTTGGTGCTGGCAGGGGGAAGTCATTGAGACTGTTTCCTGTATGACTGTGATTTTTCCTCTCCAGTTTTGGAGGTAGAAGCACCCCATTGTTTAGGCCTGTATGAGCCTTGGGGCTGTGATCTGCCTCTGGGGCGTCTGTATCTGCCTCTTTGTGGCCTGTCTAATACTGGAAAGGACCAATTCTTTGCAGGCCAGTTCCTACTAAATCTGGGAGGCTGTACCTGTAAGAAATCCTTCACTGTTTGCATAGATTTAGCTTTGCCCTGCATTTTCTTCAACACCTCTTCTGCTTTAACACCAAACAATGTATCATGTTGTAATGGAGAATCCAATAGTTTTGCTTTAACATGATTGGGCAGATTCTGTTCTTTTAACCAAGCATGCCTCCTAATGACAGAACCTGTAACTGCAACCCCGCAGGAGGCCTCTAGAGAATCAAAACCACATTGCAAAATATGCTTCCCCACTTGTTCAGCTGCATGCAATCAATCCTGCATTTCTTTGTTTTCTGCACATTCTGAATTTGCCAACATTTTCTGTTTAAGCAGTGACATAAGATATTGCTGATATTTAAGCATATGAAACTGACAATTTAAAGCTCTTACAGCCAAGGTAGCAGAAGTGTAAATCTTTTTCCCCCATCTGTCCAGGGCACTTCAATCCCTATCAGACAGGATAGGGTTTTTTGCAGTGGAAGCCTTGACCCCCTTGGAACCCTGAGAAATAGTTTCTGGGTCAGCAGCAGGGTTTTTATAAAGAAATTTATGCGAGTCAGGAACCCTGTAGTATCTGTCTGGCTGGTGGTAAGTAATCAGCAAACAGACTAGACTCTGAAAATACATCATCTACAATGCCTAAAACAGGAGGAATAGCAAGGGGCCTGTGCTGAGGTAATAGAAGGAAGTCACTGAGCCTTTTCTTGGATTCCGAGTAATCTTGTCTCTCCCATTGGAAATGCTCCCTCATAGTATGCAGGGTCTCCCCAAAAGAATAATCCTCAGGAGGAGAGGCTAAATGGATAGATTCTTCAGCATCAGAATCCTCATAGGGAGGAAGGGAATAATCCTGTTCAGAAGAGGAATCAGAGGAAATGGAAACCTGATCTGAAGATTCATATGCTATCTCTTGCCTAGGCCTCTTATCAGGAGGGGGATGGGAACCCCTGATCAAAGTAATTAGGTCTTCAGCCATTTTAAACATCTGTTTTTTAGGCATGGAGGCCTGTCCTGGAGATTGCTGTACTTGTTTCTTTGTCTTTAGAGCTGCTTTAGTCTTTGCCGCTGAAGTTGCCTTTACATATAACTGTGTAGGTCTGAAAACACCCTCAGAAGCTGATGCCTGCTGCTCAGCGGCTCCGGACCCATCTGAGGGAATAGTTTCCGAGTGTCCAATACCTTGAGTTTCCAGAGGCCTAGTCGGCTCCACGTGGGAGTCGGAAGCGGCCTGTGGCTCTGAGGTAGCAGGCGTCAGGGACTGCGAAAGCGCCTAACTGAGAACCAGCGACAGGCCTAACCGAAGCCTCGTCGTCAGTTTTGAACCTCGGATGCCTGTCCTTTTCTTTCTCTTTGCCTTTTTTATAAACTCCGGTAGTCGGCTGTTCCGACGGCATTATATAATTAAATCTTCTGCCAAAGTAATGAAATGCAAAATTGTACCGACGCTTAATAGTGCGTTGGTTAAATCTAGCACAAAACCGTCAACTAGCAATGTCGTGGTCAGGGCCTAGGCAAGGAAGAATGAAAATTCTTATGAGGTATTTGCTTCCCACAAGAAATACAATTATTAACTTTTTCTGACATCGGTCTGGAGCAAGACAAAAGTTTCCCCAACGGGGTACTTAGCTTTAATGAAGACTTCAGATCTGAAATTCGAATTTGAAAATCTCAGGAGTCGGCCGACCGGCACTTGCGAACTGCTTTTGCTCCGGGCACCGCACGGCAAGAAAGACTGAAGAAAATGGCGTTGGCTGCATCTTTTATACCCCTAGCACACTGACGTCAAGGAGGAGGCGACAGTAACCGACGCCGGACCTAGACTTTGGAACTCAGGCTGACTGCGGGTAGCCTGCCAGCAGGATAACCCTATTGCAATGACTGCAACAGTGAAACACGATGAACATCTTTAGATCTGCGGTAGCAGCTGGTTCAAATGGAGGCAGGGTGACCTTTTCCAACACATAATTGAGGTCCCATGCAGGTAATGGTGATCTTCTAGGAGGCCTTAAATTTTTTGCTCCTCTAAGATACTGCTTTAGTAAAGGATGAGAAAAGATTGGTGGCTCTGTATTGTAATGAGCCGAAATGGCAGAGGCATGGATTTTGATTGATGAGAAAGATAGGCCCTTGTCCAGCATCTCAGTTAAGTATTGTAATATCTGAGGAATATGCGGTTCTGCTGTATCAGTTCCTTGTGCTGGATTCCAAGCACAGAATCTCTTCCATTTGTCAGCATAAGATTTTCTAGTACTAGGCCTTCTGGCTTCCAGAATGACAAACATCACAGCTTTACTGAGAGGTGTCATCTGTACGATTACAGGATTAACCATGCTGTCAGGTTCAGAGACTGTAGTTGATTATGCAAGATCTGATTGTTTTGCTGGGACAGCAGTTGTGGTTTTTGAGGCAAGGTCCAAGCTGGGTACTGAGACAAGTTCCTTAGGATTGGGTACCAGTATTGGCGGAGCCAATCCAGGGCAAATATCATATCTTTGGCTTCTCTTGTCTGACTTTTAGGAGGACTTTGGGTAGCAGAGGAAGAGGGGAAAAGGCGTAAACTGATAGGTTTTTCCAACTGAAGGATAGGGCATCCACTTTCCATGCTTGTCTGTGATAAGTCCTTGTGCAGAATCTTTTCAGTTGATAATTTTGAGGAGAGGCAAATAGGTCTATGTCTGGGCTCCCCCATTTCTCTGCTATTATGCTGAAGACTTGTGGATTTCGTTTCCACTCGTGTGGATCCATAAGGTTTCTGCTTAAATCGTCTGTCAGAGTGATTTGTTTTCCTGGCAGGAATTGAGCTTGAAGATTTATTTGGTAGGTCAAAGCTGTGTCCCACAGTGCCATGGCTAATCTGCAAAGGGGCTATGAGTGTGTGCCCCCCTTGCTTGTTTATATACCACATGACTGTCGTGTTGGCAGTCTTTATCTGTAATTGTCCTGGATGAAGTAAGTCCTTGAAGGCTGTTAGGGCATTTTGAACAGCTAGCATCTCCTTCCGGTTGATATGTAGATGCATTTGATTTGGTGCCCATATGCCCTGAATGCATCTTCCTGCCATGTGGGCCCCCCAGGCATAATCTGATGCATTTGTTAAGGTTTGGCTGGCAGGGGGTAGAGTGAAGGGCCGTCCCATATTTTGGTGACAAGCCTTTGCCCACCATAGAAACTCCTGTTGCAGGCAGGGGATGAGAGGAATCATTGTTTCCAGACTGTGTGGATGTTGACTCCATAAACTTTTTAGGTACCAGTGAAGTTTCCTCATATGCAGTCTTGCATATGGAATTAGTAGGATACAGGATGCCATGAAGCCCAGAGCCTGCAGAATTTGTCTTGCGGAAGATTGGGCTTTTGTTGCCATCAGTTTGAAGTAAGTAGCCAGTTGCCTTTGTTTGTCTGGCGTGAGGTAAGCCATCTGGGCAGTTGTATTCAAGCTTGCACCCAGGAATGCTACATTTTGAGAGGGTACCAGTTGTGATTTATTTTCGTTTGTGTACCCTAGGCATGTTAGAAGCCTTTTCACAAACACCAGGTGTCGTAAAAGAGTGTCCTTGTTCTCTGCTTGAATGTGGCATTCGTCCAAGTAAGGATATATTTGAATACTTCTTTGTCTGCAAAATGCAATTACTGGTGCCAGGCACTTTGTAAAGACCCTGGGCGCAGTAGATAAGCCAAAGGGCAGTGCAGAGAATTGGTAATGCATTAAGCCACCCTTAAATCTGAGGTATCTTCTGTACGACTGTCTTATTGGGACATGCAGGTATGCCTCTTTTAGGTCTAAAGTCACCAGCCAAGCATTCTTGCCCCACACGGGCAGAAGCTGTTGCAAGGTGAGCATTTTGAAATTTGGAATGTCCAGGTATGTGTTCAAAATCGATAAATCCAGTATTGGCTGCCAGGCCTGTCCTTTCTGGGTACCAAGAACAGTATTGAGTAAAAACCTTCCACTTTTTCCTGTTCTGGTACGGTCTGAATGACCCCCATATTCGTGAGGGACGTAACCTGTTTCTGTGCCTCTGCCTATTGTTTTTTTTGGCAGATCTGGCCAACCATTTGTCATTGGCATTGTGTGGAAATGGAATCTGTACCCCTGTAATATGATGTCTAGTACCCACTTTTCCTAGGTTACTAACTGCCAATTTTGAGCATAAGTGCTAATTTTCCCCCTATGGCTGCTGCCAAAAGATAATTGCTTGGTGTAGGCAGAGGGAAGTCATTGGGATTGCTTTCTGTAGGTTTGCTCTTCATCTCCTCCAGATTTGGAGGTGGAATCGCCCCATTGCTTTGACCTGTATGAGTCTTGAGCCTGGTACCTGGAACCCTTAGGGCATCTGGATTTGCCCC
Source organism: Protopterus annectens (assembly GCF_019279795.1). Taxonomy (NCBI): domain Eukaryota; kingdom Metazoa; phylum Chordata; order Ceratodontiformes; family Protopteridae; genus Protopterus; species Protopterus annectens. The sequence continues at coordinate 125,175,541 of NC_056728.1, forward strand.
TTTGAGCTATGTCTGACACAGGAAAGGACCAATTTTTTGCAGGCCAGTGTCTATTGAATCTAGGTGGCTGCACTTGTAAGAAATCTTTAACAGTTTGCATAGACTTAGCTTGGTCTTCCATTTTCTTTAAAACCTCTTCTGCCTTAATACCAAACAGAGAATCATGCTGTAATGGTGCATCTAGCAATTTAGCTTTAACATGAACGGGCAAATTTTGTTCTTTTAACCAGGCATGCCTCCTAATCACAGATCCAGTAACTGCGGCCCTGCAGGAGACCTCTAAAGAATTAAAACCACATTGCAAAGTATGCTTTCCAACTTGTTCAGCTGCATGCAATTCCTTATTTTCGGCAGATTCTGAAATCAACATCATTTTCTGTTTCAGCAATCCCATAACATGTTGTTGGTACTTAAGCATATGAAACTGACAGTTTAAGGCCCTGATTGCCAAAGTTGCAGATGTATAAACCTTTTTTCCCCATCTGTCCTGTGCCCTTGAATCTCTGTCGGAGGGGGTAGGGTTTTTTGCTGTTGAGGCCTTAACTCCTTTTGGACCCTGTGAAATAGTTTCAGGATCAGCAGCAGGGTTTCTAAATAAAAATTTATGAGAGTCAGGGATCCTGTAGTACCGCTCAGGCTTACTGGGAGCCGGAGGTAATGAGTCAGGGGTCAGGCTTGACTCCGAAAACACATCATCCACAATGTCTAAAACAGGGGGAATGGCTAAAAGCTTGTGCTGAGGGAGGAGGAAATCCATGAGCCTCTTTTTTGATTCTGAGAAGTCTTGACTCTCCCAGTGAAAATGCTCCCTCAAAGTATGCAAGGTTTCTCCAAATGAATAATCCTCAGAGATGCAGATGGAATAGACTCCTCAGCATCAGAATCCTCATAGGGAGGTACAGATAATTCCTGATCAGAAGAGGAATCTGAAGAAATAGAAACCTGATGTGAAGATTCATAGTCAGTGTCTTGCCTAGGCCTCTTATCTGGAGGGGGATGGGTACCCCTGATCAAGGTAATAAGGTCTTCAGCCATTTTGATCATCTGTTTTTAGGCATACAGGCCTGTGCACGTGGCTCAGGCGTCGTTTTTTTAGTTTTAGAAGGTGTCTTTGCCTTAGGTTTTGCAGCTTTCGTCGGTTTGATATAAAATTGTTGAGGTCTGAATACACCCTCAGAAGCCGGTGCCTGCTCAGCGGCTCCGGACCCATCCGAGGGAGATACATCCATTGGTCCAATATCTTGCGGCATGCCGGACTCCACATGGGTGTCGGTAGAGGCCTGTGACTCGAAGGTAGTGGGTATCAAGGGCTGCGAAAGCGCCTCACTGAGTACTGGCGAACCGGCGACTGGCTTAGGAGAAGCTTCGTAGTCGATTTTGGATCTCGACTGCCTTTCTCTGTCCTTTTCTTTGCATTTTTTATGTACTTTGGTAGTCGGATTGCTATCCGACGACATTTCTGGTTAGTTAAATCTGTTTCCAAAATACGTAGATGCAAAAATATACAGACACTTAATAGTGCGTTGGTTAAATCTAGCACAAAACCGACAGCCAGGCACGTTGTAATCAGGGCCTAGGCAAGGAATACAGTATAAATGGAAATCCTTATGAGGTATTTGCTTCCCACAAGTAATACAATTATTAACTTTTTCTGACATCGGTAAAAAGCAAGAAAAAAGTTTCCCCAATGGGGTACTTCGCTTTAGTGAAGACTTCGGGTCTGTCAAACTCGAATATGTCAGTAGTCGGCCAACCGGCACTTGCAAAATGCTTCTGCTTCGGGCACAGCACAGCAAGAAAGACTAAAGAAAATGGCGTCGGCTGCATGTTTTATACCCCTGATGACCCAACGTCATGGAAGAGAAGACAGCAACCGACGCAGGACCCAAGACTTTGGAATTCAGGCTGACTGAGGGCAACCTGCCAGCAGATTACCCAAATGTAATGACTGCAACAGCACGAAGAACATCTTCCCCTACTCCTCTCAATAGGCATCACAAAATCTTTCACATCCACCTAAGCTTCCACAAACACAAGCAAATGGGGCTTCAGTTTAACATCTCATCCAAAGGACAACACATTTAGCAGGGCAGAACCCCCCACTGCCAGCAATCCAGCTACCTGGTGTAGGAATAAAACCCACAACCTTCAGTACCAAAGATGATTGTGCAACCTGCTGCACCCCAGATAAAGGACAGTAAAATAAAACGCATTTCATGGGCTGTCTTTAGCTGGGTTTATCTGACCTGGTTGGGCAGTTAAGCTGTCTAACTGTTAAACTGTGCCTCTATGCTCTATTGGGAAGATCTGCAGAAAATTTAGCAATTTTAATGTAGCATTGTTCACCATTAAGTGGAGTTGAGTGCAGATTTGTGAGGATGGAAGCAGTAGAGACTATCAGATAGCAGGTATGCAGATGCAGTACATCTGGTGATCTTTTATGACAAGTCTGGTTTATGTGAAAGTTAATATTCAAGTTTTTATCTATGTTAACACCATAAAATCTAATATAGGTGTTTGTTTATATGCTGTTTAACTGACTATAACAAGGTTAAAGCATTTTTAATGTTGGACTGACATTTACAGACAACTAGAAATGCTTTCTGTTTTTCTAAGGTTAAGTACGAATTAAAAAAAAAAAAAAAACGTTTCAATAGCAGAATAAACACTATGCAATCCTTTGCAGGTCTGCAGCTGTTTTAAGACAACAAATCCTTTGCAGGTCTGCAGCTGTTTTAAGACAACAAATGATAACTTTATGATACAGTATACCAGAAATTATGTTTCAGTTCTGACATACAGGTAAGTAGGAGTAATACTACTACTAAAAAATGAAGAAATGAAAAACATTAACAGCGTTTGGACTAAAGCTGTGTCCCATCAAGTACTTCAAACTTAAGTTCTGACACTTAAAATGCACTGAAAAAAATTAGAAGTCATAAAATCCTGCAATATTCATTAGATGCACTTCCTCCCTAAAACATCCCTGTGCCAAGCAATCTAGACATTACTATTGCAATTTCAGCAACTTACAAACTGCTCCTTCCAAAACCTGACTAACATCTGTTAACATCTTCCCTTATTAATTACTTTGTGTGTACCAGAAATGATTCAGTAATGGCTTATTTCCCTTATGAAAGGAAACAAGTTAAAACACAAGAGGGGGTGGGGGGTGGGGGTGGGGGGCAAGGGTTGATCCTGCATGCATTACACAGCAGCCAATCCAAGACCTGTTTGGGTTTTTTTCCAGAATTTGAGAAAAATGAGGAGAAAAGACCTACCAATGCACTGGGCAGTGTAATCTGAGAACTTACTACACGGACAGTGAAACACACACACCTGTATACAAGGAGTTATTACTGTCTTTCTTAATTTATCTACTACAACCTCTTCAGGGTGTTGTGAGATGAGCTGTCTGTTGACATGAATAACCTTTTACCAGAAAAAAGTCCCAAACTTAAACAGCTCATCTGCAGTGAATTGCATTGAGACAATTCACTTACTTCACTTACTTTTAAGCTAACAAGAGAAAGAGAATGAAAGGAATGCTGTGTTTCGGAAACAGTCGGTGAAGAATCAAGGCACACAGACTGCTCCCAAAACTACCCTCTCACCATACTGGCACATATTACTTGCTAAATCTGGTCTCAGTAATCAGTGATCAGTAATGTCTTACCCACAAGAAAGTATAGTTGTCTAAGAACTTATCAGGAGATGTCATACTGATCTCTATTAACTGATGGGATATCCTGCAAAAGACATCAGTACATCTAGCCAGTATACGAAGGCCTGGGCACCAGCTCCTTCCACAATGCATCCAATGTATGGCCTCAGCCCAGTGGTGGCACAGATACATAAGGAGCACGTGCAAAGTACCTCAGGATTTTCTTGCCCCAGATAAGGAGCTGAATCAGAACTAGACAACTACATACATAAGAATTCAACTTAGCCCAACAAAAAGGAAGAGGAAAAAGGTGAACAAGGGACTTATGTAATAATGCAACAGGGAATACTCACAATTTCTGTTCTAACACAATTGTACTATGTCCTTCCATGACCACTCTTGCAGCATTACTAACTTGATGGGAGATTACCAAAGTGGACTATGACAGAGAGGAGGAAACCTAAACAGGGTTATGATCTAAAAGACGTAGTAAAACCGACCTAGCAAATCCTGCTCTGTTCCTAGAAACTTCTTCAAAGAATCTGGAATCATGAAGAAAGCCCCTAAAGCAGCACAGCTCTAGTAGAATGTGCTTTAACTGGAGCCAGAAGCCACTTACCAAGAAAAGAGTAGCAAAAAAGGATAGCTTTGGATGTCCAATTAGAAACAGTTTGGCAACAGGAGAACCCAAAGTTTGGTTCTAGAAAGAGACAAAAAGCTAATCAGACTTCCTGAGAGAACTGGCGTTGTCCAAATAAAATCTGAGCTGGCTAAGCACAACCAAGGAAAGCAGGATTCTTTTTTTCCTCCTTTTTTCAGAGGAAAATGAAAAAGCTAAGTAAGTTAATGGTCTGATTCAAAGAGAATTTATTAACAACCTTAGGCATTTAATTATTTATTTATTTAAATCTGTTGACCGGGAGTGTCCGACTGGACGTAGGCCCATTTTCAGCGGAGGCCCGGGGAGAAAAGCTCCACAGTAAAATAAACAGACAGTAGTTACATTGGATTACATAGCTATTAACAATTTAGCATAGCAATTACTTGCAACATATTTAAAGATGAAGAACACAGTACATCAGTAGACAACTAGAATCTTTATCTGTGAAGTACATACCAGACATTAACAAATGTTACAATGAGAAGTTCCTGCTGTATAATAAGTATTAAGCTTATGAGCATCTGAGCTTGCTATAATCAAGGTAGTTAGTGGAGTGGAAAGAAAGGTAGTGGTTGGATGGGGTGGATGATATTAGAGTGGGAGTTGCAAGGGCATAGCCAGCATGTTTTTAGGTGCGCTTTTAGTAAAGTTTTGAAGTGGGTGCATGATGGTACGGAGGTAATTGTGGGTAGGAGTGAGTTCCATAATTTGGCTATGGCACAAGAGAATAGTGCTTCACCAACAGAGTTATTGGCTTTAGTGATCTGCAAGTGATTTTTGTTGCTGGATCTTAGTGGTCTGGTGGTGCGATAGGGTTGGAGTAGATTCTGGAGGGATGGGACATTTAGTGGATGGTTTACTAGTTTGTGGGCGAGTGAGAGTTGATACCACTGAAGGAGGTGAGGGAGTTCAAGCTAGCCCAGTTTAGCAAGTGCGAGACAGTGGTGACTACAGTAGGATGCCCCTGTGGCGGATTTGGCGATTTTGTTGTAGCAGCTCTCTAGCTTATTTAGATTGCATTGCCTTAGGTTGGTATGTACTAGAGAGGCATAAAGTAGGGTGGAGATGAAGTGGGAATTTGCTATTGAAATCTTTGCTGCTTTGGTGAGAAATTGCTTATTTCTGTATAACGCTCCTAGTTTTTTGTGGACTTATTTATGGTCATGGATATGTGAATGTCAAATTTTAGTTTATTGTCTATAAGTCTATAATCCTACAAGAAGGATTAGTATGGAGAGTAACCCTATCCTTAAGAAAAATAAGGGGAGTAACCACTAGAAAGGCTTGCAATTCTAAAACCCATGTAGCAGAAGTCAAATCACCAACAGAAAGTACAGTTGTGTATAATCTTTACACAACAGTAAACGCTCTTCTCTTCACTGTTGCAGTAATCAAAACCTAAAGGACTTCCTGCCAAGGATAGCCCAAAGTCAGACCAACATACCAAAACATTTAGTACTTAAGGAGTCATAGGCATCATGTAAGATCCCTGTGCAAAGAACAGGGCATAAAGTTAACCTACAGATACACACACTCAGAAATGGAAAAGGCCCAGGAGGAACACAAAATCCTTAGTGACAAGAAAAAAAACATGCATGGGAGGGGGGTGAGTGTCAGAAGGGCAACAAAGAAGGCTAGGGCAGAGGGGGCAAGAGGGAGGGAGGGAGCAAATACTGCAACAGTTAAGGAGCAAATACTGCAACAGTTAAGGAGAACATCTACTGTTTTGGTAAAATTTTACACAACTGTAATAAGTCCTTCCACACTATTGTTGCAGTATTCATAACCTAAGAGAAAGCACAAAAGCTGAAGACGTTTGGGAGGAGAACGGTACAGAAGAGCCCTCCAGAAATCCATGCAGAATAGCCCTTGCAAAGCCCTATCCAACTTGTAATGCTAAGTGAAAATTTGATCAGATGGCCAAGTAGCAGCCTCAAGGATGGAAATGGTACCCAGCCCCTTGAAGAAAAAGTACAGTTTTGTACCTACCATAAATGTAGATGTCCGATAGGTATGCATCTGCAGTCCTAACATATGGGTTGTCCTGCCTCAGGCAGCCCTTCAGTCGGCCGGATTCCAAAGTCTGGGTCTGGCCTCGGCTGATGTCGCACTTCACCCGACGTCATAGCTGCTGTGGTATAAAGGCATTTGCTAGCCTAAGTTTTCCTTGTAGATGGTTTGGGGGAAAATAGAATCCAGTGAACCAGGGAAGAGAGCATATATTGTCTGGCTATTACTTGAAATGGAGAAACCAAGCAGTCAGCTTGACCTTTGGAAGATCCGGATGAACCATTTTTGTCAGGTGAGAGAGAAGGTCTAGAAATGGATCCAGAAACCAGGGATGATGGATCAAAGAAGGCCTCAGGAAGGGGAACCAAATTTGCAGAGGCCGAAAGGGGGCAATGAGAATGACCTTTCTCTTCAACCTGGCAGCTCTCTGAAGGAACTTCGATATCATAGGGATTGGAGGATAAGCATACAGTAACTCAGGCAGCCAGTCGTGGAGAAGAGCATCCCTCTGTGACTCCTCCTCTGTGGGAATGAAGGCAAAGTAGCTGCTGCATTTGTTTAGAGGACATGCAAATATATCACAGCATGGCTGGGCTCATTTGTGGAAAATTATGTCTGCTATTTTCTGGTTGCGGTAAAAAAATGCACCTGCTCAGTTTGTCTCCTAGCACGTTGGTCTCCCCCAGAATGTACACTGCTTAGTTGGAAGAGATTGCCCACTGCCACACACACAGTGCTTCTCAACATAAAGGGTATGACCTTGTTTGCTGATGCACCAAACCACTGACAGTGTCTGTTTGTATCTCAATCATTCTTAATGGGAGAGCATCCTAAAAGGCTTGCAAAGTTGACTGACTTTCCCAAGTAATGCTGCCACTGCCACCCCAGCTGATAAGCATCCATGGTCACCATGAGCTTGGGCTGAGAAGGGACAAATAGACGGCCTTGTAGCAGTTGTTCCAACTGGGTCCACCACATCAGATTTTTTTTTTTTTTTTTTTTACAAAAGTTGGTGATTCGAATTGGGGCAGAGAGAGGTAGCTGAAGTATCGATCAGTGAGATGCCATCATCCACTGAAGAATCCTCGTGTGGAATCTGGCCAGCGGAAGAAGAGTCATTGCTGCCGCCATCGATCCTAATGTTTGTAGGACCACACGAGCAGAAACTGTAGTGCTGTAAAGCATTTTGTTGACTTGCGATCTTAATGTTTGAACTCTGAAAAGGGGAAGAGAAGCTATTGTTGACCTAGTGTCGAGTAGCTCCCCTATGAACTCTATAGTTTGAGATGGCTGAAGATGTGACTTTTCAAAATTTATGGTTATGCCTAGCTGCCCACAAATCTGGATTACTTTTTCTCCTGCCATGATGAGTTGATGCTTGCTTGGGTGGAGATGAGCCAGTCATCCAAGTAAGGAAACACCTGGAATCTGTGCAGTCTCAAGTAAGCTGCTGCCACCGTCATACATTTGAACACTCTGGAGGCTGTGGCGAGACCAAAAGGCAGCACTCTGAACTGGAAATGACTGGCTCCTAGCCGGAATCACAATAATTTCCTGGACTGTCTGTTCATTTTTATACAATAGTATGCATCCTGGAGATCTAATGAGCACATCCAGTCGTCTTTTTCCAGAAAAAGAAGAATCGACTGAACTGTGGCCATCCAGAACTTAAGTCTTCTGAACAAAGTTGTTCGGACTGCAGAGATCCAGAACTAATCTCCAGTCCCCCCTTTTCTTTAGCACTAAAAAGAATCTCTAGCAAGTTCCAGGTCTTTTCTGGTCTGGGGGGACTTCTTGGATGTCTCTATTGTTTAGAATCTTTTGTATTTGAATGGCTGCTTGTTCCCTCTGACTGTTGTGTACACTTACCATAAATGTAGATGTTCGAGTGTATTCACTGTTGCAGTCATTACATTTGGGTAATCCTGCTGGCAGGCTGCCCTCAGTCAGCCTGAATTCCAAAGTCCTGGGTCCTACGTTGGCTGCTGCCACCCCTTCCCTGACGTCAGGTCGTCAGGGGTATAAAAGATGCGGCAGACGCCATTTTCTTTAGTTTTTCTTGCTCCAGATGTCAGGTGCCCCCTAAAAGGGTAGCCAAAATTTTTATATATATATATATATATATATATATATATATATATATATATATATATATATATATAAATACATGCACCAATATGAACTTTACCTTCATCTACAAGCAAATACACCACATAGGTTGTATAAATCAGAGAAGGAAAGATAGGTTTCATTAGAAGAAAGGGGGATGGCGGGTGGGTAACCTGGACTGCAACAGTGAATACACTCGAACATCTACATTTATGGTAAGTGTACACAACTGTAGTATGTTCTTCGTGTTTCACTGTTGCAGTCATTACATTTGGGTACAGTCTCAAAGCTATGGTTGGGAGGCTGGAGCTAAACAGCATTAGGAGTGGCTATGAGACCCTGCAGAACTGTAGTGGCAAAGCCTGCCCTGGATTTAGAGTAGAGTGGCAGATGACAGTGCTTTGTAAAGGTGTGCACTGAACTCCCAAGTAGCAGCCTCTAAAATGTCCTTGGTTAGTACTCCCCTGAGAAAGGCTGCAGCTCTGGTTGAATGTGTCCCAATGCCTTTAGGCACTGGCTTGCCATGGTGTAGGGTAGCAGAAACGAATGCAGTGGCCTATCAACTTTGAAATACTCTGCTATGAGATAGCCTTTCCTTGTGATCCTGCAGCATATGCCACTAGTAATTGCTCTGTCTTCCTGAAAACTTTGGTTCTGTCCGAGTAGAATCTAAGCTGTCTGTGTACGTCCAAAGAATGCAGAATTCTCTCCCCCTTGTTCTGTAGATTTGGACAAAAAGTTGGCAGAAGAATAGTTTGGTTTCGAGCCACATTGGACACCACCTTAGGCATAAATGTTGGGTTTACCCTTAGAGATACCCTGTCTGGATAAAAAATGATAAAAGGTTCCACAGCCATGAGTCCCTGTAGCTCTGAAACTCGTCTTGCAGAAGTTATTGCTAGGAGCAGAGCTCTTTTCAAAGATAAAAACTTTATATCAGCAGTAGCAGCTGGCTCAAAAGGAGGCAGGGTGAGTTTTCCAAGACATAGTTGAGGTCCCATGCAGGCATTGGTGATCTCCTTGGAGGCCTTACATTTTTGGCTCCTCTGAGGTACTGCTTTAATAAGGGATAGGAAAAGATTGGTGGCTCTGTATTGTAATCAGCCGAAATGGCAGAGGCATGAATTTTAATAGATGAAAAAATAGGCCTTTGTCCAGCATCTCAGTTAAGTATTGTAAAATCTGAGGAATATTTGGCACAGCTGTATCAGTTCCTTGTGCTTGGTTCCAAGCATAGAATCTCTTCCATTTTCCAGCATAAGATTTTCTAGTACTAGGCCTTCTGGCCTCCAAAATGACATCCATCACAGCTTTACTGAGAGGTGTGTTTTGTATGACTACGTTATCTGCCATGCTGCCAGATTTAAGGTCTTGAGTTGGCTGTGCAGGATCTGATTGTTTTGTTGGGACAGTAGATGAGGAATTTGAGGTAAGGTCCAAGCTGGGCATTGAGACAAGTTCCTTAGGATTAGATACCAGTACTGGCGGGGCAAGTCTGTCAATTAGTATCATTTTTGGCTTCTCCTGTCTGACCTTTAGGAGTACCTTGGGGAGAAGAGGCAGAAGGGGAAAGGCATATACTGATTTTTCCAGCTGAAAGATAGGGTGTCCACTTTCCATGCTTGTCTGTGATAAGTCCGCGTGCAGAATCTTTTTAGTTGGTAGTTGTGAGGGGAGGCAAATAGATCTATGTCCGGGCATCACAATTTCCTTGTTACCATGCTGAAGGACTTGTGGATCCAGCTGCCACTCATGGAGATCCATGAGGTTTCTGCTTAGTTCGTCTGCCAGAGTATTTTTCCTTCCTGGCAGGAATTGTGCCTGCAGATGTGCTTGGTAAGTTAATGCTGTGTCCCACAAAGTCATGGCTAGTCTGCAAAGGGGGTAAGAATGTGTTCGCCCCTGCTTGTTTATATACCACATGACCGTGGTGTTGTCTGTCTTTATCAGTAGTTGTCCCAGATGAAGTAGGTCCTTGAAGGCTGCCAGGGCATTCTGAACAGCTAGCATCTCTTTTTAATTGACATGTAGATGCATATGGGTTGAGGACCATGTGCCCTGAATGCATCTTCCTGCCATGTGGGCTCCTCAGGCATAATCTGATGCATCCGTTGTTAGTGTCTGCCTGGCTGGGGGTAATGTGAATGGCTGTCCCTTGTTTTGGTGGCAAGCCTTTGCCCACCATCGAAACTCCTGTTGTAGGCAGGGAATGAGAGCAATCATTGTTTCCAGGCTGTGGCAATGTTGAGTCCAAACACTTTTTAGATACCACTGAAGTTTCCTCATATGCAGTCTTGCATATGGAATTAGTAGGATGCAGGATGCCATGAAGCCCAAAGCCTGTAGAATTTTTCTTACAGATAACTGGGCCTTTGTTGCCAACCTTTTGAAATAGGTAGTCTGTTACCTTTTTTTGTCTGGTGTGAGATAAGCCATCTGGGCAGTTGTATTTAAGCTTCCACCCAGAAATATTATCTCTTGAGAGGGTACTAGTTTTGATTTCTTTTCATTGACTGTGTACCCTAGGCATGTTAGAAGTCTTTTCACAAACGCCAGACACTGTAGAAGAGTGTCCTTGTTTTCTGCTTGAATTAGACAGTCGTCCAAGTAAGGATATATTTGTATTCCTCTGTCTGCAGAATGCAATTACTAGTGCCAGGCACAGTGTAAAGACCCTGGCCGCAGTAGATAAGCCAAAAGGCAGTGCAGAGAATTGGTAATGCATTGAGCCAGCCTTGAATCTGAGGTATCTTCTGCATAACTGTCTGACTGGGACATGCAGGTATGCCTCTTTTAGATCTAGACTCACAAGCCAAGCGTTCTTGCCCAGCCTGGGCAGAAGCTGCTGCAAAGTCAACATCTTGAATTTTGGTATATCCAGGAATGTGTTCAGAATAGATAGGTCCAGTATTGGTCTCCAGGCCTTGTCCATTCTGGGTACCAAGAATAGTCAAGTAAAATCCTTGTCCCTGCTCTTGCTCTGGTACTTGTTGAATGGTCCCTATGTCCATGAGGGATGAGACTTGTTTTTGTGCCTCCGCCCATTGATTTTTTGGCAGATCTGGCCAGCCGTTTGCCTTTGGCAGGGTATGGAAATGGAACTTGTACCCTTGTGACACGATATTTAGAACCAACTTGTTCTGGGTTATAACGTGCCAATTTTGGGAAAACAGTGCAAATTTTCTCCCCCAAGATAAGTGCTTGGTGCAGGCAGGGAGAAGTCATTGGGACTGTTTCCTGTATGGTTGTGATTTGTCGTCTCCATCTTTGGAAGTAGAAGCACCCCATTGCTTTGACCTGTATGAACCTTGCGCCAGGGATCTGCCTTTAGGGCATCTAGATCTGCCCCTTTGAGGTCTGTCTGACACAGGAAAGGACCAATTCTTTGTAGGCCAGTGTCTACTAAACCTAGGTGGCTGTACTTGTAAAAAATCTTTGACAGTTTGCATAGATTTAGCTGTGTCCTCCATTTTCTTTAACACCTCTTCTGCCTTAACACCAAACAAAGTATGCTGTAAAGTTGCATCTAATAATTTAACTTTGACATGATCAGGCAGATTTTGTTCTTTTAACCAAGCATGCCTCCTAATTACAGAACCAGTAACTGCGGCCTTGCAGGAGGCCTTCAAAGAATCAAAACCACATTGCAAAGTATACTTTCCAACTAGTTCAGCTGCATGAAATAAATCCTGCATTTCCTTGTTTTCTGCACATTCAGAGTTTAATAACATTTTCTGTTTAAGCAATGCCATGACATGTTGCTGCTATCTGAGCATATGAAACTGACAGTTTAAGGTCCTTATAGCCAAGGTGGCAGATGTGTAAACCTTTTTTTCCCCATCTATCCAGTGCCCTAGAATCTCTGTCAGAGGGGTAGGGTTTTTTTGCAGAGGAAGCCTTAACTCCTTTGGGACCCTGTGAAATAGTTTCTGGGTCTGCAGCAGGGTTTTTAAAAAGGAATTTATGAGAGTCAGGGACCCTGTAATATCTGTCAAGCTTAACAGGAGCTGGAGGTAAGGAGTCAGGGGTAAGACTAGACTCCGAAAACACATCATCTACAATGTCTAACACAGGTGGAATGGCTAGTGGCCTGTGTTGAGGTAGTAAAAGGAAATCCATGAGCCTCTTTTCAGATTCTGAAAACTTTTAGTTATGTACTCACCATAACTTCAGATGTTTGGGATCCATCTCGCCTACATTCTGACTGATGGGTTCGGAGCCGATCCCTCGGCTCCGACTCGTCTCTTATTGGCTGAGCTTACCATATCCCAGGATGCACCACTACCAGTCCCCCAGATCTAGTTTGTCCGCATACATGCACACACGCACGCACTGCTTATATAACATTGCCAGATGAAACAAGATAAAAACAGTAGAACTCAAACCGTTCAATCTCTTCTGATCTCCAAGGCAGGGGGAAGGAGGGTGGGTGTTAGGAATGTAGGCGAGATGGATCCCAAACATCTGAAGTTATGGTGAGTACATAACTAAAAGATGTTATGTGATCCTATCTCGCCTACATTCTGACTGATGGGACAGCGTCCCTAGCACCTGAATCCTGGGTGGCTCACTGGAAAACACTCCTGTGTACCGTGGAACCAAATGATGCTCGCCCTTTAGATGCCACATCCAATTTATAGTGGGAAATGAAAGTGTGCGGGTTGGACCAAGTAGCCGCAGCACAAATCTCAGAAATAGCGAGCTTGGAATGAAATGCAATAGAGGTAGCCATAGCTCTAGTAGAGTGAGCTTTGACAGATGTTGTAAGTTGCTTATTTGAAGAGGAATAAGCCTGAGTTATGCAATCTCTACTCCATTTGGCAACAGTAGCTTTAGTGATGGTTTTACCCAGTTTATTATCTGAAAAGGACACAAACAATTGGTCTGTTTTTCGAATTTGTTGAGTCCTGTCTAGATAGAAGCGCAATTGCCTGTGAACATCCAACTTATGCAAGGTGTATTCCGCTTTGTTTGAAAATTTTGGAAAGAAAACTGGTAGCTCTAGAGATTGTTGGAGACAGAGATTAGAACAAACTTTTGGAACAAAAGATGGATTAGGCCTAAGTGATACTCTATCCTTGTGAAAAATCAAGTACGGTGGTTTGATAGATAGGGCTTGAAGTTCTGAAACTCTTCTTGCAGAGGTAATTGCAATTAAGAAGGCAGTTTTCCAAGACAGATATTTCAACTCACATGTAGCAGCCGGTTCAAAGGGGAAGATGTTAAGGCACAGTACCAAATCAAGATCCCACGGAGGCGCAGGATGAAAAACTGGGGTCTTAAAAGCACAGCACCTTTCATGAAAGTTTTACATAATCTGCTACTCATCAACGGTGGGTCTATGGATTCGTGAAATTTGGAGATAGCTGCTAGTTGGACTTTAATAGTAGAGACTGAAGATCCTTGATTAAACAAGGATGTTAAAAATTTCAAGACCTCTGGTATCGGGGCCGTAATAGGGTCTAAGCCTCTGAGTTGAGCCCAGATAGCAAACCTCTTCCACTTACTGTGATACAATTTCATAGTGGTGGGTTTGTGGGCTGAAGATAAAATGTGAATAACTTCCGGGTCCAAGGTGTGATTTCTGACTAAAGTCGGAAGTGGAGGAGCCAAGCTGTTAATTTCAAAGTGTGAAGGGACTGGTGCTGTTGTCCCGACTGATGAACCAGAAGGTCCGGAGTTGGATCCAAAAACCAAGGACCGTCCAGAGTATATTTCTGTAGGTAGGGGAACCATACCTGACAAGGCCAATTAGAATCATTGTGGACCCCAATTGGGAAGCTTTCTGGATGACTTTGGGGAGGAGTGGAACCGGAGGGAAAGCATAAAGCAGTCCTGTTGGCCAAGGTTGGACTAGAGCATCCGTAGCTGCCTCCCCTTGACACGGGGTCAAGGAAAAGAACCTTTTGCACTTCGTGTTTTGTGGTGTTGCAAACAGGTCACAGCACGGAATCCCCCATCTTTTGAAAATCTGAGCTGCTACTGTTTCGTTCAGGGACCACTCGTGAGGAGAGAGAATAGTCCTGCTCAGTCTGTCTGCCAATACATTGGATTTTCCTGGAATGTGGGTCGCTACCAGGAAGCGGTTGGTAGCCACTGCCCATTCCCACACCCTCATGGCCTCTCTGCAAAGGGGTAAGATCTGGTCCCTCCTTGTTTGTTTAGATACCAGACCACCGACATGTTGTCTGTGTGGATAGCGATAATGCCTTGAGGGAGAAACTTGTGGAGGGCTTGTAGGGACAGAAGTACAGCCCTCATTTCCAACACATTGATATGGAGAAATGTTTTGTTTGGAAGCCAAGAACCCTGAACTGACCTGCCCAGACAATGCCCCCACCCGTCTGGGAGGCATCCGTTGTCAAGGTGGCCACGGAGGGTATAACAAAAGGTCTTCCCTGATTCAGATTGGATGACAGAAGCCACCAGCGGAGGTCCCGTTTGCACGTTCCTGTAATCAGTATGTGATGATTGAGGGGGAGATCCTGAAAAGACCATTGTGTCGATAACAGCCACTGAAGAATCCTCATGTGCAATCTTGCCAGAGGAACTAGGAGAACCGTGGCAGACATTGAACCTAAAAGTTGCAGGACCATCCTGGCTGGGGCTTTGGATCTTAGAAGCAGGGCTCGGGCTTGACCTTGTAATGTTTGTATCCTTTCGGTAGGAAGGAAGATTCGCATTAATTTTGAGTCTATCTCTGCTCCTATGAATCTTATGCGCTGAGAAGGCAGCAAGACAGACTTTGACCAGTTGAATGTAATTCCCAGGGAAGCACCCAGGGAGATGGTGGCTTGTAGGTTTTCTAGTAGTAGATGCCTGGTGGTGGCAGTCAGGAGCCAGTCGTCCAGATAGGGAAACACTTGGAATCCGAGACTCCTCAGGTGAGCAGTCACTACTGCCAAACACTTGGTGAACACCCTGGGGGCTGTGGTGAGACCAAAGGGCAGTGCACAAAATTGGAAATGACTGTCTCCCAGGCTGAAGCGCAGATACCTCCTGGACGCCTGATGTATCGGTATGTGATAATAGGCGTCCTGGACGCCTGATGTATCGGTATGTGATAATAGGCGTCCTTGAGATCTATGGAGCACATCCAAACATCTTTCTCCAATAATGGGAGAATGGATTGTAAAGTGACCATTCGGAATTTGGACTTCATGACGGACTGGTTTAGTTTGCTGAGATCCAAAATGGGTCTCAGGTCCCCTGTCTTTTTTGGCACTAAAAAGAACCTTGAGTAATTTCCGGATCCGATCTGGTCTGTGGGGACCGGTTGGATGACTCCTTTTTCTAGCAGCTTTGAAGCTTCTACGGCTGCAATTTCCCTTTGACTGGGTGGTGGGTCCGGGATTTTTTTGGACGGTGGGGGTGAGTGTGTGAAGGGAATGGTGTAACCTCCGGCAATAATCCGAAGCACCCATCTGTCCTGAGTAATAGACTCCCAGGCTTTTAGGTGCTTGGCAACGGCACCCGACTGGCTCCGGAGCAGCACAGCCGGGCAATCCCTCATGAAGTGTGGGAGGCTGAAGAGCCACGAAAGGACTCGCGGTCTCCAGTGTTACAGGGGCCTCTGCCGCCTCTGGGACGGCGTCTCCCAGAAAAATTTCCCCGTCCTCTGCCTCTGGAAGGAGAATCTTCCTGCTGTTGGGGAAAGAATTTCTGTGATTTGCGGAACCACATTTTCCCACCTCTTTTAGCCTTGGGATAAGGCCGAAGGGAGTGGAATAACGTGCTCCTACGGCAGATAAAGTCTTTCCCTCCTGCTCACAGCGGTAAGAGTGTCTTTACCTTGGGTCCAAACAAAGAGGACCCATCAAAGGGAGCGTCGGCAAAGGAAGACTTGAAGGCCTCCGAAATGACACAACGGAGCCAGGCTTGTCTCGTAGAGCCACGCCTGTGCCTGCCGCTCTGCCTGCTCCTCTGGCCGCATATGAAATGAGCCTCATGGACGAGTTAGAAATCGAGTTAAGGATAGCCAACTGAGAGCTAACCGACTGGGCTAGCTGCTCAGGTAGGTTACCTGAGAGGGAGTCTGAGAGCTCCTTGACCTGATCCCTCTGTAGTCTGGTGAAATGTGCCAAATAATTCAGGGACCTCAGAGTAAAGGCCGCTGAAGTCAGGGTGCGCTTCCTGCAGTCCATGCTCCTAGACTCCTTATTAGGAGGATGGACGGACGTTGAAGCCTCTGCCACGTCCTGCTGGGTAGCAGATGCCACCACCATGGCATCTACAGCCACGCCTTTAGTTAAGAACTCCTTCTCGGGTGGGGCAGACAAAAATTTGTTAGGGCGAGAAGGCACTGGTTCCACAGTATCTGGATGTTCCCATGCCCTCCGACAAACCAAATCCAGGAGCTCGTCGAAGGGCGGAGACACCCAGGAGGCGGAGGGCTGAGCCCCGAAGGCCTTGAGAAACACCGACTCATCAGCGGAGGGGGGTTTGGAATTCCAGCCGCCTCGTTGCTTAAGGATCTCTAGAATGTCTGCAAATGAGACATCATCCGAGGATGACTTTGGAGACCCCTCCGCATCATCAAGATCAGTGTCCGATGTAAGAGACTCGTCGGGGGAGTCCACATGCTTCCTCTTGCACGATCTCTTCCTTGGGGGCTCCTCCGAAGACAACTCCGAAGAACCCTCAGGAGGAGGGAACCCCGTGGGGGTAACCTCAGGCCCCAGGGCTCCGCTGCCTAGAGACAGGGGAACTGCCAAAGACCCAGTCTCCATGCCCAGGGAAGGTGCCGGTAAAGCCGTGAGATGGCGAAGAAGACTTGGCCAAGGCACTCCTCATAGCTCTGAAAGCCGGACCCCAGAATCCTGGGAGGTCCGGTCCCGAGCCATGATAGCAGACGGAAGTCCCAAGGCGAGCACCGAGAGGAGGCTGGGACCGACAGCATTGGTCCCAAACGTCACCCCGGTCCAGCCGAAGAAGTCCGTGTGCTAAACTCGGACCCAAGGCCGGGTTGGAGTAAGGGTCGGAGCCGACCCCAGGATCTCTACTGGCTCCATCAGCACCCGCTCCGACGGAGCCGAAGCGGTCGGAGGAGGAATGGCAATGGAGTGGGCTATCAGCCCGGAGCCAATTGGGTCGGAGCAGAAACAAATTTTTGAAAGACTGGGGACTGGAACAGTCTTTGGAGCACCCTGTCTATGTCCGAATCTGACATCCTCGATGACCTGGAAGAGACCGAACGGGTCCGAGTAGGTCTCTCCAACGGCTCCAAGGGACTAGGGGACCGGCTCGAGGCGACTCGATAACTATCGGCCGAAGGAGTGTCCAAACCAATTTCCATCGGTGCGAAGAGGACTTCGCGCCGAGGAGGAAGTGTCTGAGCGGACAACCTTCATCGGCTCGAGATCAGT
Source organism: Protopterus annectens (assembly GCF_019279795.1). Taxonomy (NCBI): domain Eukaryota; kingdom Metazoa; phylum Chordata; order Ceratodontiformes; family Protopteridae; genus Protopterus; species Protopterus annectens. The sequence goes on from NC_056728.1 coordinate 125,193,350, forward strand.
GGAGCCGATGAAGGTGACTCCGCTCGATGCCCCAGCCGTCGGCTCCGAACCCAGAGGAGTCGAGACTGGAGGCATCGAGGCAGACCGTTCCACCCTCGGCTCCGAAGTCCCTGGAGCCGAAGGAGAAGCCTGCCTATGTCTTTTGGCGGTCGGGTCCGACGGACTGGTCGGAGCCGACGCCCTTTTCTTTTTAGCAGGAGAAGGAGAGGACGCTAATGCTTCTTCAAGAGAGGGTTTTATAAGGCCTTTCAAAATAAGTTTATTTTTCCTCTCTTGGAGGACCCTCGAGGAAAACGCGTGACACATGCTGCAGGACTCCTGCAAATGTTTGGCGCCCAAACAATATACACAGAGAGAGTGGTCATCTGTGATTGACATTTTAAAACTGCACTTAGTGCACTTCTTAAAGCCCGAAGGCCTAGGAGCCTGAGACATTATAGCAACAATTTTAGTAACTCTATCACAGAAAAACACACTTTTTTTTTTTTTTTTTTTTTTTTAAATGACTGTCTCTACAATGATTAGCTTACGGTTGCCGATTAAGATTGACAGTCCGACAACTACAGAAAAAATAACTAAAGGGGATCCTAGAACCCCTAAGGATTTGCAAGCAATTGACTGACAGGGAAAGGCCCTTCAATTCAAAGGGGCCTCTAGTCAGAACAAACACACAATCACACACAAAATTTTCCACAAAAATACCAGTCACACACAAAAAGTACGGTATAGCTGTTAAAACAGCTGTTTGTTATAGAATTAGAAAATTCCTGACAGAAAAGTTAGTGAAAAACACTACTTAGCTCAGCCAGCTCGAGACCACGTCTTTGCTAGTTAGCGGCAAACGAGATCTGGGGGACTGGTAGTGGTGCATCCTGGGATATGGTAAGCTCAGCCAATAAGAGACTTCGCTCTTTGGCATAAGCGTGCCGAGTCATCAGTCAGAATGTAGGCGAGATAGGATCACATAACATCTCTTGGCTCTCCCAGTGGAAATGCTCCCTCATGGTATGCAAGGTTTCCCCAAAAGAATAGTTTTCTGGAGGAGAAGCTGAAGGTACAGATTCTTCAGCATCAGAATCCTCATAAGGGGGAAGAGAATATTCCTGATCAGAACAGGAATCAGAAGAAATAGAAACCTGATCTGAAGATAGTCAGTCTCTTGCCTAGGCCTCTTATCAGGAGGGGGATGGGAACCCCTGATCAAGGTAATTAAGTCTTCGGCCATTTTGAGCATCTGTTTTTTTGGGTATAGAGGCCTGTCCACGTGGCTCTTGAGTTTGTTTCTTTGCTTTAGAAGGTGCTTTAGCCTTTGAAGCTGAGGTTGGTTAATGTAAAGATGTTTAGGTCTGAATACACCCTCAGAAGCCGGTGCCTGTTCAGCGGCTCCGGACCCATCTGAAGGAATAGTATCCGAGGCTCCAATACCTTGAGTTTCCAGTGGCATGGCTGACTCCACGTGGGAGTCGGTAGTAGCCTGCGACTCTAAAGTAGCTGGCATCAAGGGCTGCGAAAGCACCTGACTGAGAACCGGCGACTGGCTTAGGATAAGCTTCATCAGTTTTGGGCCTCGGTTGTCTCTCTCCTTTTCTTTGCGTTTTTTGTGAACTCCGGTAGTTGGATGTCTATCCGACGACATTTCATAATTAAACTGGCGTCCAAAATAGTTTAAAGCAAAATCATACCGATGCTTAATAGTGTGTTGGTTAAATCTAGCACAAAACTGACAACCAGAAATGTTGTGATCAGGGCCTAGGCAAGGAATACAGTAAGAATGAAAGTCCTTATGAGGTATTTGCTTTCCACAAGAAATACAATTATTTACTTTTTCTGACATCGGTCTGGAGCAAGAAAAAAGTTTCCCCAATGGGGTACTTAGCTTTATTGAAGACTTCGGATCTGAAACTCGAATAAGAAAATCTCAGGAGTCAGCCAACTGGCACTTGCGAACTGCTTCTGCTTCGGGCACCACACGGCAAGAAAGACTAAAGAAAATGGCATCGGCCGCATCTTTTATACCCCTGACGACCTGATGTCAGGGAAGGGACGAAAGCAGCCGACGCAGGACCCATGTCTTTGGAATTCAGGCCGACTGAGGGCAACCTGCCAGCAGGATTACCCAAATGTAATGACTGCAACAGTGAAACACGAAGAACATCATAGGGGATTTTCTTGGAATTTAGAGGACAGAGGAAAAATGGAATTAGATAACCTCTGGATATGATCCTCGCACTCCAGTCTCTTATTTCTAGCCAGGCTCTCCGGTGCAGGGATAAACACCCCCCCCCCCCAATGCCTCCAGAGGGGAACAATTGGGCCTCCTTTCCGCAGCACTGGAAGGGTTTGCCAAAGAAAGATTCTCTGAACACCTGATGTTGCGGGCCTCTTCTAGCATGTGTGTGTGTGTGTGTGTGTGTGTGTGTGTGTGGGGGGCATCTACCATTTGAACGTCCCCATCTGCCTCTGGGGGAAGATCCTCCACATGCATCCTGGAAAGATCCCTGTGATTTTCTGAACCACATCTATCCACCACCTCGATGAATCCTGGAAAAGGGTCTTTGGGGAGTGGAAAAATGTACTCCCAAAGCAGAAAGGGTCTTTCCATCCTTCTCACACCTGGACAATGTATCTTTTACTTTGGGGCCAAAAAGAGAGGTGCTGTCAAAGGAAGCACTGATGAATGTAGATTTATAAGGCTCTGCAAAAATCACACAAATGCATCTCCTAATGGCTACACCTGAACCCACTGCCCTTGAGGTTCCTTCTCCACATTAAAAATAAGCCTCATGGACGAGTTGGAAATTAATTCTAAGGTCGCCAGCTGAGAAGTGACAGAATCTTTCCCCTCTTCAGACACTGTTCCTTTGAGAGTAACTGAAAGTTCCTTAATCAGATTCCTCTGAAGTCTAGTAAAATGTGCCAAGTAGTTCAGAAACCTTAAGAAAAAGGTTGCTGAAGCATAAACACTCTTCCCAAATATGTCCATCACACAAGACTGCTTGTCAGAGTGATAGACAGAGGTACTTTCATCAGCAAGTTCCTTTCTAGTGGCCGCCGCCACAACCATCGCATCAACAGAAGGACCTTTTGACCAAAATGGTTTAGATTTGTCAGAGATCATAATCTTATCTGTCTTTTTGGCAATGGGCTCAATGGAGTCAAGTTCTTTCCATGTCCGCTGCAAAACCAACTCCAGGAGCTCATCATCGGGCAGGACCATCCAGGTAGAAGATGGGCCAGTACCCACAAGCATCCAATAGTACAGATTCCTCCAAAGGGCTGCTGGACTTCCAGCCACCTCTCTGTTTCAGGATCTCTAGGATGTCCCTGAAAGAGACATCCTCAGGAAGTAACCATGGGGAGCCTTCACCCTCAACAAAATCTGTCCCCTCAATGACTGATTCAGGCAATCGATATGCTTCCTCTTGCATGTCCTCTTCTTAGGGACCTTTTCGGTAGGGTACGCCAGGAGGTAAGGAAGAGCAGAGAATACCCTGTTGGGAAGCTTGGGGTTTTGGTATTGGCTGTCCCTGTAAAGAGGCTAGCCGAGACGCAAGGCATAGAGGTGGAACAGAAGACGACATAGGATCCAAAGGGGGAGGCATCACCTGGGTCTGAGGTGTAGCCAGAGCTCTCTCAAACCCTGAAGGCAGACCGTCTTGGAGAAGGATAAGGACATTGATCTGACAGACCAAGCACCTGATCCCTAGTCCCACCACCCAGAGGATGAAGTCAGAACAGAGCTGACCATCACTGAGGCTCCCAGATGCAGAGATGGCTCCAAAACCCTTGGAGTCAGCTGCAGCACCTCGGACCTAACTGGGTAGAATTGGCTTCTAGAGCTCTATGGATTCGACTGAAGAGCTCAGAGCAAGTCTTGGATCCGGAGATACCAGGATCCTCTGACCTGACAAAGACAGTGCTAGACAACTTGGACCAAGGGCTCTGAAGCCTGGATAGAACTCAAAGGAGGAATTGGTAGAAGAGGGAGCAGTGGATGCATGGATCTACCAATCCAATGGGGTAGGAGCCAAGGAAAGGACAGGCTGGATCTGCGCCGAGAGGCTCTTTCTCACTAGCCTCTCTATGTCTTCCTCAGTGAGACTTCGGGATGAAGAGGGGGATAGACCCAATGGAGACTTTGGTCTTCCTAAAAAGGAAGAAGGTACCTCTAGATGGAACCAGTTCCACTGAAGGAGAGTACCTCATCCTAGGCAGAATTGGTAAAGAGGACATCTGATCTGAAGTCCTCGGATCTGACGAATCTTTATTTGTCAGAGACTTCGGATCCAAAGAAGCCGTTGAATCCAAGTGCTTGTATATGGACTTGGACGAATCCAAAGAAAGGGTTAGATCCAGTAACTCTGGCTCTTCTTCGTATGATCCGAAAATACTGTAGGATCCAAAGAGGTTCTTTTTATTGATTTTCCAAGGACCTGGAGGACAAAGAAGAGGTGCTAGGAGAAGCAATAGCTGTCTTTTTTAATTTTTTCTTTGGAAGATCCAGATATAGCTTTGTCAAAGGATGAAGGCAAAAGTCCCTTTAGAATAAGTTTACTAACAGTAACGAGAAATACTGTGAAAAGTAAAAGGGAAAGAAAAAACAGAGATTTACTGGAAGGTTAAGGGAGAAAAACTAACCAGTACACAGAAAATCATTATCTTAAAAAAGGTTAAGAATTTTTTTTTAAGGTTACTTATTGCCCAAGCTCGAGAGAACAGGCCACATTTTTTCACTGGAAGCGGCAAATGAGATCTGGGGTAATGGGTGTGTTGCATTCTGAGTAAGGGAGAAGCTCAAGAGTTCAAGGTTGCCATGAGCTTTTACAATGGCCGAGATTGATCTGAGGGCTCGGATCCGAACCCATCAGTCAAGGGTGGAATGAAAACTGAAATCAAATCTTTAGTTTTGTCCAAATAATATCCAAGCTGTCTGCAAATCTAAGGTGTGAAGAACCTTCTCACTGGCAGTCTGTGGAGAAAGGGGAGAAAGGGAAAAAAAAGAGTGAAAATGAATAGACTGATTAAGGGAAATCTCATTAACCACCTTGGGCATAAAATGAGGATTAATAGACAGACAGACACCCCATCTCTGGGGAAAATGGTAAAGGAGGAATGACTATGAGAGCCTGAAGTTCAGAGATTCTATTGTCGTGACAGCCAAAAGGAGAACACTCTTCCAAGTACAATGCTGTAAGGAAGCTTACGAAGCAGACTCAAAAGGAACCTGAATCAATTTTTCAACAACAAAGTTGAGGTCCCAAGAAGACAGGATATGCCTCCTGGGAGGCCTGATATGAAGGATGCCTTTAAAAAACTGCTTGACCTTAAACCTAGAGACCAAAGGAGGATGGCAAGGGCAGACAAAAGTACAGTTGTGTACCTACCATAAATGTAGATGTTCGAGTGTATTCACTGTTGCAGTCATTACAACTGGGCTGCGGGTAGCCTGCCAGCAGGATAACCCAATTGTAATGACTGCAACAGTGAAACACGATGAAAATCTGCTAACAGGTCAGCTCCAACTGAAGAATATGCTAACCCAAGCATGCAGATCACACACAAAAACCTCCACAGATAGGGATTCCTGATGGCAAGAGAGGCACCATACAGAAAATTGTTTCCATCTGAACAGACATGATTTAATGGTAGGGGGTTTCCTGGCCTCCTGCAAAATCCAAAGCATGTCCTCAGAAAAAAGGTGTCAAATGGGGATCAAAACCCCATCATCCATAGCATTAAAGAGTGGACAAATGAGGATGGATAAGAGATCCCTTGTCTTGTTTGAAAAGATCTACACTGTGAGGTAATTTATGGTTATTGCCTCTAGCCAAGTGAGAAATAAGGCGGAACAAATGTTGTCTGAGCCAAAAGGGAATCACTAGGCAAGATTTTGGAAGAGTCCTGCCTGATCTCTTGGAAGTCTCATGTTTAACAGGATAAGGGGAGGGAAGGCATAAAGAAATATCCCCTTCCAAGGAGAAGGCAGTGTATTCACTTTCGAAGCCAGAGGACTTGGGACTATGAGACAGAAGAGAGGAAATTGTCTAGTCAGAGTAGAGGCAAAAAAGATCTACCAGAGTAATACTCCACAGATGGACAATGTCCGGGACCTTAATTCTGTGAAGCATCGATTCATGAGCTTGTGTGCTGGACCTGCTCAGAGTCTCCCACTAGATTGTGCTGAGGGAATGTAAACTGTTTGAAGCGGCACTTGATGCAGGACAGCTAGATCTCAGACCTGAAGAGTTAGTCTACAAAGAAGATAGGACCTCGTACTCTCTTGCTTGTTGACATACCAAATCATTAAGCTACTGTATGTGAAAATTTTGAAGAGCCATGGATGAAAGAGGGAATGAAAATCCAGAAGTAGATCCCTTATCTCCTTTATACGGACATGGTCCAACCCTTGATGAAGAGGCCAGAGAACCTGAACCTTGAGGGGGTCGAAAGCAGGTGCCCCATCCCCTGTCTAAGGAGTCTGTAAAGAGCTCTTGGGTTGAAGGAAAGTTCATGACTCCATTACTGTAAGTTGAGCTTGAAACAGGGAAGGAAGGGTACCAGGAAGTACAGGGCGTTGCAATGTTGGAGCCACACTAACTGAGGTAGAGCCTGGCCAGAAGCAGCATGGGAATGGTGGAAGCCACAAACCTGAAAACACTGACAAATTCCCTGCCTGTGCCTGAAGCCAGGGGAAGAAGAGAATGGAAAAAGGCAATGAGAGACAAGACAGAGCCTTGGGGGCAGGCAGAGATGCCAGCATGGGGACAGTCTGAAACCAAGGAAAATATGACCCTGAGAAGGCAATACAGTTGATTTCTGAAAATTTTATGGTGAACTCCAAGCTCTGTAATAGGGAAAAGTACAGTTTTGTACCTACCATAAATGTAGATGTCCGATAGACATGCAATTGCAGTCATAACATGTGGGTTGTCCTGCCTCAGGCAGCCCTCGGTCGGCCGGATTCCAAAGTCTGGGTCCGACGTCGGCTGATGTCGCATTTCTCTCTGACGTCAGAGCGGCTGGAGTACATAAGCATCAGCCGACACCATTTTCTTCAGTGTTTCTTGCCACAGATGCCAGGTGCCCTCCAAGGAAGGCTGTAATCAAATTGGAAGACAAAAACAGGATTCCAAACAAATAAATGAGCAATAAAACAAATACACCATAACAGATATCCCCAGCTAAGAGAAACAGGGATAGGAGTGGACCCTAGGCATAGAGGGGTATGGAGGGAGGGAGGGAAAATCCGACTGCAGTTGCAGTATAACATGTGGGTAGAATACCATAGCTTAGCTGGGGGAGGAGGAATGCTCTAAGAAAAGCATGGTGAGGCAATCAAACCCTGCAGGACTGCCAAAGCAAAGCCTGCTCTGGATCTGGAGTATAGAGGGAGATTGTAGTGTTTGGAGAATGTATGCACGGAGCTCCATGTAGCAGCTTCTAGAATGTCCTTGGTAGGCACCCCTCTTAAGAATGCTGTAGAGGTGGCTGTAGCTCTGGTGGAATGTGGTCTGACATTGGCTGGAACAGTCTTTCCATGAAAGGAATAACAGAATCTGATGCAATGTCCAATCCATTTAGAAATAGTCTGTTTTGAAATTGCTTTTCCTTGTACTGCAGGGGCGTAAGCTACAAAACGTTGTTCAGACTTCCTACTGGCCTTGGTTCTGTCCAGGTAGTAACGAAGTTGTCTGTAAATGTCCAAGGTATGCAACAGTCTTTCCCCCTTATTCTCAGGATTGGGGAAGAAAGCAGGCAGATGAATGGCTTGATTTAAAGAAACCCTAGATACCACCTTTGGCATAAAAGTAGGGTTGGTCCTTAATGAAACCCTGTCTCTGTGAAAAATAATAAAGGGTGGTATTGCCATTAGGGCCTGTAGCTCCGAAACCCTTCTTGCTGAGGTAATTGCCAACAGGAAAGCTGTCTTCCATGAGAGAAATTGCAAGTCAACTGAAGCTGCTGGCTGAAATGGAGGTAGAGTCAGTTTTTCTAAGACAAAATTGAGGTCCCAGGCTGGCGCTGGGGCCTTCCTTGGTGGCTTAATGTTCTTGATTCCCCTGAGGAATTGCCTTAATAAGAGGTGAGAAAAAACAGGAGGATCAGTGCTGTATCTAGCTGAAATAGCAGATGCATGTATCTTTATGGAAGAATATGAGAGGCCGTTCTTTAACATATCTGCCAAATATTCCAAGATGAGTGGGATGTTCAACAATGATGCATCATGCCCCTTGCTGGTATTCCAATTGCTGAATCTTTTCCACTTTGCTAAGCAGACCTTTCTGGTGGATGGTCTTCGAGCCTCTGTTAATATCCGCTGAACTTCCTTGGAGAAAGATAAGCTGAAGTTATTTATGGGATCTCCCAGGCTGTTAGCTGCAGTGTCTGAAGATTTGGATGCAGTGTTTCGAAATTGTGTTGTCAAAAGTAGAGGCCACTGGGGAAGGGCCCACCTCCTGGTGTGACATATGCTCCGCAGTAGTGGGTACCAGTGTTGTCTTTGCCAGTCCGGAGCTATTATGATTCCCTTGGGTTTCTCTGCTTTGATCTTTAGTAATACTGAGGTCATCAGTGGCAGAGGTGGGAATGCATAGATTGCTAGGGAGTTCCAGTTGAATGAGAGGGGATCTATTTTCCAAGCTTTTGGATGGTATGTCCTTGTGCAAAATTTTGGTAGAAGATGGTTGAGATGAGAGGCAAATAGGTCCAATTCTGGCTTGCCCCATGTCGAAGTGAGTTGTCTGAAGTCCTTCGGATGTAACCTCCACTCGTGTGGATCTGTGAAATTCCTGCTTAGGCTGTCCACCAACACATTGTCTTTTCCTGGAACAAACTGGGATTGTAACTGGATGTTCAGGCTCAGTGATTTCTCCCAAAGCTGCATTGTCAGTCTGCAAAGGGGGTAAGAGTGGGTACCCCCCTGCTTGTTTATGTACCACATCACAGTGGTGTTGTCTGTCCGTATCATTAAATGGCCTTGCTGGAGTTGGTGTTGAAAGGCCTCGATGGCATGCATTACTGCCAGCATTTCCTTCTGGTTTATATGCAGATGTGTTTCCTTTGGAGACCACTGTCCTTGTATACACCTGCCTTCCATGTGCGCCCCCCCATCCAAGGTCTGAGGCGTCTGTAGTCATGGTCTGTGTTATCTGTGGTTTTTTTGAATGACATACCTGTGTTTGCCTGGCTCACCGAGGCCCACCATAGGAATTCCTTTTGTAGGCATGGAATGAGTGGTATGATTGTCTCCAAGTTGTTGTTGTGTTGAGACCAAATGCTTTTTAGGTACCATTGAAGCTTTCTCATGTGTAGTTTTGCTAATGGGACCAGGATAATGCAGGATGCCATGTAACCCAGGGCCGGTAGGAATCTCCTTGCAGTCATCTGGGTGAGTTTTGCTAAACCTTTGAAGTAATGAGTTAACTTTTCGCGCTTGTCTTCTGTCAGGTAAGCCATCTGAGAGGCTGTGTCTAGTTTGGCTCCTAAGAAGATTATTTGCTGGGATGGCTGCAGTCTTGACTTTTGGAAGTTGACTGTGTATCCCAGAGCTTGAAGTAATCGTGTGACATAATCCAGGTTTTTTGTCAACATCAATTTGTCGTCCGCTTGTATGAGGCAGTCGTCCAGGTACGGGTAAATTTGTATACCCTGGAGCCTGCAATGAGCAATTACTGAAGCCAGGCATTTTGTAAATACTCTGGGTGCAGTAGATAAGCCAAATGGCAATGCTGAGAATTGATAATGCTCTGGCCCTGCAAGAAATCTGAGGTATCTTCTGCAGCTGTGTCTGGTAGGGACATGCAGGTATGCCTCCTTGAGGTCCAGAGTAATCAGCCACGACCCCTTGCCCAGCATGGGAAGGAGTTGCTGTAGAGTCAGCATTTTGAACTTTGGTACTATGAGAAAGGTGTTTAATGCGGACAAGTCCAGTATTGGTCTCCATTGAGATTCTTTTCTTGGAACAAGGAACAGTCTTGAGTAAAACCCCTGGTCTTGTTCTTGTTGTGGAACTCTTTCTATTGCTTTCATCCGAGTCAGCAGAGTGATTTGCTTGATAGCCTCTGCCCTCTGATTTTGTGGCAGGTTTGGCATGCCTTGTTTTCTTGGTAAGGTATGAAAGTGAAACCTGTACCCTCGGTCTATAATGTCCAAAATCCATTTGTCCTTTGTCAGTCTGTGCCAGTTTTCTGCAAACAGAGATAATTTCCCGCCCAAGGGAGCTTCTAGTTGTTCCCTGGTAGGCGGTAGTAGAGGAAAGTCATTGAGATTGTGGTTGTGGGGCAGGTGAAACCCCTGCGTCACTTCTTTGGTTTCCTGGCTGCCATTGTCATCCCCTGTAAGGGCCTCTGTATTGGCCTCATCCTCGGCCACGTCTGTTCTTACCCCTTTGAAACTTTTCTGGATTAGGAAAGGACCAGTTTTTTGAAGGCCAATTCCTACTGAATCTGGGGGTTGAACCTGGAGGAAATCTTTCACAGTCTGAACTGACTTTTTCTTCGATGGTCTTTAACACATCCTTAGCATTTGTACCAAAAAGCTTGTTCTTTTCCAAAGGTGCATCCAGAAGTTTTGCTTTTACATGATCTGGTAGAGGTTGATCTTTTAACCAAGCATGTCTACGAATGACTGCCCCTGTCATAGATGCCCTACATGAAGCTTCCAGTGCATCATATCCACACTGCAGGAAGTGATTGCTTACTTGCTGAGTGTTATGTACAGCTTCCTGCAAAGTCTTCCTGTCTAAAGGATCAGGAGTGGATAATGTTTTTTGTAAATCTTCTAACAGATAATCCTGATATTGTAACATATGAAAAAGGCAATTTAAAGCTCTCATAGATAAAGTAGTGGATGTGTAAACCTTTTTGCCCCATCTCTCTAATGACCTAGCTTCCCTGTTGGAGGGCAAAGGATTTTTTGAGGTGGAGGCTGAAACTCCTTTAGGCCCCTGTGAGATAGTTTCCAAATCAACAGTATGGGCCCTGAATAAATGGGAATGAGTTTCGGGGACCCTGTAATACCTGTCTGGCTTGGCTGGAGCAGGAGGAAGAGAATCAGGGGTAGCACTAGAATCAGAATACAAATCATCCAGAACATCAAGTACAGGAGGAATAGCTAAGGGCCTGTGCTGAGGCTTCTTAAGGAAAGTCCTAAGCTTCCTAGAATCAGAATAATCCTGACCTTGCCACTTGAAATGTTCCCTCATGGTGTGCAGAACTTCCCCAAAAGAAATATCCTCAGGAGGGGAGGCCGAGGGGATGGAATCTTCTGCATCCGAGTCCTCATAGGTCTGGAAGAGCTCTTCCTGGCTATCAGAGTGGACAGAGCCCTCAGAATATTCATCTGAAGGAGTAGGGTCAGAGGGTTCAACCCGGGGCCTTTTATCAGGAGGAGGCTGAGATCCTCTCTCAGGATGGGCCTGTGAACCTCTAATCATGGAAATTAAATCAGCAGCCATGGACATAATTTGAGTCTCTGGAGTCGGCTGAGGTAAGGATTTAGAAGTAATATGCTTTGTTTTGCTGGCTGCCTTAGCCCTAGTGTAGGCCTTAATAGACATGGCCATAGGGGGCCTGGCAGCTCCACGTGCAGGAGTGACCTTGTCTACAGCAATGGTCTCGGCATTTCCTCGGTTTCGCATCCGGAGGAAAAACTATAACTGGCGTCGGAGTAATGTCTGGAATCGGAGTCGTCGGTAATGCGGTGTCTTCGGTTCGGAGCGGTGGAGAGACCATCTCAGAGGGAACCGGAGCACTCGCGCTAGGTTTTGGAGTGGAGTCGGTGGTAGACGCGGGCCGAGAATGTCGGTCCCTGTCTTTTCGCTTTTTGGGAGTTTGCGATGTCGGAAGATCCGACGGCATGGTGTAAGCAAAATTATCGCCGAAAAAATCTTCAGCGAACTCCGCCCGGCGCCTGAGAGTGCGCTTGTTGAAGCGAGCACAGGCTACACAGGCCGAGACGTCGTGGTCTGGGCCCAGGCAAGGGAGACAGTAAGAGTGGAAATCCTTATGAGGTATTTGTTTACCACAAGAAAGACAATTGTTAACTTTTTCAGTAATTTCTGACATCGGCTGAGGCAAGAAAAGGTCCCCAACGGGGTACTTAGCTTTTGATGACTTCGCATCGCAGAATACAGGAGCTGACCGACCGGCACTTGCAAACTGCTTCTGCTTGGGCACCGCTGCAAGAAAGACTGAAGAAAATGGCGTCGGCTGATGCTTATGTACTCCAGCCGCTCTGACGTCGGAGAGAAATGCGACATCAGCCGACGTCGGACCCAGACTTTGGAATCCGGCCGACCGAGGGCTGCCTGAGGCAGGACAACCCACATGTTATGACTGCAGTTGCATTCTTGAAGGACATCAGTGAGCTTGAGATCCAGAAACAAAGCTTCTGGGGGAAGAAGCTTGGATGAGCAGATCTAAAAAGATAGGGAATAATGTAAATTCCATGCACCATGTAAAAGGTGATGACAGAAAAGAGGCATTTGGTGAATACCCCTGGAAAAGTAGAGAGACCGAAGGGCAAAGCAGAGAACTGAAAATGTAAGGAAGAACCAGATAAGCGTAAAAATTCCTGAAAAGGGGATGGATGGGTATATGAAGGTAGGCATCCCTGAGATCCAGACAGACCAGAAAGGGCTGGGGTAATGGGGGAAACCATGTCTGAAGAGATGACATCCAAGAGGAAGGAATCTTGAGAAAGATGCTGAGCCAGGGAAGATCCAGAATTCATCTCCAAGTGCCCGCCTTTTGGGAACTAAAAACATTCTACAATAAAACCCCCCCTATCTAATTAGGACACCCAGCCTGAATGGTGCCCTGAACCAAAAAAGAATGAAGCACCTCTGAGAAAGGAAGGTGTTCCCAAGGAGGTTGAGGAATGCCAAAAAAGGAAGGAAGGGATTTCCAAACCATAAAATATTCCTGGTCGACAGTGAACAGAACCCAAGAGTCTGTTGTGATCCTTAACCAATTTGGAAGAGACAGGAAAAGATAGAGGAATGGGGAATCTGGATGAAGAAAAGCAGAGATGAATTGTCAAATGGAACCGGGCTTTCCTGAAAAGCAGATTTCAGGGAGGTAGGAGTCTGAATAGACTTAGCAGGAGGCACATGTCTAAAACCCTTTTTTCCCTTCGGCAAACGTCAAGGCTTCCTACTAACAAACGCAGATTTGGAAGGATAAGGTAGGAACAGGAAAAACAAAAATGGATTTCAACTCCTGCAAGCCTTTACCCTTATCTTGGAAAGACTTAAAAAGTTGAGCAGCAGTTGCAGCACCAAAATGATTATTGTTATCCAAAGGAGCATCCAATACTTTTGGCCTTAGGCAAAGCCTGAAGATGAAGTCAAGAGCAATTTCTCATATAATGGAACCAAAAGCAGCAGCCCTGAAGGGGCATCAGATTCTGATAAAGTGGTGAGCAATTTGGGAGTTGAGTCCAACAGGGAAAAGGCAGACGTCTTCCCCTCAGTCAGGAAAGTCAGACACCTCAGAAAGGAGGGCCAAAACATACCTGGTCACACGAGTCTGGCAGCTGATGGCCCGAAAGGATAAAGTAGCAGTAGTGTAAACATTTTTGCCCAGCTTTTCCCCAGCCCAACTATCCTTACCTGAAAGGAGCAGCCTAGTAGGGGGCAACTACTTGCAGGACTTGTCAGAAGCAACAGACATACAGAAGAGTCAGCAGGAGGACATTTAAAAATAAATTTACAGTCCTCAGCACTCTGAAATATGTATAAGGCATATTTGGTGCAGACGGCTAAGAATTGGGGGGAAAAGAAGGTGCTGAAAAGGTATTAAGAAGGGCAGTCAGAACAGGAACCACCACCAATGGCTTAGGAGACTCCATCTGGAGGAGCTCATAATACTATTTTTGAATATTAGAGACTTGAGAACAATCCTACTTAAACTCCATCATGTAAGCAACAGTATCCTGAATGGAGAATACCTCCAGAAGGGGGTCTGGACTGACAGAATCCTCCTCCTCTGAGCCACAGTCCAAAGGGGAAGGAATTTAAGAGTAAGCCTCTTCCCCTCCCCTGAATCCAGATCTTCGGTCAAAGAATCCAGTTCCATGGGTCTTTTAAGAAGAGTGGAAAACCACAGACGAGCAGGCACAGAAACCACTAGAGGCTTTAAAGCCAAAGTACTGAATAACCCCAGAGTAAAATCCTGCTATTCACATTGGGGATCCTTAACTACAATGGAAATATGCTTGGTTTTGTATTTTTTTTCTGCAGGATGTTCACACTAAGCACCCTTAGAGGATCATAACCTTGGTGGCATTCAACAAGCACAGTAGGAATCTCCTCTGTAATAAAGATCTGCAGAATCCCTCTTGGTTCCTCAAATCTGTAGGCCTGAATACACCCTCAGAATCCAGGTGCCTGCACAGCAGCTCCAGACCCATCCAAGGTACAGACATCCGCGAGTTCCATAGTTGAAGTATCTCGCGGCATACCGGACTCCGAATGGGTCTCAGTAGAGGTATATGAATCAGAAATAGCGGGTATCAGGGGCTGCGAAAGTGCCTGAGTACCGGTAAACTGGCGACTGGCTTAGGAGAAGCGTCGTCGGAAGTTTTGGACCTCGGCGGCCTGTCTCTTGTCTTTATCCTTGGGTTTTTTCAGAATCCCACTAGTCGGATGGCTAACCGACGACACTTCTGGATAATTAAACAGAGAACCAAAATATTTAGAGGAGAAAATATACCGATGACGGATAGTGCGCTGATTAAATAAAGCACAAAACCGACAGCATGGTACATTGCTGGTCAAGGCCTAGGCAAGGAATACAGTACGAATGAAAATCTTTATGAGGTATTTGCTTTCCACAAGTAATGCAATTATTAACTTTTACTGACATCGGTAAGGAGCAAGAAAAAGTTTCCCCAACGGGGTACTTAGCTTTAGTTGAAGACTTCGGTTCTGAAACTATAAAAAGAAAATTTCAGGAGTTGGCCGACCAACACTTGCGAACTGCTTCTGCTTCGGGCACCACATGGCAAGAAAGACTGATATAATGGCGTCGGCTGCATGTTTTATATCCCTGACGACCTGACGTCATGGAAGAAGGGACAGCAACTGACACAGGACCCAAGACTTTATTAATCAGGCCGACTGAGGGCTACTGCAAACAGATAACCCAAAAGTGATGACTGCAACAGTGAAAGACGAAGAACATCTCTGTGGTGACTTTTCCTGAAAATGTCTTTTAGAAGATCTCAAACATTTAAGACTTTAGACACTTACAAAGAAAAGATCCAGCCTTAAAAAAAGATAATTTCTCTTAAACATAGGAAAGGGAAAACTTAAGGTCCTGCATTACCTTACCCTTCTCCTGCAAGGACTTCAAAAATTCTGCAGTTGCACAACTAAAAAGTACAGTTTTGTACCTACCATAAATGTAGATGTTCGAAGATCCACATTGCTGCAGTCCTAACACTTGGGTAGTCCGCTGTCCCTCGGTCGGCCCGAATATCAGAGTATAAGGCTGACGTCGGTCAGGGCGCATTTGACTGACATCAGAACGTCAGGGTACAAATGCGCATGACCGACGTCATATCCTCAGTCTTTTCTTGCCCCAGATGTCAGAAGACCCTAAAAAGAAAGGTCAAAACCCATAGACAACAGCTAACAACCAACCAACCTAACACCAAAAATATGTACAATATATACAATATACACAATATACCTCAGATGGATAGCCCAACCCACACAACCACCTCAAACTACAGAGGGAAGGAGGGAGGTAAATTGGACTGCAGCAATGTGGATCTTCGAACATCTACATTTATGGTAGGTACAAAACTGTACTATGTTCTTCATCTCACATTGCTGCAGTCCTAACACTTGGGTAGAATCCCAAAGCAGAGGTAAGGGAGGATGGCTAAACTATGATGAAGCAGGAGCTGCCAAAATGCCCTGCAACACAGCAGTGGCAAAACCAGCCCTGGATTTAGAGTACAATGGAAGGTGGTAATGCCTAGAGAAGGTATGCACTGAACTCCAAGTGGCTGCCTCCAAAATATCCTTAGTTGCCACCCCTCAAAAGGCTGTTGAAGTGGCAGTAGCCCTAGTGGAATGAGGCCTAATCCCAGCTGGAATCTCCTTGCCATGATGGGAATAACAGAAAGCAATGCAAAATCCAATCCACTTAGAAATAGTTTGTTTTGACACGGGCTTGCCCTGAGAGCACAAAGCAAAAGAAACTAATAACTGCTGAGATTTTCTGAACCCTTTAGTTCTGTCCAAATAATATCGCAACTGCCTGTGTACATCTAAAGTGTGCAAAATCTTCTCCCCTTTATTTTGGGGATTTGCATAAAAAGTAGGCAAATGAATAGTTTGGTTTAAAGCCACACTAGAAACCACTTTAGGCATAAAGGAAGGATTAGTACGTAAAGATACCCTATCCTTATGGAAAATTAAGAAAGGCTCAACTGCCATAAGGGCCTGCAATTCAGAAACCCTTCTTGCAGAGGTAATGGCCAACAAAAAAGCAGTCTTCCATGACAAATATTTCAACTCAGCAGTAGCTGCAGGCTCAAAAGGTGGTAGAGTGAGTTTCTCCAACACAAAATTGAGATCCCAAGCAGGAGTGGGAGCCCTTCGTGGGGGTCTTATATTCTTTGCCCCTCTAAGAAATTGCTTGAACAAAGGATGAGAAAACAATGGTGGGTCACAGTCGTAGTGAGCTGAAATTGCTGCAGCATGAATCTTAATAGAAGAGAAAGACAAACCTTTGTCTAATAACTCAGTAAGATATTGAAGAGCCACACTTAAATCAGGCTCAGAAACATCCAAATCCTTAGCTGCACTCCAAAACAAAAATCTCTTCCATTTATCTGCGTACACTTTCCTTGTACTAGGCCTTCTAGCTTCCAAAATCACATTCAAAACTTGTTGCGGAAGTTGAGACCCTCTATTGTTTAAAACAGAATATGCCAGGCTGTTAGGTGAAGAGAGCGAAGTTTGACATTGAGCAAATGACTGTCCTCCTGGGACAACAGATGTGGAATCAAAGGCAAAGGCCATGGAGGCTTCCGTACCAGACTTCTCAGTAATGGGTACCAGTGCTGTCGAGGCCAATCTGGAGCTATCAAAATCATCCTTGGCTTGTCCTGTCTGACCTTCAGAAGTACCTTTGGGAGGAGAGGCAGAGGTGGAAAGGCATACACATGAAGATTTTTCCAACTGAAAGAAAGAGCATCCACTTTCCAAGCTGTGGGATGAAACCTCTTTGTGCAAAATTTTGGCAGCTGGTGGTTTAGCGGAGAAGCGAACAGATCTATGTCTGGAGTTCCCCAGGACACTGTCAATTTCTGAAATACATGAAGATCCAGTTTCCACTCGTGGGGATCCATGATTTGTCTGCTTAACATATCTGCTAAGGAGTTCTGTGCTCCTGGCAGAAACCTTGCCTGAAGACTTAGTTGTAAACTGAGAGCAGTCTCCCACAAAATCATTGCTTGCCTGCATAGAGGATAAGAATGTGTTCCCCTTGCTTGTTGATGTACCACATGACAGTTGTGTTGTCTGTTAGAATCAACACCTGCCCTGGAAGAAGTAAATCCTTGAAAGCTATTAATGCAAACTGGACTGCTAACATCTCCTTCAAGTTGATATGTAGATGCTGTAGTCTGACAGGCCACTTGTCTTGTATCCACTTTCCGCTTAGATGAGCTCCCCAAGCTGTGTCCGAGGCATCTGTCGTTAAAATTTGACTCGCCTCTGGCCGGGTCACAGAGAGTCCCTTGTTTAGGTGACATTCCTGAGCCCACCACAAAAATTCCTTTTGAATGCAAGGTATTATTGGAATGACAGTGTCCAGATCCTGGCAGTGCTGTGTCCATACATTTTTGAGATACCATTGTAACTTCCTCATATGCAGTTTGGCATTGGGAAGCACCAGAATACAAGATGCCATGAACCCTAAGGCTTGAAGGACTGTCCTTGCAGTCAGCCCGGACTGAAGAGATAGATGATGGAAGAAAAAGGAAAGATTCTTTTGTTTGTCCGGGGTTAGAAAGGCCATCTGGGATGCTGTATTCAGTCTCACACCCAGAAAGCACATGTCTTGAGAGGGTACTAGACTGGACTTTATTTCGTTCACAGAATACCCCAGGCATCTTAGCACTGCTATCACATATTCCAAATGAAGAATAAGCTCGTCCCTTTCTTGAGCCAGAATCAGGCAATCGTCCAAATAAGGATAGATTTGTATTCCTTTCAGCCTGAAGAAAGCTATCACTGGAGCCAGAACTTTCGGAAATACTCTAGGCGCAGTAGATAAGCCAAAGGGCAATGCAGAGAACTGATAGTGAGAAGTCCCAGTCCGAAAACGCAGATACTTCCTGCAACTTAGCCTGATAGGAACATGAAGGTAAGCCTCCTTGAGATCCAAAGTTACCATCCAGTGATCCTTGCCCAGCAGAGGTAAAAGCTGTTGTAATGTCAACATTTTGAACTTGGGAATGTCCAGATAAGTGTTGAGGATAGATAAATCCAAAATTGGTCTCCACGTGTTCCCCTTTTTTGGTACAAGGAACAGGCAAGAATAAAATCCTAGGCCCATTTCTGGCATAGGAACCGGTTGTATGGCCCCTATGTGAAGTAACAGAGAAATTTGATTGTGAGCCTCTATTCTTTGTTGAGGAGGAACGTCTGGCATGCCTTTGAAAGGAGGCAAGGTATGGAAATAAAACCTGTAACCGTGATGTATGATATCCAATACCCATCTGTCTTGGGTAATCAAACTCCAATTTTCTCTGAAAAGTGCCAACCTTCCTCCCGAAGGTGCTGCCAGGCGAGAAGGTTCTGGCAGCTGAAAAGGTAGGTCATTGGGTTTGCTTACGAAAGGACTGACCCCTGCCCTCACCTGAAGACTGTGCAGGGGAACTGTTCTAGGCCTGAAAGAGCCCTGACCTCTGCCCCTGCCACGTCTAGATCTACCCCTAGACTGGGAATCATAAGAAGGATATGTCCACCCCTTAGAAGGCCAATTTCTACTAAACTTTGGAGGCTGAACCTGCAAAAATTCTTTAACAGTCTGCATAGACTTAGCCTTATCTTCCATTTTCTTTAAAACTGCCTCAACAGGGGAACCAAACAAGACATCAGATTGCAAAGGGGCATCCAAAATCCTAGTTTTAACATGGTCAGATAAATTTTGATCCCGCAGCCAAGCATGCCTGCGAAGAACTGACCCAGTGGCAGCTACCCTAGACGAGGCCTGTACAGCATCAAAACCACATTGCAAAGAGTGCTTACCCACCTGTTCAGAAACATGCACTAAATCTTGTAACTCTTTACAATCAATACCTTCCACCAGAGCATCAACCTTAGATTTCAACTGAGAAAGGAGATAATTTTGATATTTCAACATGTGAAACTGGCAATTCAAAGCTCTCATGGCTAGAGTGGAAGAAGTATAAACTTTCTTTCCCCATCTATCCAAGGCCCTGGCCTCAATCTGCCGGAACCGGATTCTTGACAACAGAAGCCTTAACACCCTTAGGCCCCTGGCTAACAGTTTCTGGGTCTGCCCTAGGACTTTTAAAAAGATACTTATGAGCTTCAGGCACCCTGTAATACCTATCAGGTTTAACAGGAGCAGGAGGCAAAGAATCAGGATTAAGAGAAGCCTCTGCAAACACATCTTCCACCACATTCAGAACAGGAGGAATAGCCAAAGGCCTATGCTGGGGTAAAAACAAAAATTCCCTAAGCCTTTTCCTGGAATCAGTGAAGTCCTGACCTTCCCATTTAAAATGCTCTCTCATGGAGTGAAGGGTCTCTGAAAAAGAAAAATCCTCAGGAGGAGAAGCAGAAGGAGTAGAATCATCCACATCAGAATCAGAATAATGAGCATACTCCTGCAAGTCTTCAACCGAAGACTCAGACACATCCGAAGCCTGCTCCCAATCCCCCAACACTGGTTCAATCCTAGGCCTCTTATCAGGAGGGGGCATAGAGCCTCTAATTAAAGTAATTAAATCTTCTGCCATTTTGAGCATGTGCTTCTTGGGCACAGCACCTGAAGAACTGGGAGTGACACCCACAGAAGCTAAACTAGACCTGCCTCTAGGAGAAGCCTTGGAAGCAGAAAGAGAGGGCCTAGACCCCTTAGGAAGGGAGGGGAGTACAGTTACCTGAGAAGCCCCTACAGCCTGCCCTGCCTCCTGGGAGGCCACATCCTGTAAAATCAAAGTTTCTCCCTGGGACTCCAGAGAGGCCTCCGTCGGAACCACCGGTTCCACTGACGCCTCTAAAGAACCGGCCCGGTTCGGACGACTCCTCTAACCTAGGTTTAACTGCCTTGTCCTTGCGCTTCTTTGAGGAAGCCGGCCGGAGCATCCGGCGGCATTTTGTAATTGCACCGCTTCCCAAAGACCAACCTGGCACAATCCAACCTCCGCTTTATAGTGCTTATTAAACCTAGCACAAAAGCGCACCCAACAACGTCGTGCTCAGGTCCCAAACAAGGTATACACAAATTATGGTAATCCCTATGCGGTATCTGTTTCCCACAAGAAATACAGTTGTTCACTTTTTCTGACATCCGGTAAACCACTGAGGCAAGAAAAAACCAAAATATTCCCAACGGGTACTTAACCAACTCTGACTTCGGTCTGAAACTCCGACCAAAATTTCAGAACGCCGAACGGCACTTGCAACACTGCTTCTGCATCGGACCATGCGGCAAAAAAGACTGAGGATATGACGTCGGTCATGCGCATTTGTACCCTGATGTTCTGATGTCAGTCAAATGCGCCCTGACCGACGTCAGCCTTATACTCTGATATTCGGGCCGACCGAGGGACAGCGGACTACCCAAGTGTTAGGACTGCAGCAATGTGAGATGAAGAACATCAATACTACCTATCCAAAGGAAAGTCAAGCAGCTTAGCTTCGACATACAAAGGCTGAAGTTCAAGTAAGGAAATCCTGCAAAGATTCGAAGCTGCTATACAAAAGAGACATCTGCAGCACCATACTACTAAACAGAATGTCTAGCCACTTGGAAAGTATAGTTAAGAAAAGACAGTGCAGAAGGCTTGGTTTCAGACTCATCAAAAACACACAGCACGCACCTTACCCCAAATAAAGAATAGTTGTGTAAAATCTTACCATAACCATAGATATCCTTTTCTTCCATGTTGCAGTATTCCAGTTGTGGGATTTCCTGCCCTCAGGTGACTTGTATGTCAGCTCCTACACAAAAGCTTCAGCTTGGTTGTTGCAGCTGCATATGACGTCACACGTAGGGCCATAAACCAGGGGCCTTAAATGTGACGTCTGCACGCACAATCCTCAGCACTTGAAGGCCAGCAGGTAAAGGGGAAGGCCCAGCAGGAGGGATGCCAGTGGGGACAGGTGTGTGGCCTTGGTATCAATTAGTAGATTAATAAGATCCAGGACTTAGTTGGGACTAAAGGAGCAAGTATAGGGGGCAATGGTGGGTGGGAAGAAATACTGCAACATGGAAGAGAAGGACCTCTATGGTTATGGTAAGATTTTACATAACTATTCTATGTCCCTCTTTTCCTATGTTGCAGTATTCCAGTTGTGGGAGAGTACCACAGCTTAGCTGCATGAAAGGGAGGTGGATGCCAAAGAGGATTCTACAAAGCCCTGGCGAATCCTGCCCTAGCTCTGGAAACTTGGTCCAGTTTGTAATGTCTGGTGAAAGTGTGAATAGTGGACCAAGTGGCTGCTTCCAAGATAAATGCCATGTCCAGACCTCTCATGAATGCCTCGGAGGCGGTCACCGCCCTATTGGAATGGGCCTTTCCTCCCAATGAAGGGTCTTTTCTATGGTGAGTGTAACAAAGACAAATAGTTTTCCTGATCCAGCAACCAATGGTTTGTTTGGAGACTACCTTCCCCAGGGCTCTGGGGTGAAAGGAGACAAAGAGCTGCTTAAATTTCCTAATGGTTCTGGTTTTGTCCAAGTAGAATCTAAGTTGCTTGTGCACATCCAAGGAGTGCAGTATCCTCTCCCCTTCATTAGTAGGGGAGGGAAAGAAAGTGGGTAAGTGGACAGATTGGTTTAGAGACAAGTCAGTGACAACCTTGGGCATAAAGGAGGGACTGGTCCGCAGGGTGACTCTCTTTGTGGAAGGTGGTGTAGGGAGGGCAGGCCGTTAAGGTCTGCAACTCATGAGACCCTACTGGCTGAAGTGATAGCCACCAGCAGGATGGTTTTCCAAGTACACATCTGTAAGGAAGAAGATGGTTTGAAAAGGTGCTGGGTTAGCTTTTCCAGGATGTAATTGAGGTCCCAGGGTGGAAGGATAGGTTTCTTTGGCAGCCTCATGTGAAAGACCCTTTAAGGAAGAGCTTACCGTCGAGCCTGGCTAGCAAGGGAGGATCCAGGGGCAAGCAGGCTAATATAGCAGAAAGGTGTAGTTTTCACTGAAGAGTAAGTCAGTCCATTTTTAAACAGCTGACACACAAGTGAGAACAAGGGGGGCATCCGCCAAACAGGGCCCCCTTCTCTTGCTCAGACACCACTTAGTAAATCTTTCCCACTTAACTAGACAAGATTTCCTGGTGGTAGGTTTCCTTATCTCCCTTCAGTACTTAAAGCATGCCCTCTGAGTACTGGTGTCTGAAAAGGATCACCCACAGAGTCAACATCTGCAAGTGTGGATGAAGGAAAGTTCCTTTGTCTTGTGTCAGTAGGTCCAACTTGTAGGGTAACTTGTAGTGATTGCAGTTGGCTAGTTTGAGAAGAAGGGGGAACCAGTGCTGCCTTGGCCAGTAGGGTCTCACTAACAAGATTTTTGGTTTGCCGTTCTGTATTTTCAGGAGGACTTTCTGAATCACTAAAAAGGGGGAAGGCATAAAGAAACTTCCCCTCCCAAGAGATGCTGAAAGCGTCCACTCCCCAAGCCAGGGGGAGTGTATCTTTGAGCAGAAGGTCTGCAGCTGCTTGTTCTGGGGGAGGCAAATAGGTCTATTTGTGGAATACCCCACCGGTGGACTATGTCTAGGAAGACCCCCCCCCCCCCGTCCAGCATCCATTCGTTCTGTGGTGAGGAGGTCCTGCTTAGGAGGTCTGCTTGTTTGTTGTCCTGCGAGGGGATGTAGGTTGCCTGCATGACTAGGTTGTGGCGAAAGGCTAGGTCCCATATCAGGAGGGTCAGACTGCAAATCTGGTAGGCTTTTATTCCTCCCTATTTGTTCAGATACCACATAACCGTGGTGCTGTTGGTCACTATCCGGAGCACCCTGGGACCAGAAGGGGAATAAAGGTCTTTAAGGCTAGGAGGACAGCTGTCATTTCCCTGATATTGATGTGCTTGCTCTGTAGAGAAGAGTGCCAGTTTTCCTGGACACTATAGGATGCCAGGGTTGCTCCCCAACCTGAATCTGAGGCATCTGTATGCATTGTTTGGGTTGGGGTGGGAGGCTGCAGTGGGAGTCCTGGGTTTAGATGGGCTAGCTTTATCCACAAACTGATTTCTTTCTTTAGACAGGAAAGGATAGGCATCTCCTGTTCTAATGGATGTAGTTGCTGGGACCAAATGTTTTTGAAGTACCACTGTAGCTTGCGCATATGCATCCTGACCAGTGGTAGCTTGGGAATGGGTAGCTGCCATTAAGCCCAGGAGACGCATAAATTGCCTTGCCATCACCTTCTGGGAATGGAGGTTTTCCTGGAAGTGAGCAGTCAGGGATAGAACCTTGTCCTATGGGAGAAAGGCCTTCATTTTGTCCGTCCTGATTCTGCAGCCTAGGAAAATCTTGTCCTGGCCTGGGTTTAAGGAGGACTTTGGGAGGTTGACGGTAAACCCTAGATTTTGTAGGAGGGACATGGTGAAGAGCAGATGCCTTGAGAGGGTATCTCTGGACTCTGCTAGTATTAAGATGTCGTCCAGATAAGGGTAAATCTGGATTCCCTGCATTCTGGAGAAGGCAACTGCTGGGACTAGGCACTTTGTAAAGACTCGAAGGGCAGTGGAGGGCAAGGCAGTAAACTGGAAATGAGTGGATGGTCCAGAGAAATGCAGAAACTGTCTGTGGGAAGTCATGATGGGTATGTGAATGTAGGGTTCTTTTAGGTATATGGTGGCCATGAAGGCTATGGGGGGAATAAGAGGCAGAAGGGTGGGGAGTGGCAGCATTTTGAAGGAGGGTACCTGAAGATGTAGGTTTAGAAAGGAGAGATTTAAAATGGGTCTCCAAGGGCCATCTTTTTTGGGTACCAGGAAGAGACGAGAGTAGAATCCCTTTCCTTCCTGTCCTGGGGGGACAGGTTCTATGGTGCCTAGCTTTAGAAGTTTTGACAAGACTTGTGGTCGGAGATGAATTTGTTTTTTGAGGGGGAAAAGGAATACTTCTCCTGGCTGTTTTTTCTTTCCAGGATACAAAAGTACCCTTTTTGGATAATGGATAAGACAAACTGATCGGTGGTGATTGCTTGCCAGAGTGGGAGGCAGTGCGGAAGGTGTGCAGAGAGTGGAAGGTGGGCCAGGCAGTCACGCATTATTGGGACCTCCTTTATCCTGAAAGGGTTGTCTGGGTTGAGGAGGTGGTACATTAGGTCTAGACGAAGAAGGACTTCTTGCGCTTATTCTAGACCTGGAAGAGGAGGGTTGCGCCTTACAAAGGTGGTTTTAGCAGGGTAGTTCCTGTAGTAAAAGACTGTAAAAAAAGAGTGTGAGAAGGAAATAGAAAAAAACAGCACACGTCTGTAACTAGAGGTTACAAGGAAACAGTGGTGGAAGAAAATAAAAGGAGGGTAGCACAACAAAATTATAATAAAAGTAGGTATAGCATGCAAAGTAGAGTGCATCAACAGGATAAACAAAAAAAGTAGTTATGTACTCATCATAACGTTCCATTTGAGTAGTTATGCTTCATTCTTCTGCAACCTGTGGGTATTTGGATCCATATCGGATCCGAGCTGGCAACTTTTCAAGCATCTGCTCCGAGCTCCAAGCTCCTCCCATAACCCATCACCATTTCCTACCTTCCCTCAGATCGAAGTTGCCACTACTCAAACAAATCAGCAACTCAATTTTACAATAAACCATGAGCAGGTTCGAGGGAAGGAGGGTGGGACGGTTGCAGAAAAATGAAGTGTAACTACTCAGATGGAATGTTATCTGAAGTAGTTAACTTAATTTTACCTGCAACCTGTGGGACAGAGTCCCCAGCTACTCAAACTCCTGAGAGGTCCCCATGGAAGGATATTCCTGAGCACAGCAGAGCCGAAGGATGCTCTCCCTCTGGAGATCAAATCCAACTTATAATGAGAAATGAAGGTATGTGACCTTTGCCCAAGTTGCTGCCGCAAAAATGTCATCCAGTGAAACCCTAGACCAAAATGCAGCAGAAGTCGCCATCGATCTGGTAAAATGAGGTTTAACAGGACCAGGCAGGGACAGACCTTTGTCTTTATAAATTTGCAAAATACATTGCATAATCCATCTAGCTAAGAAAACCTTGGAGATGGATCTTCTCAGAAAGGGCTTAGAAAAGAACACAAATAACTGTTCAGACTTATGGAAGGGCTTTGTTCTGTGTAAATAGAAACAAAGTTGTCTATGAACATCTAGCAATTGCAGTTTATATTCACCCTTGTTCTGAAAATTTGGAAAGAAAACAGGCAGGTTAATTGTTTGATTAATTTTTGATTCAGAAGCCACTTTTGGTAAGAAAGAAGGGTTTGTGCAGAGAGAAACCCTGTCCTTACGGAAGATCAAGTAAGGGGGCACGGCAGACAAATCTCGAATCTCAGAAACTCTCCTAGCTGACGTAATAGTCACTAGGAAGGCTGTCTTCCATGACAAGAACTTCAAATCTACTGATGCTGCAGGTTCAAAGGGGGGAACAACTAAAGCCTGGAGAACCAAGGTAAGGTCCCAAGGAGGAACGGAGTCCTTAATTGGAGGACGCAAAAGAAAGGTGCCTTTAAGAAAAGCCTTAAACAGTCTAGAAGAGGCCAGGGCATTCATGTTTTCGCCGACGTGGAAATTCAAGATAGCTGCCAGTTGCACTTTCATAGTGGAGGAACTAGCCCCTTGCTGAAAAATATTGGCTAAGAAATCCAACACTGCAGGAACAGGGGCTGTAAAAGGATCCAGGTTTCTCTGAAAAGCCAAAATAGAGAATCATTTCCATTTACTGTGGTAAATCTTCCTAGTGGAGGCCTTATGGGACGACACCAGAATAGTCTTCACTGAAAATGAAAGACCTGGAGTCCTGACAATCAAGGGAACTGGAGCAACCAAGCCATCAGCTTGAGGCTGTCCAGGTTGGGTGGACAAGTGCCCAAGGGATGAGAAATTAGATCCGGGCAGGGATCCAGAATCCAAGGAGGAGCTAGAACATGAGACCAGAAGAAGGGGAACCACACCTGACAAGGCCAGAATGGGGCAATGAGGATCACTTTGCACTCCATTTGGCAAGCTTTCTGAAGAAACTTCGGAATGAGAGGTAACAGGGGATAAAGCGTACAGTAACCTGGGAGACCAAGCATGGACTAGAGAGTCTCTGAGGGGATCCCCTGGTGAGGGGATCAGAGCGAAGAATTTGCTGCACTTTGCACTGGAAGGAGATGTGAAGAGATCGCAGCAAGGCTGACCCCATGCAAGGAAGATCTCCTCCACTATAGAGTGTTTCAGAGACCACTCATATGGAATTAGAATAGCCCGACTCAATCTGTCCTCTATAATGTTGGAGCATCCCAGAATGTGCGTTGCAATCAGAAACAGACTGGTAGAGATTGCCCACTCCCACACTCTCATAGCCTCCCAACACAGAGGGTAAGTTCTGGTCCCTCCCTGTTTGTTGATGTACCAGACAACAGACTTTGTCTGACTGAATTGCAATCGTCCCCAGAGGAAGAAAAGTGTGGAAGGCTTGCAACGCTAAAAGCACTGATCTCATCTCCAGAACACGGATATGCAATCTGGTCTCGAGCTGGGACCACGTGCCTTGGACTGTCCTCCCCAGATAATGGCCCCACCCGAGCTAGGAGGTGTCCGTGGTCACTGTGGCTTGGGCTGTGGGTGAAACAAATGGGCATCCCGCTAAGATCTCCGGCAATTGGAGCCACCAGAGAATTGACACCCTGCAGGCTTTGCTGATTTGAATTGGATATTCCATGGGGAGATCTAGCCAAGCCTATTGTACGGCTAGAGTCCATTGAAGAACACATATGTGAAGATGCGCACAGAGGAGGACAGAGATTGCTGCATCCATAGAGCCCAGGGCTCCGAGAACATCGCCCTCCTTTGGTAACCTGGGGCTAAGAACTACTGATATATGGACCCATAAGCTCTGGACCCTGTCTGGAGTTAGGAAAACTTTTAGTCGAAGGGTGTCGAGCCATGCCACAATAAAGTCCAAGATCTGCACCGGATCCAAGAGGGACTTGGAAACACGGATAATGATCCCTAGCCAGTCTGAAAGATGAAGGAAGGAGTCTCTAAGCTAGGCAAAGAAGACACTTGGAAGCAGCAAGGAGCTAATTGTCTAGGTAAGGGAATACCTGAATTCTCTGAAGCCTCAGCTGAGCCGCTACGACTGCCATTACCTTGGTAAACACCATGGGAGCTGTGGTGAGACCGAAGGGTAGGGCTCTGAACTGGAAATGACTGGCTTCCAGCCAAAAGCGAAGGAATCTCCTGGAGCTACTGCGAATCTTGATGTGGTAGTAAGCGTCCTGGAGGTGTATCGAGCACATCCAGTCACATTCTCGAAGATAAGGTAGAATGGACTGTAGGGTGACCCATCTGAAATTTCTGCTTGGAGACAGCCAGGTTTAAGAATGACCGGTCCAAAATGGGCCTGAGGTCCCCTATCTTTTTTGGCACTAAAAAGAACCAGGAGTAAACGCCTGATCTGGACTGATCGGGGGAGGGGGGGTCTGGTTCGATGGCTTGTTTGTGAAGCAACTTGGAAATCTCTAGCGCTGCAGTCTCCCTTTGAGCGGGTCGGACACCTGGGAGGCACTTTGGGTGGACGCAAGGGGTAACAAATGGGATGGTGTAGCCTCTGGATATTATTTGAAGCACCCAATGATCTGCAGTTATGGACTCCCAAGCCACTGGGTGCAATGATAATCTTCCCCCGACTGCTTCCAGAGTAGGACAGTTGGGCAACCCCTCAGGGCTGCTGCATGGGCCTGTCCGAGAAGGGCTTCCTAGACCCAAAGTTCCTCGGACCCCTCTGCCTCTGGGGTGGCGTCTGTCCTGTCCCCCTCTGCCTCTAAGGGACGAGTTGTCCTGAGAGTTCCGGGAAAACTGTGATTTTCGGAACCACATCTTCTTTTGCCCTCTCTGATTCCTAGAAAAGGATATTTGAGGCCTAGAGAAGCGGACTCCAATGGCAGACAAAGTCTTCCCATCCTTTTCGCTCTGGACAAGGATGTCACCTATGGTCTTCCCAAAATGAGAAGAACCATCAATGGGAGCATTTGTGAAAGACGTCTTTAAGGGGTCCGCAAATTGACACAGTCTGAGCCAAGTGTGTCACCTCATAGTCCTACCTCACCCAATCCTAGCTGCTCCTTCTGTACCATGGGAAAGGAGGCACATAGACATGTTCGATACTGACTTCAGAGTCAATATTTTCATGGAGAACAGATGCTTGTCCTCTGGGGACAAAGACTCTGGGGGTGACTCAGCTAACTCTGTGACTAGGTCTCACTGCAGTCATATAACGTGTGCCAAATAGTTCAGCGCTCGGATAGAAAACATCGCTGAAAAATACACTCGCTTCCTAAACTGATCTCCTGAGCCAGTTCACTCTTGGTGGCTGCTGCAACCACCATAGCATCCACGGGGGATCCTTTATACCAGGCCTGTCTGTCGGAGGGTGGAGAGAGAATCTTGTCCTGGCATTTAGGTATCGGTTCTATGGTATTAGGCTCCTTCCATGCCCGCGTGGTGATAAGATCCACTAAAGGATCCACAGGAGGGGACACCCAGGACGTAGACGGGCCCGTGCCAAAAGCCTTCAGAAACACAGACTCATCCGTAGAAGGTTTTGGGGCTGACCAACCTCCCCTCTGGCGGAGGATCTCCATGATGTCTCCAAAGCAGACATCCTCGGGAGGTGACCTGGGGGAACCTTCTCCTTCATCTAAATCAGTGTCTTCTGTCCAGGACTCTGGGGAGTCCAGGTGCCTCCTTTTACATGTGTGCTTACGGGGACCCTCTTCAGTGGGACTCTCTGAAGAGGGCTCGTGAGCCACGGGGGTTCCTCCAAGGGAAATGCCTGGGGCTCCTCTAGCACAGGCTGTCCCTGGGACAAGCTGAAGGGAGTCATAACCGAATCAAAGGGAGTCTGGGCAGAATCCAAGAAAATAGGCTGGAGTCTCGATCCTTGGGAGAGAACCCTCTCCACCACGTTGAATGCCGATGGAGAGCACACCTCCTTAGCACCCAACAAGGAGGAAGCTCTCCCAGGGTCTGCCGTGAGGATCAAGGCCAAGGCTGAGGTAACCAGAGCTCCAAAGGAATGGCTTGGATGCAACAAAGTTGGAGCAGAAGACACCTCCATCCCTCAAATCAGACTCCCCGTCCTTGGCCCCTAGAGTTGCTCGGATCCGAACAAGTCGGATTCGAGGAACTCAAGGTAATCGCCGGAGTCGAGGTTGGAGGAACCGTCGGTGTCATACCCCCAGCTCCAAAGATCCTCAGATCCATAAACCCCGAAACCGCTGACCGGATAGGGGAAGGAGAAAGTCGAAAAAAGAGCATGGAGGTCGCGCCCTCCAGAGGGAGAGGATCCTGGCAAGACTCCCATCTGGATTTGGGTCTGAATAAATCTCATCATCTTCTCCATATCCAACTCAGAGAGACTCAGAGTCAAGCGCGAGGAAGCGACCGACTCTGATATAACTGGTCGCTTCGATGACCTGGATGCAGGCCTCGAATCCAAGGGCTCTGTCGGCTCCTGGGAGAATCTCGGGGAGTAGAGCCGAGGAGACGTAGGTCTTGACACCTTAGAAGGTGGGCTAGGGAAGGGCTCCCGATCTATAGACAGTTTACAGGGCCTATCCCGCTTCTTCTCTTAGTCCTAATCCTTCTGTCTCTTCCTTTGGCCTCCCCTTCAACAGGTCTAGTGGGAGGGTGAGGTTGGGCAGCTGCTGCGGGAGCCAACGCTGATGAGTCCAGAATGGAAGCAAATAGAAGGGCTTTAGACACCAGTTCGGCCTTTCTTTCCTTCAAGGCCCTGGGGATAAAACTTTTAGTTATGTACTTACCATAACTTTAGATGTATGGGATCCATCTCGCCTACATTCTCTACAGATGGGTTCGGAGCTGATCCTCGGCTCCGACTCGGCCGCTATACAATAGAACGCAGTCTCTTATTGGCGGAGTTACCTCGTATCCCAGGATGCACCACTACTGCTTCCCCAGATCTTGTTTGTCCACACACATGCACACACACATAGACTGTTGTTATAACATTGCCAGGTGTTTCAAGAGAGGAAACAGTTGAATTTGGATCGTCCGGTCTCTTCTGGCCTACAAGGCAGGGGGAAGGAGGGTGGGTTATTAGGAATGTAGGCGAGATGGATCCCATACATCTAAAGTTATGGTAAGTACATAACTAAAAGATGTAATGTGATCCTATCTCGCCTACATTCTCTACAGATGGGACAGCGTCCCTAGCACCTAATTCCTGGGTGGCTCACTGGAAAACGGTCCGGAGAACCGTGGAACCGAAGGAAGCTCGACCCCTAGATGCCACATCCAATTTGTAGTGAGAAATAAAGGTGTGTAAAGAAGACCACGTAGCAGCCGCACAGATGTCATTAATAGAGAGCTTGGAATGAAAGGCTGCCGGGTGGCCATAGCCCTGGTAGAATGAGCTTTCACTGGAACTGTAAGCTCCTTATTTGAAATGCGATAACTATGACTGATACAGTCTCTGATCCACTTGGCAATAGTGACTTTCGTGACGGCTTTGCCCAATTTACTGTCCGAAAAGGACACAAACAGTTGATCTGATTTTCGTGCTTGGTGTGTCCTATCCAAATAGAAACGTAATTGTCTGTGCACGTCTAAGCTGTGAAAGGTATACTCAGCTCTGTTTGAATACTTAGGGAAAAAAAATGGTAATTCCAGTGATTGTTGCAAACAAAAGTTAGAACAAACCTTTGGTATAAAGGATGAGTTTGGTCTAAGAGATACTCTGTCCTTGTGAAATACCAGGTATGGTGGTTTGACACATAAGGCTTTAAGTTCTGAAACTCGCCTGGCTGATGTAATAGCAACTAGAAGGGCAGTCTTCCAAGAAAGAAATTTTAAGTCACAGGTTGCTGCCGGCTCAAAGGGAGGTGCGGTTAATGCACCTAACACTACGTTAAGGTCCCACGCCGCCAATTGAACTTTGATGGTAGACACCGAACAACCCTGGTTGAACAGGGAAGTTAAAAACTTCAGAACCTCTAACACCGAGGCTGTCATAGGGTCTAATCCTCGGAGTTGGGCCCAAATAGCAAACCTCTTCCATTTACTGCTATACATCTTTTTAGTAGAAGTCTTGTGGGCCGAGGACAAAATATGCATGACTTCAGGGTCGAAAGAATGGCTCCTAACTATGGTCGGAAGAGGAGTAGCCAAGCTGCTAGCTTCAATGAATGGAGGGATTGATGGAGCTGTCCTGACTGATGCATCAAGAGGTCTGGAACTTGGTCCAGGAACCAGGGACCCTCCAATGCATATTTGTGAAGAAAGGGGAACCAGACTTGACGAGGCCAGTATGGGGCGATTAGAATCATTTTGCTTTCCAAGCGAATAGCCTTCTGAATCACCTTGGGGAGAAGAGGAATCGGTGGAAAGGCGTATAGCAGACCGGGGGGCCAAGCATGGACCAGAGCATCCTTGGGGATGTCCCCCGGAACTGGGGTGAGAGAGAAGAACTGCTGGCATTTTGCGTTGAGGGGAGTTGCGAAAAGATCACAACATGGAGCTCCCCATCTCGTGAAAATCTGTGTTACCACTCTGTCGTTCACGGACCATTCGTGAGGGGAGAGAATAGTCCTGCTCAGTCTGTCGGCTATCACACTGTATCTCCCCGGAATGCGTGTTGCAACCAGAAAACATTTGGTAGCAATCGCCCAATCCCATACCTTCATGGCCTCTCTGCAAAGGGGGTAAGACCTGGTCCCTCCTTGCTTGTTCAAGTACCAGACTACCGACATGTTGTCGGACTGAATGGCAATCATACCCTGGGGGAGGTGATCGTGCAGTGCTTGCAATGTTAAAAGCACCGCCATCATTTCCAGGATATTGATGTGGAGAAGACCCTCGCCGGAGTGCCACGTGCCTTGGACCGACCTGTCCAGATAATGTCCCCCCCACCCTGTCTGGGAGGCGTCCGTAGTCAACGTGGCCGAGGGGGATGGGGGAACTAAGGGTCGTCCCTGATCTAGGTTGGAGGAAAGAAGCCACCAACGAAGATCCTGTTTGCACGTCTCTGTGATCAATATGTGGTGACTGAGGGGAAGGTCTTGATAAGACCACTGGACTGAGAGGAGCCACTGGAGTATCCTCATATGCAACCTTGCCAAGGGGACGAGAAGAATGGTGGCTGACATGGAACCCAACAGCTGCAGGACCATTCTCGCTGGAGCGAGGTGTCTGAGGAGTAACGCCCGAACCTGAGACTGCAGTGTTGCTATCCTTTCCGCAGGAAGATAGACTCGCATCTGCCTTGAGTCTATTTCTGCACCAATAAACAGAATACGCTGTGATGGCAGCAATACGGATTTTGTCCAATTGAAGGTGATTCCTAAGGAGTTGCCTACGTAGATAGTGGCTGCTAGAGTTTTTAAGAGTAGATGCCTGGAGGTGGAAGTTAGGAGCCAGTCGTCTAGGTATGGAAACACCTGGAATCCTAGACTTCTCAGGTGAGCAGTCACCACTGCCAAACATTTGGTGAACACCCTGGGGGCTGTGGTGAGACCAAAGGGCAGTGCACGGAACTGGAAATGACCGTCTCCTAGGCTGAAGCGCAAGTGTCTCCTTGATGCCTGATCTATCAGAATGTGATAATAGGCGTCTTTGAGATCTATGGAGCACATCCAAACACCTTTCTCCAAAAGCGGGAGAATGGATTGCAAGGTGACCATCCGGAATTTGGACTTTTTCACTGATCGGTTTAACCTGTTGAGATCCAAAATGGGCCTCAAGTCCCCGGTCTTTTTTGGTACCAAAAAGAATCTTGAGTAAGTCCCTGATCTGCGGGGACAGGTTGGATGACTCCTTTTTGAAGCAGCTTCGAAATTTCGCTGGCTGCCAGATCCCGTTGACTGGGTGGCGGGTCCGGGATTCTTTGGGATGGTAGGGGGGGGGGGGTTAAGAGAAGGGAATGGTGTAACCTCCGGCGATGATTCGAAGCACCCATTGGTCCTGAGTGATACTTTCCCAGGCCTTTAGGTGCCTCGAAAAACGACCCCCGACTGGCTCCGGAGCTGCACAGTCGGGCACTCCTTCAGGGATGCTGGAAGGAGGAGGAGCCACGAAAGGACTCGCGGT
Source organism: Protopterus annectens (assembly GCF_019279795.1). Taxonomy (NCBI): domain Eukaryota; kingdom Metazoa; phylum Chordata; order Ceratodontiformes; family Protopteridae; genus Protopterus; species Protopterus annectens. The sequence goes on from NC_056728.1 coordinate 125,226,863, forward strand.
CTACAGTCTTGTGGGGGCCTCCGCCGCCTCTGGGATGGCGTCTCCCTGAAAAATTTCCCCCTCCTCTGCCTCTAGAAGGGGAAATCGCTCTGCTGCGACGAGTAAGGCTTTTGAGACTTACGGAACCACATTTTCCCTCCTCTTCGAGCCTTGGGATAAGGTCTGAAGGGAGTGGAAAACCGGGCCCCTACGGCAGTTAAAGTCTTACCCTCCTGTTCGCAGCGAGACAAAGTGTCCTTTACCTTGGGTCCAAACAGAGAGGACCCATCGAAGGGGGCGTCGGCAAAGGAAGACTTAAAGGCCTCCGCAAAGTGACACAGGCGTATCCAGGCTTGTCTCCGTAGAGCAACACCTGTGCCCGTCGCTCTGCTCACTCCGGCTGCATACAAAATCAGCCTCATGGACGAGTTGGATAACGAGGACAGGGGTAGCCAACTGGGAGTTAACCGTCTGGGCTAACTGCTCAGGTAAGTCACCGGAGAGGGTATCCGAAAGCTCCTTGACCAGATCCCTCTGCAGTCTCGTGAAATGCGTCAAGTAGTTCAGAGACCTTAATGTAAAGGTTGCTGAAGTAAGGGCGCGCTTCCCGTACCGATCCATGCTCCTAGACTCTTTATTAGGAGGATGGACGGACGATGAAGCCTCTGCCACATCTTGCTGGGTGGCAGATGCCACCATCAAGGCATCTACAGCCACACCTTTAGAAAGAAAGTCCTTATCAGGGGGTGCCGAAAGGAATTTATTGGGGCGAGCTGGCACCGGTTCAACAGAGTCCGGGTGTTCCCACGCCCTTCGAGAGATCAAATCCAGAAGCTCATCGAAGGGCGGACACCCAGGAGGCGGAGAGCTGAGCCCCGAAGGCCTTGAGGAACACAGACTCCTCAGCAGAAGGGGGTTTGGACTGTCAGTCGCCTCGTTGTTTAAGGATCTCCAAGATGTCCGCAAAGGATACATCATCCGAGGACGACTTGGGGGACCCTTCCGCATCATCGAGGTCGGTATCCGAGGTGAGAGACTCATCAGGGGAATCGACGTGCTTCCTCTTGCACTGTCTCTTCCTCGGAGGTTCCTCCGAAGACGTTTTGGAGGGACCTCCAGGAAGAAGGGAACCCCCGATGGGGGTAACCTCAGGCCCAAGGGCTCCACTGTCGTGAGACAGGGGGATTGCAAAGGAGCCAGTCTCCGTGCCAAGGGAAGGTGGTGGCGAGATGGTAGAAGTGGCCAGAGAGGATTTGGCCAAGGCACTCCTCATGGCCTTGAAGGCGGGACCCCCAGAGTCCTGGGATGGTTCAACCCCCAAGGCCACAACAGCAGTCGGAACTCCCGCCGCCGACGCACCGAGAGGGAGGCTCGGAACCGAAAAGATCGGTCCCGAAGCATCTCCCCCCCAGGGCCAACAGAGGAGGTCCGCGTACCGAACCCCGACCCGAAGGGCGGGGTTGGAGTTAGGGTCGGAACCGACCCGACAACCTCCACCGGCTCCACCAACACCGACTCCAACGGTGCCGAAGCTGTTGGAGGAGGAACCGAGATAGCAGGGTGGGAAACCGGCTCCGGAGCCGACTGGGCTGGAGTCGAGACCAACTTTTGAAAGACCAGAGACTGAAAAAGCCTTTGAAGCACCCTGTCTACATCCGAATCAGACATCTTCGACGACCGAGAAGAGACCGACCGGGTCAGAGTCGACTTCTCCGCCGGCTCCGAAAGACTGGGGGACCGGCTCCGTATGGTTTCGAGAAGTATCGGCGTCGAGGGAGATTCCACTACCACTGCAATTTCCCTCGGAGCCGAAGGCAGTGGAGCCGATGGAGATGACTCGCCTCTCGACGCCCGAGCTCTCGACTCCGAAGCCAGAGGAGTTGAGGCTGGAGACATCGAGGCAGACCGTTCCACCCTCGGCTCCGAAGTCCGTGGAGCCGACTGAGAAGCCTGCCTTGACTTTTTAGCTGCCGGATCAGACGGGCTAGTCGGAGCCGAAGATTTTTTCTTCCTCAAAGAGGAAGAAGAAGAAGATAGGGCTTCCTCAAAGGAAGGGGTAATAAGCAGTTTCAAAATCAATTTATTTTTCCTCTCTTGGAGCACGCGAGAGGAAAAAGCGTGGCAAACGCTACAGGATTCCTGGAGGTGCTTCGGGCCCAAGCAGTAAACACACAAGGAATGGTCGTCCGTAATGGACATTTTATAATTGCACTTTGAACATTTTTTGAAACCTGATGGTCTATGTTCCTTCGACATGATTAAGACACTCTAAACTTCGAAGAGTACACAAAAAAACTACACAAACTACCAACTCTAACTAACAAAAGCGCAGGATAGGGCAAGGCCCCACTGACTCAACGGAATCCTTGCCACAAAAAATACAATTTTACCACAAAAATCGTAAATACACAATCACACAACAACAAGTAGCTGTTAAAACAGCTTTTGGGTCAGGTTTTGCAGAAAATTTGACAGAAAATTATGTCACTAAGAGGTACTTAGCTCAGCCAAGTCCAAGACCACGTCTATGCTTCAGAAGCGTTAAACGAGATCTGGGGAAGCAGTAGTGGTGCATCCTGGGATACGAGGTAACTCAGCCAATAAGAGACTGCGTTCTATTGTATAGCGGCCGAGTCGGAGCCGAGGATCGGCTCCGAACCCATCTGTAGAGAATGTAGGCGAGATAGGATCACATTACATCCAGTGCAAACACTGCATTGCACCGACAAATGTGGAACACCCAGGCAAACAACACAAGTGTGACCATCCGCCGGTGAAAGCTTATGGCCACACACTATGCATTTCTTAAAAGTAGGTTTTGGCTGATCAGCCATTCTACGCACGCACACACACACACACACACACACACACACAGCCCACCTACTTAAGGCCAACACATTATAAGCACTCACACCTAAGGGGTAGGGAGGGCCTACACTAAACTACTTTACAACAAACCTTTTTTTTTTTTGACCGACGAACAAGCGTTTGGGGAAGGGAAGGAAACTAACTGATAACACACACTCACTACTCTAGAAAAAGGACCAAAAAAGCACTTACTACAACCCTATGCTCAGAGCTATGGAGATCACGATGCTGATGCATGAAGCGGCAGACAAGATCTGAGAAAAGGTAGGAGATGGTAATGGGTTATGGGTAAGGGGGAGGAGCTTGGAGCTCAGAGCAGATGCTTGAAAAGTTGCCGGCTCGGATCCGATATGGATCCGAATACCCACAGGTTGCAGATAAAATGAAGTTAACTACTTCAGATAATATGTTATGTGACCAAATATACAGTGTTTACAGAAGATTTAATACATTTGGTAAAATATCACTGGGGTATTTTAGAAAAAAATAAATTTCTTAATATAAGAGCAAATGAGTACCCCATGTTTTCTTATTCGAAAGGTAGAAGTATAAGAGATTTATTGGTGCATGGCAAGTTTCAGCTTAACTTTAAGTTTCAGTCATAGGAGTTTGGGGGTAGGTGCAACAGGTACTTCCCCTTGTGGAAAGTGCAGTTGTTACCAGTATGTAGTACAAAGCTTTGATAAAATTAATGAAAAGTATTTACATGCAAAGGAAGATTTTCCTGTGACAGTAGTGGAATAGCTTATGGTTTGAAATCTCCATGTGGTAAGGTATACATAGGGGAAAGTAAAAGAAGTATCAAAAAAAAGTTGAAGGAACATGTTAGGGATGTTAAGAAGGGCAAAGAAGAAAGTCTTGTTGGATTACATTTTAAAGAATGTCACAGTGGAAATATATACAGCTTACATCTACAATTTTGGGGCAAGTACAACAAATGTATGACTTTCATATTACAAGAAAACTTTGAAAGTTAGAATCTAATTTAATTCTGAAGTTTAACACTAATTCCGTATGGAATGAACCAAGAATGTCATTGGAAGTGTTTTCTTTAATTTAAGTCTGTGATTGATTAACTGTTTATAATTAAGATATTTAAAGCTAGAATATGTGAAGAAGGGATATACTCTGTAAACGTGAAGAGCCGAGGTGCTAGATGAGTCTGCATTTTATGCTTTGTATTTTGCTGCTAACCAGATTTTATTGGATCCAGTGTGTGCTTACTTTACCTGTTTTGTGGGACAACATTGTGGATCTACTACTGCACTGGATTATAATTTTAATAAAATATAAAGGTAATCACTGGCTTCTTTCCTTGTGTGGTGGTGAGTAGTTCCTGTAGTATTTGGGAATGTCCTGTAATTCTTTACTTTTTTCCTGCAGATTTCTGGAGAGATCTGCAGATCGTTTCCCAAAGAGGAAGTTGTGATCGGGGGGGGGGGGGCGTCCAGGACTTTGGACTTGAAGTCCTCAGGTAGATTCTGCAGCGATAGGTAGGAGTATTCTCCTAAGGACAGAAGCAGATGCTGCAGACTGGGCAGATGGTTCTGCAGCATTGTAGCTGCCTCTGAGTGCCTGGCTACTTGCTGGGCCAAGAACAGTTTGGAGGCCATGTCAGCCTTAATGGGACTATCAGGCATACAGGCCTGCAAGGAGGAGGTCTGAGACACTAAGTCTAGAGCATATTTAGTCATGTGGGTCTGATAATTTATGGCTCTGAATGCCAAAGCAGAGGATGTATAAACTTTCTTTCCCCATCCTATCCATATATTTGCTATCTTTATCAGTGGGTAGGAAGGAGGCAGAAGGCAATAGTCTGGACTGTTTATCAGGAGCGGTGGCAATAACAGGTGGATCAGTCAGGGGAGGTTTAACTAAGTATATATGCTCCTCTGGCACTTTACAGAAGTGGTCAGGGCGCTTGGGGGCCAGAAGCTGGGACTCTGGGGCCTTAGAGGCTGAATTAAAGGCATCCAAGTAAACAGGAAGCACTGGAAGGACTGCTGAGGGGGGAGTGTGATTCCACTTGAAGAAGCTCAAAGTACCTCTTTTGGGTGTCAGTCATTTGGGAAGTGTCCCATTTTAAGTAATCTTTCATTTTGGTGATGGTCTCCCCAAAGGTAATATCCTCAGGGGGGGGGAATCCCCTTCTACAGATTCATCAGGGGAGTAATACTCCTGAGGAGAGGCAATCTGAGATGTGTAAGAAATGGAGTCCTCCGAGGAAGAAAAGGAAGAATCATGCTCTTCCTCCCTAACCTGAGAGGTCATGGGTGGAAGGAAGAGGTAGAAGCAGGCCTATGGCTCAATAAAAGCAGAGTAGTGGGGGCTGAAGCTGAAGGCCTGCATAAGTGAGGAAGTGAAAGTCTGCCAATCTCGAAAGGTTTTCTTGAGAAGAGGAGGTATGTTTGGTTTTATGTTTCTTTTTGGCCAGGGTGGAAGTAGGGACCAGCCTAGCATCCAACTTAGAAGACAACATTTCCGAAGGCTGGATCCCGGTCAGAGGTACCACCAAATCTGGTTCCCCCTCGACAGCGATGGTAGTCAGTGCTTGGGAAATTTCTGAGGACGTGCCGGTTTGTTGGCTGTGCAACAGCTTCCTCGAGGGTTGTTGCTGAAGTCGACGGAACAGCTGAGCGCTCCTCAACTCCTAGATGGCAGTTGGTGGGGCGTCGGGAAGTGGAGTGGCAGGCGAGGAAGGCCTAGGAATCTCGGCCTTCTTTCACGGAGGTTCGTGTTCAGCCTCTGATGCGGGATCCATTCTAAGCGCTAACCGTTTTAGGTGCTGATTTTCTAGGTAAAGGTTTAAGGAGGCCAGATGGCTGTGCAGGGTTTTCGGCACAAATGAATGACAAATTGAGCAGGAGGAATGGTCGTGCACCCGGCCTAAGCAAAAAACACACCTATCATGGGCATCTTTATGGGGTATCTGGCACCCACACTGGCACTTTCCCTTTTTACCCGATATCAGCTAAAGGCTACAACAACCAAGCCTAGGCAATAACAGTCATCAAAACAAGCTTAACTGATGCAACATCTGTGAAGGAGCGATCATAAGATGAGAAGGTCGTCCGCAGCTGAAAGATTCTGGGGACTGTGCGTGCAGACGTCACATTTAAGGCCCCTGGTTAATGGCCCTGTGTGTGACGTCCCACGCAGCTGTAACAGCCAAGACGAAGCTTTTGTATAGGAGCAGATGTACGAAGGACACCTCAGAATAGATAAAAAGTACCTAACCATATGGGTTAGCTCTAAAGGGGCAGAATTATACACTTTTTGCCAAATCAATGGGTCTATTATCTCTCTGCAGGCAAGCCATCTGAAGACAGGAGCTTAGAAGACTTTTTACTGGAAAGAGTAAACATAGGTGGATAAGAATTTGGGTTTTTGTGGAAGAACTTAAATAAACTCTGCACCACTGTCAGGTGATTTAGAAATCAACCGCCGATATGCAGGATTAAGGGCAGCAGTGGAAACGTATCCAAAGCTCTGAAAACAGAAGGCATGGTCGAATGCTTAGGTACACATTTTCAACAAGACAATACCTTTTCTGAATATCAGACAACTGAAAATGCTGCATCATCTTGACAATGGTTTCCCCAGAGGAAAGCTCATCCATAAAGGAATCAGGAGATAAAGTACCTTTGTTATCGAAATAATACGTAATAGGAGAAAGAATTTGGAAAGAGCAGGCCAAGGAATGAAGGCAGGGGAGCACAGTACCAGGAAAGAAAAAAGGTGGCAATGTACAGAAAAAGCAGCAGCAGCAGAAACAGCCATATTATCCTGGTCTAATCAGGAGACACAACTGACATGTCTGGGTCTGACCCAGCAGCGCAAATCTCCACCTCAAGTTTACTGAAATTCTTCTTCAGTATCCGGGGAAGTCAGCTGTTGAGGACTCAGATGCCATCTTACCTGGGGCAAGCACTTGAAGTTCCCTGGTTCTCCAAGTAAAGATGACAGAAGACTATGTAAAGTCTTGGATACTAATTCCTGAAAAGAATCCAAATAGTTGTTTCCAGCACTAAGACAAAACATTTACTATGGTCACATCTGTGAGCAATCTGCCTTCCCCCAATCAAGTCCCTTTCTTAGATGATAGGTACAAAACGTATAAAGAACAAAAAAAGTGAAAACAGAAGGGTCCCCAATGAGGACACTTATCTACCCAACAGTTGAGGGAGAGACACAGTATGTATAGCTGACCAACTGAACTTGAAGACACAGCTCAGTACTTGACTGAAAAGAAAGTACAAACTGCAGATGGGGAAGGCACCCAGGCTTTTGTATGCTGGCCAGATGTACATATATTGTTAGTAGGATATCCCATCTGGGAAACCCTCGCTACTACAGTCTTAAAAATCTCACCCACCTCATACCCATCATTTGACATTTAGCTTAAAGAACATCTTAAGCCTAAGCTGACTTGCAAATGCTTTCCCTCTAGACACATCACCTAATCGCAAACTCTCCTCTTCAGCAGTAAGACACCTTTATCTTTTTCCCATTACTCCCCTACAATAACATAGGACATCTTCTCTGCATTGTGTATGTTGAACATAGTTAACTTCTGCATGCCCTCACCTTACTTTTGCTATCTTTTACACTTTGTGTGCTCTACTCTCACTATTTTATTCCTCTTCTTCCCACCTTATTCTAACCAGTCTTATTGTTCCCTGTACTATGTACTTTACTATTGCTGTTATTTATTCATTGCTCTCTTCACACATTTTGTTTGTACTGATAATATTTAACTTGCTCATCTACTGTCATATTTGGTCAGACAGACAGAAATAGGTCCATATGGATAAGTGCTCTACCCCAGATACCAAATTTAATATGTATGCATATGCGTGCATGTACACAAACTCAAAAGTGATCATGGAAGGTCACTTGCTTCGTAAAGGAGCATGCTTCTGGATCAGCAAAAATAACCCTTTAAAATGATGCATTTCTGTGCCCCCAAAACACTACGCAGTGTTATGATGCTAATCAGCTACAAATGTGAATGAGTTATAAACTAATGCAAAAGGAGCATCTGTTAGGTCACTCTCAAGCACCAAGGGCTAGGGTACTACGTATTTGGTTAACAAAATGAAACACAACTTTATAGGGCCAAGAAACCCAAACGGTGTACACAGTCCATCCCTAATCAAAGGTTTTGCCTATGAAGTACTATACCACACACTAAGAGTTACTCTCCTGTCTTATGGGATTCAAGAAGAATTTTCAAGCAATATAAGCAAAATGAGGAGCTGGCATTTGTGACTTTTCTGGACTCACATTTGTTATGGAGGTGAAAAACTGCTACCCAATACTTCTCAGGTTTTTTCAAATCAGCTTTATTCGATTTCACACATCCTTGATACTCACCATTTGGCTGCTGTTAGCTGCATTTCAATAGGCTTGTCTCGTTGCATCATTTTTACAAAAACTTGAGGTAGAAGTTCTCCATCAACCAACACTGAAGAAAAGATAAGAAACAACCCAAGAGAATAACCAATGAATGAATGAATGAAATAATGCACAAAGTACTAAAATCATAAAACAAAAATGTCTTACCATTTACAAGGGTCATGGAAACTTGTGGGTTTTCATATGCTAAAACTGAAAAGCATTTTAGTGCTTGCATTTGAACCTGTAGGATAAACATTTTTTTAGTTTCCTCATTCTATCATTATAGCATAATTCAAACAATTTAAATTCCACAGAGTCAATTACTGCTATACAGCTGCATTACTCTGAATAAACAGACCAGCATCACTTCTCTTTTTTTTCCCCCAAAATCTCTATTTCAATTTTCTTTTTTCAAATAACAACAATACGGTAATTCAAAAACACAAATAAACAATACAAATACCTATCTAAAGAAAACTGACAACAATCTCGTTCCAAGAAAATTATATATATATATATATATATATATATATATATATATATATATATACATATATATATATATATATATATACACACATACATATATATATATATATATATATATATATATATATATATATATATATATATATATATACACACACACAATATATACACAAGAAGTCACTACATCGTCAAGTAAAGTATGAGAATTCTTATGTTCATTTGGTCTCATAAGGGATAGTTAGAATGGGGATAGTCTATATATAAAGTAAAAATAGAAATGTAACCATTTATTTGTATGTTTAGGGAAAATATCTAGTTACACATATACTAAGAAAAGGGAGAAGATGCAAGAAAGATTGGTTATACTACATTCATTTATTATTTAAAAGTTAGCTTTTCATGACAATTTGTAGGTAAATTTTATTTGTCAAGAACTATATCTAGCAAGTAACCCCAATATTTTTGATAATAGCGTTTGCTTTTTGTTTTTGAATAAAATAATTTGTGAGATGAGATAAATTTGATAGCAAGATTGCTAAAATTTTCCCATGTAATTGGTGACATGACATTCTAATTCTTTGTAATAAAGAATTTAATAAGTGCACACATAGCAATAAAAACATGTTTTAATATTTTTGGGAGTTGATTGATATTAATGTACAATATAGCTGTCTCCCAAGTAAGGGTTAATTTTTCATATCCCATTTTCTCTAATCTTACTCTCAAGGAACACCATAAGTTGTGTATCTTAGTACAGTTCCACATGACATGTAAAATATCAGTGGTTTGATCCGGACAATGGGGACATATGGACGAAAAGTTAGGATTTAATTTAGATAAGGTAATACAGATTATTTACCATAATTTGTGTATATAACAGCTTCTTGAAAGGAATAAATTTGATTGTATTTTCAATAGCTAGTTTCTTATTTTCTTCAGTCAGTGATTGATTTTTCGTTTGCCAATAGTTTGAAAATAAAGAATTCTGATGCTTTTCACTCATTACAATTTTATTTTCTTCAGTCAGTGATTGATTTTTCGTTTGCCAATAGTTTGAAAATAAAGAATTCTGATGCTTTGCACTCATTACAATTTTATAAGTCCTAGAAATTGTTCTCCCTTTAATCACAAGATTTTCAAGTATTAATTTAACTAAATCTATGTTCTGTAAGTCAGTGCGTATTTGTGAGAATTTAGCATTTATAAGATGATGAAGTTGGTTAAGGATAATACTATATTTCATAGGAAGTTTGAGTTCAAGTCTCATTTGCCTCGTGTTAGAGTCTTTCCATTGGTATATATCCCATATTGTGTAGTCTTATCAAGGGGTAGTTTGTTAGATTTACTGGTTTATTACTTATTAGTAAATTAGGATTTAGGTGTAACGGTTGTATAAGGGCAAAAGCGTCAGCTAATTGCAATGATTTAAATAGTTTGAGTTGTAAGAATCATGTTTTTAATTAGTGGGTGTAAATTCTTCGTGCATATGCCAGCCTGGTTTAAATTCAAGAATGGCAAGGGTTTGATATTACAGCCAAGGGATTTCAACTGTTCATACCAGATTTTGGTCCACTGGGGTGTCCAAGTATTTATATAAGAGTCATAGTTTATTATTTGTATTAGTCTGTATACAGTAATTATACTATAGTAAAGCTTAAAATCAGGTAACCCCCAATCCCCCCTTATCTTTGGAGAGTACAAGTTTTGCATATTTAATTCTGGTAGATTTGGGATACCATAAGAATCTTGATATAGCTTTTTCCATGGCAAGGAAGAAGTTCTGGGGAATATTTGAAAAGGTAGCATTTAATTGAAAGAGTATTCTTCGTAAAAAAATTCATCTTGACAACACTAGCTTTTGACAGTAGAGACATATTAATGTTCTTCCATCTATCCATATCGTTTTGAATACTAGTCCAGGTAGTTACTAGATTATTGTTTATAATATCTTTGAAGTCTGAAGTAAATATTATTCCTAGATATTTTATCTGGTAGTTTATTTTGATCTCACTCATAGGAAAGTACAATTCTTTATGCCCTATAGGATTGAGGGGAAATATGTGTGACTTGTTTAAATTTAAATTATAATTTGAAACTACCGAGAACTCATCAATAACCAAGTATTTTTGGGATGTCAGTAGTGGGGAGTTGGAAGTATATATTTAAGTCATCAGCAAAGGCAGAGTATATAAGATTTGTATTGTGGATTCTGGGAATATGCTGAAATTGTTTTTGTGAAATAAACAGAACAGAAGGAGAGGTTCTAGATAAAGATTAAATAGGTATGGTGAAAGAGGACATCCTTGTCTTGTACCACTGGATAAGAGTATAGGGTTAGTTATAAGTTTATTTACCTGTATAGTGGTAGAAGCTTTCTGATACAGAACCTGGATCATTTTAATGAATTCTTGAGGAAAACCATATAAATGCAGTATATTAAAGAGAAAGTTTAAGTTTACTCTATCAAAAGGTTTAGTTGCACATACTGTAAGGGCATATCTGGGGCACTTATCCCTATTAAGTACTCTTACAATGGTATCTAAAAGGAGGGTGTTGTCACTTGTTTGCTGTTTGTCATAAAGCCCATTTGTTGTTGGGAAATAATAGAGGGCTTACGTCTATTTGCTATAACATGGGCTAATATCTTAAGATCAGTGTTTATGAGGGCTACTGGTCTATAATTTGCTGGATCTGTTGGGTCAGAATGCGGTTTAAGAATCAACACTGTCTTGGAGATATTTAAGTATTTGTCTGTTATACCATATTGTATTACATAGCTGAAAACACTTTGGAGATAAGTTCCATGAATAGCTTATAAAAATCTGATGTGTATCCATCAGGCCCAAGGGATTTACCTAATTTTAGTTTGTTTATTGCAGCTTTTCTCTCTTTTAAATATAACAGTGATTTAAAGAATTTCCTTTGATCTTCTGTAATTTGTGGAAAGTTTATATTATGTATAAAATCCTCAACTCTGTGTGTAGATAAGGGTATATTGTATAATTTCGTATAAATATCTTCAAAAGCGTCCACTATATCTTGATCTTTACATTTCACCTGTCCTTCATATTTTATTTCTTCGATCCTAGGAGGTCCACTTTTTATGTTAATTAGTCTAGCTAGGAATTTTGATGGCGTTTGAGCCCATTCTGAATACTGATATATTGACCTTAATTCTAAGGAGATACTTTCTAAATAGTGTTTGTGTAATTGTTTTTGCCAATCAATTATTTTTTCCTCAAGTTCTTTAGAATATTTTTCCTGAAGTTCTAGTTCAGCAGTGTTTATTTGACACACTAGTTCATTCTTAAGATTGTTATACTTTTTTTTTTTGAGCCATGCAGATTTTTGAATAAAAATACCCCTGATGATCGCCTTGGTAGCCACCCATTTTATGTCATATGGAATTTGATCGGATATAAAATCATTTTGAAGTTGGGCTAACACATTCTGAATTTCTTGTGTAGTTTCTTGGTTTTGTATAATTTTAGGATTTAACGTCCAGGTACTGAAATTGGAAATATTTTGTTTATGAGCTTGAAAGTTTATTAAAAGTCTAATTTTGGAATGATCTGAAAGAGTTCTATGTGATACAGCATACTTTATTTTGTTAGAAAGGAAAGCAAGGGAAATTAGAAAAGCATCTATCCTGGACCAAGTTTTACGAGTGGCTGAAAAAAAAGTGAATCTTGATATTGTTTTATCATACTGAAATTTAACATAAGGGTCAACTAGTTCAAATGTATTTTGTAATTCTTCAAGGGCTGTAGTGGTAGATTGTGACTGTCTTTTTATTATACGATCTATCCTTATCTAAATTTAGTAAAGCATTCCAGTCCCCACCTAAAATAATCAGATGATTTGGGTATTTGGCTAATACATTAAAGATTTCATAAATGAAGAGCTGTTGATTTGAGCAGGGGCTATATATATTAAGAAAGAGTAATGGTTTGTTCAAATTATGATATTCAGTAGTAAATAATACACATCTTCCCCTTTGAGTCAGCTTCATAGGAAGTAATCTCGCCTCGGAAGGATTTATTTACTATAATGGCCACTCCCCTGGACAAAGAACTATAATGCAGCAACTACTGTTTTAACCAATTTTCTTTTCCTTTCCCTAAACCAAAGTTGGTCATCTAAGTGAGTTTCTTGCAAGAAAGTTATATCAGCCTTAGTTTGGTATGTGAGGTGCATGATTACATTTCTTTTCTTTTATCTATCATCCCTTTAACATTCCAAGAGTCTATGGTTATCATTTTTATTAATATTGTTGAAGTTTCTCATTAGTTGATTCACAAAAATACAGTTATAAACTTTTTCTGTTAGTGTATTTATCTTAAGAATAAATGCTGTGACTTCTATACTCCTAAACTCTAAATAGGTGCCTAACCACCCATCCCTCTGTATTTGTAAATGTGCATGAGTTACGAAACTAAAAGAAACTATTACTTTTAACAAGGAGTAGATATATATCAGAGGGATGTCAATAACACCCATACTGTTCCAAATGCGAACAGTCATCGGCTAACAGACTGTGCCCATCCCGCTCCTTTTATTATTTATATACTGCATAATCATTTTCAGACTGCTTAAAATATTATATTAATTGTGCACTTAAATATCATATAGAGAGAAAAGGAAAAGTAGCTTTTATAAAAAGTTTTGTAGCAACAGCAACATATTATAATTCTTAGCATTTCAAGAGTTATTAAAGAGTTAACAAAACAATATTTTCAAAAACTAAGTACAATATATGTATATTTTAAAGAAAGCATCATTTTAAAAACTCAACAACATTTGCATTATTCTTGCTAACAGCAAGTAACTGTGGTTCTTTAAAATGTACTGGGACCATACATGCAATCATTGTGAACTCGTATTATTAATTAACCAGCTCCATCTACTGGACAAACAGGGGAAAAAAAGAAAATGTTTTTGTACCTTGCTCATAGACACCTTTAAAGGTAACTCAATGGTTATGCCAGTAGAATGATTATACATTTTAAACGTTTAAAGAAGGCAGCACTTTAAAATTCAACAACATTTTGCCTTATTCTTACTAAAAGCAACTAACTGTGGTTCTTTAAGATGTATTGGAACTTCATTTAACACTGCACTGGCAAAAGCCATACAGAGCCATCATTGTGTACTCATATATTAATAACTAACCAGTGCCATCTACTTGAACAAACAGAAAAGAAAAAAAAATGTTTTTATACCTTGCTAATAAGCACATTTAAAAGTAACTCAATGGTTATGTCAGCAGAATAATGATTATACATTTTAAACATTTAAAGAAGGCAGCACTTTAAAATTAAACATTTGCCTTATTCTTGCTAGCAGGAACTAACTGTGGTTCTTTGATTGCATTGGAATCTTCATTTATCACTGCACTGTCAAAAGCCATATAAACACATCATTTTGAACTTGTATGTTAATAATTAACCAGTGCCATCAACTGAACAAACAGAGAGGAAGAAGAAGAAAAAAAAGAGAAATGTTTTTGTACCTTGCTCATAGACAGACTTAAAAGCAACTCAATGATTATGCCAGTAGAATAATGAGTATAGATTTTAACTGAAACTACTTATGTCTAATATTTACACTACTTAAACTCTTATATCAAAGGTTATATCCCATTTTTTAAATGTAATTTAACACTTCTTTTTTGTAAGCTGTAAATGAACTTTAAAGTCATTTCTCTAGGCAGACAATGTTAGGTAGCTTTGTAACTTTTAAATGTAAAGGCAGTTGCTAAAAGACAGTACCTTAAGTATTACAGTGTAGCAAAGAGGTTTTCTTTACAGGCAAGTAAGTAGAGTTATTTAGAACACATTCCACATCCATTTTGTTTAAAATTTCCCATAAGAGTGGTATATTCTTCTGTCCTGTAGTTCTTTGGAACTGTAGCACTTGTTTAGCCTTCCAAATGTTTTTTTTTTTTGGATCAAAAGATATGAATAGAGTTGTCTCAGGCAGGATTTACTTTGAAGAGATACAGAAAGGTGGATTTTGCCTGGTCAGGTGTTTCCAAGGATATTTTTTCTTCTTTGTAATAAAATGTTAAAGTTGCAGGATATCTCATTTGGAAATTAATCTTATTTTCAACGAGGTAACTGCAGTATTTGCTGAGTTTCTGTCGATTTTGTTTAATTTGTAAAGGAAGATCTTGAGTAATCATAATTTTATGCGCTCTCCATGTAATATTCTTTTTAATCTTATAAGCTGACAGTATCTGTTGAACATGTGCTGAATTAAGCAGTCTGATATAGATTTGTCTAGGAAGATCAGTTGTTTGTGTATGCTTTATAGCTCTGTGAGCTCTTTCAATCACTCTCTCATCCAGGAGATTTTTATTAGCCAGAAGAGAGCTTAGTATTTATTTTATTATTGGAATAAGTTGTGAATTATCAAAGCTCTCTGGACTACCTCTTATGATAAAAATATTTCTCTGGCTTCTAGCTTCCAAGTCTAACATTTTTTGCTGTAATTCTTTAATTATGGTGTCACTGGTTTGTACTTTTTGTTGCAGTTCATTTATTTTTAGTTCATGGTCCATAATTTTAGCTTCATTTTGTTCAAGCCTAAGCACAATTTGGTCCACAGTAGA
Source organism: Protopterus annectens (assembly GCF_019279795.1). Classification (NCBI taxonomy): domain Eukaryota; kingdom Metazoa; phylum Chordata; order Ceratodontiformes; family Protopteridae; genus Protopterus; species Protopterus annectens. The sequence continues at coordinate 125,242,212 of NC_056728.1, forward strand.
GCCAAATGTAGTTAGCTTATGAGAGAAACCCTGAACTTCTGTTTGTAAAGGTTGTAAAGCAGTTTTCAGATTCTCCAGTGTTAAAGGTTGTTCCCGTTTTAATCTTTGAGACATTTCATCAGCTTCTTGATGTTGCTTGTTAATTTTTTGCCTTTTAGAAGTAGTTTCTTTCTCAGGAGTAGTAATTGCAGACAGTTTGTTTTTTGTGATTACAGTTTCCATCCGATCTGGCTGATTCTCCATTAATCTTGTATAGTTAGATTTCTAGTGGTAGTAGTGCAGAATTTTAAATAAGTCTTGTTATGAAAGTTGTTTTTCCTGTTACTTTCCTCTTATTAGGCCTGTTAGTCTTGAAGAATCCACACCATGCAGTTCAGGGCTCTGTTTCCAACAAGTAACTGTTTTTCCTTCAGAATAAGAGAATCTTTGAAAGATAAAGATGAAACAATTAAGTACTCGTATTTCTGCTTTAATCCATTGATGTTTGGTATACTTTTCCTAAGCGATGCGCTGGTTTGAAGTCAGATTATAGTATAGGAATGCAGGAGCTGCACTGCCAGTGTGCTTACAGGCTGTCCACCATTTTGGAATCATCCCTTCTCAAGTAAGCTGAATGTAAACTGATTTAAGTTATACACAAAACTGTGCAAGTCATATTGTGAACATTACGCATTTAACAGAGACAGCAAACATGATACTCTTGTTACTTCAACACTGCCATCAGCCACCTATACCATTCAAGAAGCAGTTCAAAGCTTTTCATACATGCTACTTACGAATGGACTACAACCAAACTGAAGACAACTGCATCTAAAACAAATCCAACTTTTATAGGCCATACAATGAATAGCCACAAATTCTGTGCACCATAAAGACAGGCACTTACAAGAACAAAAAGCAACTTAAATGCAGTTGCGTATGCAACTCATAACAGATCTTTGAGAACAGACCACTATAGAAGAAAATCAGTGCAAATGGGTTTACATGTTTGCAATAAACTGAATTGCAAACTAGTTGGGAAGGAATTCCAAAGTTCACATTAGGAACTGTGAACTGAAGGAAGTACAGGTTAATGTCTGGGTCCCTCACTGTTCCATTTTGGGCGTATTACTGTGTGAGAATGACCCAATAGATGCTCCCTTTGCATTACTTCATAGTTTATTCACATTTGTAGCTGATAAGCACCTTAACACTGTATTACTACCAAATTTCTAATAAACCAGTATAAGTGAGAAAATTCACAGATGACACCAAGACAGGGACCACTGTAACGACATTACTAATTAGAAAAAAAAATTACATTGTTTCAACACAGTGTTTGAATGGACATCAAATGGAATGAGGTTTAAGTCAGAAATATGTACAGTAATACAAAAAGGAATCCAATATGTCCTTGTGTAATAGGCAACTGTATATTTATAACAGATAATGCCACTACGGATTTGGGAGTATTGATCAACTCTGGCTAAGGATTTGACAGCATATCAATATTGTAAAGAAGTCCTATGGGTTAACTAACAGTTTGAGAAGAATTTCAATTAGAGATTATACAGTGTTCGTATCTCCTTCACAAATCAGTATTAAGACCAACTGAGTATTGTGATTGTTTTTACATGTAAAGCCTAGCCCAATTAAAGAGACTTAAGAGAGTTCAACATACTTTTAGAAAACAGTTATAATACATCATTACAGTGCAAGACTTAAGGAACTGGATTTCTACTCTATTTGGGTACAGGTTCAGAGAGGACTTGACACTAATTAAATGCCATAAAATGAGATTTCAGATGCATTCACGAGCATAGAACTTAATGTGAATTAAGTGGGTACTAGAAATAATTCTGAAAGAATTCTGTAAATATATTACTGCCTGCGAGAACAAGGTTAAGTAACTCCCATTTCTATTCTAGAGCAGGTAGAATGCAGAAAAGACATGGTAGATGACTACATTATGTTTACATTATTGATTGATAAATGGTTCCACACTAGGGAATATGACTGACTTTAACAGCAGCAAATACCTAGGCTCCAAGATTCCAAACAATATACTGAAATGTATGAAAAAAATTGACAGTGTTAAAATAAGAGGACTGACTCTATAGCATAAACAGAAAAGTTACATATGTTCCATAATGCTGGATTCATTCAATCATGTCTGCCCAATAAAACTTACGGGTCCAATAAAACTTACTGGTCCTCGAGCAGTCTATCAGCTCGGACCCAGCAAAAATGAAAATTATGTATTTACTGTAATGATAGATTCGAGTTGTCCATTTCCATCCAGTTCAACCTGTGGGTTACTGGAATTTATCACCCAACCTCTGCCTCCTCTACCCATACTACCTTGCTCTCCCTACAGCTACCACAGATTGAGTTTGCAACTCTCCACAAAAATCCAACTTGTAACCCTCTAAGACCACAGACCAAGGACACCAAACAAAAGGATGCAGGAAAGATGGCTCAACTCCTCGGCCATCCAATGCTGGGAAGTAATAAAACACAGGAGGGGGGAAAGGAAGGAGGGATGGGTGAACTGGATGGAAACAGAGAACACAGATCTACTGTTATGTTAAGTACATAACTTTCACATCTGATGATGTCTTTTAAATCCAGCTTCAACCTATGGGACGGAGTCCCCAGCCACGTCATCCCAAAAAGGTGCAAGGAGAGGACATTCAGCATTACAGTGGAACTAAGGGAGGACTTAGAGCCCAAACTGTACATACAACTTACAGGGAGACACAAATGTGTGTGTACCCACCCACGTAGCCACAGCACAAATATCATCAATAGAGACTCTCGCGAAAAAGGGTGAAGAAGTAGACATAGCTCTGAAAGAGTGACCCTTCAGCTTACAAGGCAGACTTTCCTCTCAATCTACATCCCAATGACATGCAGTCAAAAACCATTTGGATAAAGTAGATTTAGACACTGGCTTGCCCAACCCCCCCCCCCCCCCCCCAATAAGGAAAAATTAGTTAAGCTTGGTTCCATCCATACAGAATCTCAGCTGCCTATGTACACAAAAACAATATAATAAATATTCTCCCTTGTTTGAAAGGGTAGAAAAAACACTGGCAAATAAACGGTCTGATTCAAGGTGGTTTCTGACACCACCTTTGGCAAAAAGGCACGATCCATTCAGAGAGAAACCCTATCCTTATTATGAAAGGACAGAGGATAAGGCCTGCAAGTTTTGACACACACCTGGCCGAAATGACAGCCACCAAGAAGAATCTATCAAGACAACAACTTTAGAGAGACTGCCGCTGAAGGCTCAAGAGGAGGGCCAACAAGAATGTGAAGCTTAAGGGGTAAATCCCAAGGAAGAACAGAATCCCGAATAGAAGGTCGCAAAAAAAAACATTCCTCTGAGGAAAGCCTTGGAAATCTTCAAAGCTGTTACTGGAGTATTACCTCTGTCAATATGAAAGTTGGAAACAGCAGCTAACGGAATAAGCAGATTCAGACCAAAACAGATCAACAAGGAAATGTCATCCAAAGGGGCTGATAGAGTCCAAACCTTTAGAAGACACCCATAATGTGAACTGCTTTCACTTACTAGCATAAATTTTGTAAGCAGCTTGTTTCTGGAAAGACAGCAAAATGCAAACTACTCTATCAGAATTTGAGAATTCTGGCCATCAAGGGAATTGGAGAAACCATGAAAAGAGAGCAAAATGCAAACTTCTCCATCAGAGAGCTTGAGATCTCTGGCCATCAAGGGAATTGGAGAAACCATACAGTTAACTCAAGAGTTCAGGCAGGTCCTAGACCACTAGGTGGAAAATCTGATCTGGAATTGGATCCAGCACCAAGGTAGGGTTACAGCAGAAGAGGAAACAGAAAAGGGAATCACACCTGATGGGGTCCGGAAGGGAACAGTGAGGATTACAATCACTTTGCAATAGGCTGCTTTCTAGAGAATCTTTATCATCAAAGCAGTGGGAGGATAAGCATACAGAAGACCCATGGGCCAAGCATACAGAAGAACATCCCTGGGTGAATGTTCTTGTGGAGGGAACTAGGATGCAATAACTGTTGCACTTGGTGTTGGATGGGGAAAGCAAACAGATCACATCACGGTGGGGCCCAATGCCCGGAAATCTAAACAGCTACCCCTGGATTTAGGAACCATGCATAAGTAAGACAACCATCTGCTAAAACACTGGATTTCCCCAGAATGTGCACTGCTACCGGGAAACCACTCATTGCCAAACTCTCAGGGCCTCCCAACAGAGAAGGTAGGGCCAGATTCCACTCTGTTTGTTCAAACACAAAACCACATACATTATTATCCATTTGCACTGAAACCACATCCTTGGGGAAAAAGTCCTCAAAAGCCTGCAGCACAAGGAGGACTGCTCTCATCTCCAAGACACAGAAAGTACAGTTGTGTACACTTACCATAAATGTAGATGTTGGAGTGTATTCACTGTTGCAGTCATTACATTTGGGTTATCTGCTTGCAGGTAGCCCTCAGTCGGCCTGATTAACAAAGTCTTGGGTCCTGCGTCAGTTGCTGTCCCTTCTTCCATGACGTCAGGTCATCAGGGGTATAAAACATGCAGCTGACGCCATTACATCAGTTTTTCTTGCCTCAGATGTCAGGTGCCCCCCTAATGGGAAGCAATTAAATATAAAAGTACAAATATATACCTCCAACAAAAATGCAAATACACCAAAAAGGCTTTTAAGCATACTAAAGGAAAGTAGAGGTACAGCCAAAAGAAGTTAGGGGGCTGGAGAGAGGGTAACTAGGACTGCAACAGTGAATACACTCGAACATCTACATTTATGGTAAGTGTACACAACTGTACTATGTTCATTGTGTTTCATTGTTGCAGTCATTACATTTGGGTAGATTCCCAAAGCTATGGTTGGGAGGAGGAATTTAGATAGCATTAGGACCAGCTATAAGGACCTGCAAGACTGCAGTGGCAAAGCCAGCTCTGGATTTAGAGAAAATTGGCAAATGATAATGCTTGGTGAAAGTATGTACAGAACTCCAGGTAGCAGCTTCTAGAATGTCCCTGGCAGGGATGCCTCTGAGAAAAGCTGTAGAGGTAGATGCAGCCCTGGTGGAGTGAGGTCTGATCCCCTGGTGGACAGGTTTTCCATGGTGCTTATAGCAGAAATGAATGCAATGGCTTATCCATTTAGAAATGGTTTGCTTTGAAATAGCCTTCCCCCCCTCTCTGCCCCTGCAGCAAATGCCACCAGCAGTTGTTCAGATTTCCTTTGAGGTTTAGTCTTGTCCAAGTAGAATCTAAGTTGTCTGTGCACATCTAAGTAATGCAGTGTCTGTTCCCCTTTATTCTGTGGATTGGGAAAGAAGGTTGGAAAATAAATGGACTGATTAAGAGCCACACTGGATACCACCTTGGGCATGAAGGATGGATTGGTTCTGAGGGACACCCTGTCCGCATGAAAGATGATGAAAGCCTCCACTGTCATACAGGCTTGTAATTCAGGAACCCTTCTAGCTGAAGTGACTGCTAAAATGAAAGCTGTTTTCAAAGAAAGAAATTTTAAGTCTGCAGTAGCAGCTGGCTCAAAAGGAGGTAGAGTGAGTTTCTCCAAGACAAAGTTAAGGTCCCAGGCTGGGGTTGGAGCTCTCCTGGGTGGTCTCAAATTTTTGGCCCCTCCGAGGAACTGTTTGAGCAATGGATGAAAGAAGAGGGGAGGTTCTGTGTTATAATGAGCTGAAATGGCTGAGGTGTGGATTTTAACAGAGGAAAAAGACAGGCCCTTGTGAAACATCTCAGTTAAGTACTGCAAAATTTGAGGTAAACTGGGTGCTGCTGTGCTCATCCCTTGAGATTGGTTCCAGGCACAGAATCTTTTCCATTTTTCAGCATAAGATTTTTTAGTACTAAGCCTCCTTGCCTCTAAAATGATATCCATCACAGGTTTGCTGAGGGATGGTAAAGGAGAGATTAAGTAATTAGCCAGGCTGCAAGGTTCAGTGTTAGGAGCTGTGGGTGCAGAATCTGGTTCTCCTGCTGAGAACACAGGGAAGGAGTCTGAGGCAGGTGCCATGGAAATAACCGTGACACACTACGCAGGAGAGGGTACCAGTGTTGGCGCGGCCAGTCTGGAGCAATCAAAATCATCCATGGTTTGTCCTGTTTGATTTTTAGTAGCACTTTGGAGAGCAGAGACAGAGGGGGGAAGGCATAAACTGACAGTTTTTTCCAGTTGAAGGACAGAGCATCCACTTTCCAGGCTTGTTTGTGGGGAGTCCTTGTGCAACATTTATCTAATTGGTAGTTCTGGGGAGAGGCAAACAGATCTACATCTGGGCTCCCCCAGTTGCTTGTCAACATGCTGACAATCCTTGGTTCCACTTTCCACTCGTGTGGGTCCATGAGGTTTCTGCTTAGTCCATCTGCTAGTGTATTTAATTTTCCTGGCAGGAATTGAGCTTGTAGGTGCACTTGGTAGCTCAAGGCTGTGTTCCACAATGCCATGGCTAGTCTGCAGAGGGGGTAAGAATGCGTACCCCCCCTGCTTGTTTATGTACCACATAACTGTGGTGGTGTCCATCTTTACCATTAGTTGTCCTAGGAAAATGTGGTCCTTGAAGGCTGTCAGAGCATTCTGTACAGCTAACATTTCTTTTTGATTGATATGCAGGTGCATTTGACTTGGGTTCCATTTGCCCTGAATGCACTTCCCTGCCAGGTGAGCCACCCATGCAGAGTCTGATGCGTCTGTTGTTAGGGTTTTGGCAGCAGGGGGTGGTGTGAAAGGTAGTCCCTTGTTTTGGTGGCAGGCCTCTGCCCACCAAAGGAACTCTAGGCGTAGGCAAGGTATGACAAGAATCATTGTTTCTAGGTCTTGAGAATGTTGACTCCAAAGGCTTTTTAGACACCACTTCCTCATACGCAGTCTTGCATATGGAATTAGAAGAATGCAGGAGGCCATGAACTCCAAGGCTTGCAGTATTTGTCTTGCAGATAGCAGGGTTTTTGTGGCCACTTGTCTGAAGTATGTTGTCAAATGAATCCGTTTCTCTGGCATGAGGAAAACCATCTGGGAAGTTGTATTCAAGCTTGCTTCCAGGAATATAATTTGTTGACAGGGTACCAGGTGTGATTCCTATTCGTTTATGGTGAACCACAGACAAGTCAGTACCCTTTGAACAAAGGCCAGATAATTCAAATGCATGTCCTGGCATTCTGCCTGAATTAGACAATCGTCCAGATATGGGTATATTTGAATATTTCTTTGTCTGCAGAATGCAATGACTGGAGCTAGGCACTTTGTGAATACCCTGGGCACAGTAGATAAGCCAAAATGCAGTGCAGAGAAAGTACAGTCGTGTACACTTACCATAAATGTAGATGTTCGAGTGTCTTCACTGTTGCAGTCATAACTGTAGGGTTCTCCCTGCCGGCAGGCAGTCCTCGGTCAGCCAGAATCCCAAAGTCTGGGTCTGGCGTCAGCTGCTCAGCCATGCTCCCTGACGTCAGAGCGCCAGGAGTACAAAGCTGGCAGCTGACGCCATGTTCTCCAGTTTTTCTTGCCCCAGATGTCAGGTGTTCCAAAATGAATAAAATCCCATACCCTTTGCAAATACACCTCAGAAGAAGGGTGAAGAAGGGAATCACACAAAGGAAAAAATAAGAGGGGACAGGAGGGAGGGAAACCCAGACTGCAACAGTGAAGACACTCGAACATCTACATTTATGGTAAGTGTACACAACTGTACTATGTTCATCGTGTTTCACTGTTGCAGTCATGACTGTAGGGTTGAATTCCAAAGCAGAAGAAAAGGGAGGTGGTCATAAAGTAGAGGGGGTGGCTAAAAGGCCCTGCAAGACTGCAGAAGCAAAGCCTGCCCTAGACTTAAGAGTAGAAAGGTAGATTGTAGTGCTTAGAAAAAGTATGCACTGAACTCCAAGTTGCAGCTTCCAAAATGTCTTTGGTAGGAACTCCCCTGAGGAAGGCAGCTGAAGTGGCAGCAGCTCTGGTAGAGTGAGTACTTATACTCCCTGGGATTTGCTTTCCATGGTGTGAATAACAAAATCTGATTCCATGACCAATCCATTTAGAAATTGTCGGTTTTGAAATGGCTTTACCTTGGGAGCTTGAAGCATAAAAAACAAACAATTGCTCTGATTTCCTGATGTCCTTGGTTCTGTCCAGGTAAAAACGCAGTTGTCTGTGTACATCCAAGGAATGCAAGATCCTTTCCCCCCTATTTTGAGGAGTGGGGAAAAAAGTTGGCAGGTGAATAGTTTGATTTAAAGCCACTTTGGAAACCACCTTAGGCATGAAAGTAGGATTAGTCCTTAAAGACACCCTGTCTTGGTGAAAAATGATATAAGGTTCCACAGCCATGAGAGCTTGCAACTCCGAAACTCTCCTGGCAGAGGTCAGAGCTAACAGGATGGCTGTCTTCCAAGATAAAAACTTGATGTCAGATGTGGCAGCAGGCTCACAAGGAGGTAGGGTGAGTTTTTCCAAAACATAGTTGAGATCCCAGGCAGGAAAGGGTGGAAATCTAGGGGGCCTTAAGTTCTTAGCTCCTCTGAGAAACTGTCTCATGAGCTGGTGGGAAAAGACTGGAGGGTCTGAATTATAATGAGCAGAAATAGCAGAGGCATGTATCTTTATGGAAGAAAAAGAAAGACCCTTATGTAAGAGGTCTGTCAGATAAAGTAAAATCAGAGGAATAAGAGGATCTGAACCCTGAGCCTGCATCCAGGTGCAAAATCTTTTCCATTTTCCTGCATATGATTTTCTAGTGCTAGGACGTCTGGCTTCTAAAATGACATCCATAACCTGCTTGGGTAGAAAAGAATGAATCATAGACCCTGGATTAACCAGGCAGCCAGGCAGAGAGTTTTGACATGGGAGTGCAGAACTTGACCCTGGTGTTGAGACAGAAGGTTCGGAGTCTGAGGTAAAACCCAAGGGGGCTCCAGAGAAAGGTTTTTCAGAGTTGGGTACCAAAACTGTTGAGGCCAATTTGGGGCCAGTAAAATTATCATCTTGGGCTTGTCCTGTTTGATCTTTAATAACACCCGTGGAAGAAGAGGTAGAGGTGGGAAGGCATACCCCGAGAGGTTTCTCCAACTGAATGATAGTGCATCCACTTTCCAAGCTAGTTTGTGGAATGTCCTTGTGCAAAATATCTGTAGTTGATGACTGAGGTGGGATGCAAAGAGGTCTATGTGAGGACATCCCCAGACTGCTGTAATCATCTTGAATATCTCTGTGTCCAGCATCCATTCGTGTGGGTCTGACAGGTTCCTGCTCAGACTGTCCGCCAGGATGTTTTGCTTCCCTGGTAGAAACTGGGCTTGAAGGTCCAGTTTGTAAGCTAGAGCTGTGTTCCACAGATTCATGGCTAGTCTGCAAAGGGGATAGGAATGTGATCCCCCTTGCTTGTTTATGTACCACATAACTGTGGGGTTGTCTGTCCGTATCAGTAGTTGTCCTGGTTGTAGAAGATTCCTGAAGGCCAATAGAGTGTTCTGAACGGCTAACATTTCCTTTAAATTGATATGCAGGTGCTTCTGATCCTTTGTCCAAAGGCCCTGCAGACAGTTGCCCTGCAAATGGGCTCCCCATGCATAATCCGAGGCGTCCGTGGTTAATATCTGACTGGCTGGAGGCCGACTGAAGGCCTTCCCTTTGTTTTCAGTACATGCCTTGGACCACCAAAGGAATTCCTTTTGAAGACAAGGGCAGGACGGAGATCTGTATGTCTAAACTGTGGCAATGCTGAGACCATACACTTTTTAGGTACCACTGTATTTTCCTCATATGTAGTCTTGCATATGGTACGAGAAGGATGCAGGAGGCCATGTAACCCAAAGCCTGCAGGAATTTCCTTGCAGATAGCTGAGTTAATGATGCCAAGGTTTTGAAAGTTGAAGCCAGCTGTAATTGTTTTTCATATGTCAGAAATGCCATCTGGGTTTTTGTGTTTAGAAGAGCACCCAGAAAAGTTATCTGTTGTGAGGGTGTCAAATTTGACTTTTTTATGTTTACAGTGAACCCCAGGAACTTGAGAAGTTTTTGAACAAATTCTAGATGCTGGAGTAAGACATCCTTGCTGTCTGCCTGAATAACACAGTCGTCCAGATAAGGGTAAATTTGAATTCCCTTGAGTCTGCAATAAGCTACTACTGGAACCAGGCATTTGGTGAAGACCCTGGGCGCAGTAGACAATCCAAAGGGCAGCGCAAACAATTGATAGTGCCTCGCTCCGGCCTTGAACCCGAGGTATTTTCTGTGCTCCTACCTGATGGGAATGTGTAAATAAGCCTCCTTTAAATCCAAAGTTACCATCCATGCATTTTTGGTCAACATCGGGAAGCAGCTGCTGTAGAGTAAGCATCTTGAATTTTGGTATCTCGAGAAAAGTGTTCAAGACTGACAGATCCAGAATGGGTCTCCATGAATTTTGCTTTCTGGGGACTAGGAAGAGCCTTGAGTAAAAACCTTGTCTCATTTCTGAAAGTGGAACCAGTTCTATGGCTTTCATAGCCAAGAGGGCTTCCACCTGGTTTAAGGCCTCTGACCATTGATGTTTTGGTAGATCCGGCCATCCGCTTGGTCGGGTATAAAAATGGAATTTGTAACCTCTTGAAACCACATCCAGAACCCACTTGTCTTGGGTTATACGAGTCCAATTTAGGTAAAAAAAGAGAAAGTTTTCCTCCGAGAGGGGCTTCCAGGCAAGAAGTTCCTGCAGCCCAACAGGGGGAGTCATTGAGCCTGTTTTCTATGAGCTTGTGACCTGTCCTCTCCTCCCCTAGGGGTGGAAGCAGTCCACTGTCTTGATCTATAAGAGGCTTGCGTTTGGGGCCTTCCCCGGGAGCATCTGTATCTACCCCTTTGAGGCCTGTCAGAATTGGGAAAGGACCAATTTTTAGTAGGCCAATTCCTACTAAATCTGGGTGGCTGTACTTGTAAGAAATCCTTAACCATTTGCATGGATTTTGCCTTGTCCTCCATCTTCTTTATCACCTCTTCAGCCTTTGATCCAAACAAAACATTATGTTGAACAGGAGCATCCAATAACTTAGCTTTTACTTGATCTGGCAAGTTTTGTTCCTTTAACCAAGCATGCCTTCTAATGACTGTGCCAGAGGCAGCAGCCCTACAAGAAGCCTCCAAGCATCAAAACTACAGTGTAAACCATGCTTCCCTACTTGTTCAGTGGTATGCAATAAATTGTGTAATTCCTTATCATCTGCACAAGCAGAAATGGAAGTTAGCTTTTGTTTCAAAACAGACAAAAGAAACTGCTGGTATTTCAGCATATGAAACTGACAGTTTAAAGCCCTAATAGATAAGGTTGCAGAAGTGTACACTTTTTTGCCCCATCTTTCTAAAGATCTGGAATCCTTCTCAGTGGGAAGGGGGTTTTTAGCAGAAGCGGCCTTAACCCCCTTAGGGCCTTGAGAAATGGTTTCAGGATCAGCAGTAGGATTCTTGTATAAAAACTGGTGGGAATCAGGAACCCTATAATATCTGTCAGGCTTAACAGGAGCTGGAGGAAAAGAATCAGGAGTTAAGTTAGCCTCCGAAAAAGCATCATCCACAATATCCAAAACTGGGGGGATAGCCAGGGGTCTATGTTGAGGAAGAAGAAGAAAATCCCTAAGTCTCTTCTTAGATTCCGAGTACTCCTGTCCTTCCCAGTGAAAATGTTCCCTCATTTCATGTAAAGTTTCCCCAAAAGAAAAATCCTCAGGGGGAGAAGCTGAAGGAATGGATTCCTCAGCATCAGAATCTTCATAAGGAGGAAAAGAATAATCCTGGTCAGAAGAAGAAACTGAAGAAACAGAAGCCTGATCAGAGGAGTCACAATACAATTCCTGCCTTGGCCTTTTGTCCGAAGGGGGATGTGAACCCCTAATCATAGTAAGCAAGTCCTCCGCCATCTTAAGTAACTGTTTCTGAGACTTGGGTCTTGGATCAGAAGAGGCCTGGGCTGTGGTCTTTGATTTGGAAGGAGTCTTTGCCTTTGTCTTTGGCTTTGCCTTTATCAGATGCTGAGTAGGCCTGAAAACCCCTTCTGAAGCCGGTACCTGCACAGCGGCTCCGGACCCATCCGAAGGAGCATTGTCCGAAGGTCCTGCAACTGAAGTATTCAAAGGCCTCGTTGGCTCCTCATGGGAGTCCGTTTCGGCCGTCTGTTCCGAAATGGCCGATGACAGGGGCTGCAAAAGCGCCTCACTGACGACTGCCGAACCTGAAGCTGGCTCTACTTGTACAATATCGTCTGATTTGGACCTCGGAGGCCTGTCTTTATCCTTGCGTCGTTTGTGAACGCCGGAAGCGTGTCAGACGACATTTTGTAATTAAAACGCCTACCGAAGTAATGAAATACAAAATCGTACCTTCTTTTAATAGTACGTTGATTAAATCTGGCACAAAACCGGCAACTAGCTACGTCGTGGTCAGTGCCTAAGCAAGGAATACAGTAAGAATGAAAATCCTTATGAGGTATTTGCTTCCACATGAAATACAATTATTAACTTTTTCTGACATCGGACTGGAGCAAGAAAAAAAGATTCCCCAATGGGGTACTTAACTTTGAGTAAGAGTAGAAAGTCTTCGGACTGAAGTACGTTTAGAAAAAATTGTCAGGAGTCAGCCGACCGGCACTTGCAAACTGCTATCACCGCACGGCAAGAAAGACTGGAGAACATGGCGTCGGCTGCCAGCTTTGTACTTCTGGTGCTCTGATGTCAGGGAGCATGGCTGTGCAGCCGACGCCGGACCCAGACTTTGGGATTCTAGCCAATCGAGGACTGCCTGCCGGCAGGGAGAACCCTACAATCATGACTGCAACAGTGAAACACGATGAACATCTAATAGTGCCTGTAGCCTGCTTTGAAGCGTAGGTATCTTCTGCAAGACTCCCTGATAGGGATGTGTAGGTATGCTTTTAAATCTAGTGTTGCTAACCATGCATTTTTGCCTAGCATAGGAAGTAGCTGGTGAGGAGTAAGCATCTTGAATTTTGGAATCACCAGAAAGGTATTTAGAGTAGAAAGATCCAGGATAGGATGACATGTATTGCCTTTTCTGGGAACCAGGAAAAGTCTCGAATAGAACCTTTGTCCCTTTTCCTCTTCAGGTATCAACTGAACAGTCCCCATGTTTAAGAGAGAGAGTACTTGATTTTGGGCCTCTGCCCACTGATTTGGGGGTATATCTGGCCACCCGCTTGGTGTTGGCAAGGTGTGGAAATAAAATCTGTATCCATGGGACACTATATTTAAAACCCATTTGTCCTGGGTAATGAGTTCCCAGTTTTTGGCTTGCAGACCAATCTTTCCACCTAAATGAGCATTCAGTTGGGAAGTGCTTGGATGTTTTAGAAGCAAGTTATTGCGACTGTTTTCCGTAGGGAAGAGTCTTACTACTCCCTGATTTGGGTGCGAAAATCCCCCACTGCTTAGTCTTGTGTGCCCCCCTGGGACTGAAACCTGGGGGTTTCTGCCATGTCTGGGTTTGGCTTGAAGAGACCTTGAAGAGACTGGAAAGGACCAATTCTTAGAAGGCCAGCGCCTACTAAATCTAGGAGGCTGAACTTGTAAATAATCTTTATTAGTTTGCATAAATTTAGCTTTATCTTCCATCCTTTTAAAAAAATTCCTCAGCCTTGTTGCCAAACAGGCGGCCCTGATTTAAGGGAGCATCCAACAATTTAGCTTTAACACAATCGGGTAAAGATTGCTCCTTAAGCCAAGCATGCCTTCTGAGCACAGAATCAGTAACAGCAGCCCTGCAAGAGGCCTATAAAGAATCAAAACCACATTGCAAAGTATGTTTTCTAACCTGTTCAGCAGAATCCATTAAATCTTGTAATTCTTTATTTTCCGCACAGTCAGGAATCAACATCATTTTCTGTTTAAGCAATCCAATAACATGTTGTTGATACTTTAACATATGAAACTGGCAGTTTAAAGCCCTAATGGCCAAGGCTGCAGAAGTGTAAACCTTCTTACCCCATCTATCCAGCGCCCTGGAGTCTCTATTAGCAGGGATAGGATTTTTAGCAGTAGAAGCCTTAATGCCCTTGGGTCCATGTGAAATAGTCTTGGGATCTGCACTAGGATTTTTTTAAAAGGAACGTGTTTGAATCGGGATCTCTGTAATATCTGTCAGGTTTTCTGGGAGCAGGAGGCAAGGAATCAGGGGCCAAACTAGATTCCGAAAAGGCATCATCAACAATGTCTAGTACAGGAGGAATAGCTAAAGGCCTATGCTGAGGCAGGAGTAAGAAATCCCTAAGCTTCTTTTTTGAATCAGAAAAATCCTGGCTTTCCCAATGGAAATGCTCCCTTAGAGTATGTAAGACTTCACCAAAAGAAAATCCTCTGGAGGGGAAGCAGAGGGAATAGAGTCGTCTGCATCAGAATCCTCATAAGTAGATAAGGGCAAATCCAGATCATCAGAAGAATCAGACAAATTAGCATCCTGGTCAGAAGATTCATAAACAACGTCTCTTAGAAGGGGGAGATTGGCTTCCCCTGATTAAAGTTATAAGATCTTCAACCATTCTTATCATTTGTTTTTTAGGCATAGAGGCCTGAGCATGCGGCCTGGGCATCGTTTTTTAAGCATGGTTCAAGATTTAGGCCTAAAAGAAGGAGACGTCAGTTTAATATGCAAGTCCGTAGGCCTGAATACACCCTCAGAAGCCGGTGCGCAGTTTCCATAGCTGAAGCATCTCGTGGCATACCGGACTCCGAATGGGTCTCAGTAGAGGCCTGCGAATAAGAAGTAGCGGGTATCAGGAGCTGCGAAAGCGCTTCACTGAGTACCAGCGAACTGGCGAATGGCTTAGGAGAAGCATCGTTTGAAGTTTTGGACCTCGGCAGCCTGTCTCTATCTTTATCCTTGCGTTTTTTCAGAATCCCGGTAGTTGGATGGCTAACCAATGACATTTCTGGATAATTAAACAGAGAACCGAAATACTTAAAGGCGACAACAAATAGTGCGCTGATTAAATAAAGCACAAAACCGACAGCACAGTACGTCGTGGTCAGGGCCTTGGCAAGGAATACAGTACGAATGAAAATCTTTATGAGGTATTTGCTTTCCACAAGTAATGCAATTATTAGCTTTTACTGACATCGGTAAGGAGCAAGAAAAAGTTTCCCCAACGGGGTACTTAGCTTTAGTTGTAGACTTCAGTTCTGAAACTTTCAGGAGTCGGCCCACCAGCACTTGAGAACTGCTTCTACTTCGGGCACCGCACGGCAAGAAAGACTGATGTAATGGCGTCGGCTGCATGTTTTATACCCATGATGACCTGACATCATGGAAGAAAGGACAGCAACTGACGCAGGACCCAAGACTTTGTTCATCAGGGCAACTGAGGGCTACTGCAAGCAGATAACCCAAAAGTGATGACTGCAACAGTGAAACACGAAGAACATCCAAAACATTCACAAGTTAAGTCAGAAAAACAAGCCAATGTACAGAGACCTTAAAATATTGGTAGAGACAGCTATAAGGGTCATCAAGACACAGGAAAAGTGTAAGTGTGCCCTGTAGATTTTCAGGCAGCTTCACCTGTAAATCCAAAATACTTGGAAGAACAAGCATAGGAAACAGCTAGGCAGCAGTTACATAAAGAAATTGAAAAATCTAAAAATGTAGATCACTCAGACGAAGAGAAAGATGACAGACAAAAGCATGCAGTGTGCCACATTGCAGCTGACAACAAAAACAAGGATGAGTGTATTCTCTAACAATAGGGGATGTGCCCCCCCACCTTGGTCTCTTTCCTGACTACAATTAAAAAGGGTCGAGACGGACGACAACGGATTGATATCTGGGTGGAGGGGTCACTATGACAAAATGTCTTATTAGACAAAGCAGAAGCAGTATTCATCAAAGATGGACAGTTACCTATAAATCCTACCAAAAAAGTTTGCATTGCTGCATTTAATGGCACAGAGTGCTATGCAGTAAGCAGCCAAGATGCAAACAAAATTTCACCAAGAAGTACAGGCATGGAAAGGTGCATTTTTAATGCATCCATCTTGTTCAACTACCATTACTGGGATGGATATTTTAGGACCTTTGGGCATAGTAATTGATTTACCTAACAGTATTTTGTGTATGTGAGACAGGGCAATGGGGAGGGAGAGGTACATGAAATTTGCTGTGCAACCTTCCTACTTGGAAAAACCTGATAAGCCAGCAGGACATGTAAATATAGACAGTGAGGATGTGTGGCAACATTTACAACAATTTCCAAATCTGTGGTCCAAGGGACCAGTGACTGTGGAAAGGTGGAAATGCCAGTGGGGGTAGGTAGTGATCAGGATTACATACCTCCTTTTCAAAAAACAGTATCCCATTCCTAAGGAGGCAGAACACATGGAAAATGTACCGCAGATTGGGAAAATGAAGGAATCATATAAAAAGGCAACAGTCCCACAAATTCACCTATCTGGCCAGTTAAAAATAAAGATGGTAGTTACCCGTCTTGTCATTGATTAAGGAAAGTAAATGAGTACACAACTCCTAGAACACATTTAATTCCAGGAGTTTCCAGAGCTGCACATATTAAACCACAAAGCAAGTGGTTACAGTAATAGATCTAGTAAATGGCTTTTTTGCAGTACCAGTTAGAAAAAGAGACTGGCCAAGATTTGACTTTACATTCAAAATTCAGCAGTACACCATTACAAGGTTACCCGCAGGGCTTTCAGAACACTCCAGTTATATTTCACCAGACGGTAGGTTCCATTCTGCAACATCTGGTGAAAGATGATTCGGTGTTGCATTACAATGACATATTAATTCAGTCTGAAATGGTGGAAGAGCATATACGGTTTCTTAAGAATGTCATACACACTGCAGCAGACAGGGTTTAAGGTCAAAAGTGAAAAAAAATCAGTTTATGACACAAGAAGCTAAGTTTCTAAGTACTAGCATAGAACCATCAGGAAGGTCTCCTTGCCCAATACATGTGCAAGGCATTATACAAATGGAAAAGCCACTAACAATTGCAGATTTGCATAAATTCATGGGAATCATGAATTACAACAGGGAATTTATACAGGATTATGCAGCTGTGGCAGCGCCTCTATACAAAATGTTGCAGGAAAGAATAGTTGTGTAAGAACTTACCATAACCATAGATGTATGCTGCAGTATTCATAACAGTAGGGAGGTTGCTGCCTGCAGCACCGGACAGCCGGCCAGAACACCAAAGTCTTTGGATAAGGTGTCCATGCGACGTTGCATGTCAGAGCCATAAACCTAGGTTGGCCTTACATGCGACGTCTGCACGTACCCAACCCAGAAATGGCTGCTGCATACAGCAGTACCCCAGTACCCCTGGGAGGCTAGCAGAAAAGCAGCTTTCCAGACCCTCACGTGCCACCAGTCAAGGAAGTATTTAAGCTATAAAAAGTACAGCTGTGTACACTTACCACAAATGTAGATGTTTGAGTGTATTCACTGTTACAGTCATCACTTGTGGGTTATCTCTGCTGTGGTAGCCCTCGACCGGCCCGAATACCAGAGTCAATGTTTTCCTGCGTCAGCCGCTGTCGCTTGACTGACGTCAGGTCGTCAGTGCTATAAAGCAAATCAGCCGATGTCATTACATCAGTTTTTCTTGCCCTAACCAGTCAGAAGCCCAAGGAAATATGGTGAAGTGGACCTGGTGGCCAAAACTCACAGTAAAAAGCTTCTGTCTCCCTAAGGAAAGGGGATATAAGGGGGAAGGAGAGAGGGAAACCAGGACTGCAACAGTGAAAACACTCGAACATCTACATTTATGTTAAGTGTACACAACTGTACTATGTTCTTCGTGTTTCACTGTTGCAGTCATCACCTGTGAGAGGATTCACAAAGCTGAGGAGAGGGGTGTTAGGATTAGTAAGAGACCTAAGCATGGGTTAGCATGCCCTGCAGAACTGCAGAGGCAAACCCTGCCCTAGCCTTAGAGTAAAGGGGTAGGTGGTAATGCTTCGTAAAAGTATGGACAGAAGTCCAGGTGACAGCTTCCAAGATGTCCCTGGTGGGAACTCCTCTGAGGAATGTCGTGGAAGTGGAGGCTGCCCTAGTGGAATGGGTATGAATAGACTTAGGGGATAGTTTTCCATACAATCTGTAGCAGAAATGGATACAATGTGATATCCATTTGGAAATGGTTTGCTTGAAAATAGGCTTCTCCTCTGCCCTTGGGGCAAAGCTGACAAGAAGTTGGTCTGTTTTCCTGAAGGGTTTAGTATGGTCCAGGTAGTATTTGAGCTGTCTGTGCACGTCTAGCGAGTGCAGAATACTTTCCACCCATTTTGAGGGTTAGGAAAGAATGTGGGTAGATATATAGCCTGGTTCGGAGTCATATTAGATACCAGCTTGTCCATAAAGGAGGAGTTAGTCCTCAGGGAGAACCTGTCTGCATGGAAAATGATGAAGGGCTCAATGGCCATCAGTGCCTGAAGTTCTGAAACCCTTCTAGCTGAGGTGATAGCTAGCAGGAAAGCAGAATTCCAGGAGACGCATCTCAGTTCTGCTGAAGCAGCAGGTTCAAAGGGTGGTAAGGTTAGTCTTTCCAAAACATAATTCAGGTCCTAGGCTGGTGAGGATGACCTTCTGGGAAGTCCAATATTAAAAGCCCCTCTGAGTAATTGTTTAATCAAAGGATGTGAGAACAGGGGCTGATGTGTAGCAAAATGAGCTGAAATGGCTGAGGCGTGGATTTTAATATAAGAGAAGGAGAGGCCACTACTGAGCAACTCTGGATAAGAGGGATGGAAAGGTTGTGAGGAACTGCCCCCTCTGGACTAGGTCCAGGAGCAGAATCTTTTCCATTTCCCTGCATAAGATTTTCTGGTGCTGGACCTTCTCGCCTCTGTGATAATGTCTAGGACTTGTTTGCTTTACAAGGGCCCCATATTTGCCTTCAGAGTAATAGCCATGCTGACAGTTTAAGAGTCTGCAAGTCTGGGTGAGGCATCCCCCCCCCCCCCCCACCTGAGTCAAGAGGTCTGATATCAGGAGAAGCTGCTTGGGAGACTGTACTGTCAGTCTGTGCAGTAAGGGGTACCAATGCTGTCTGTGCCAGTCTGGGGCAATGAGGATGGCCTTAGGTCTCTCCTCCCTTAGCTTGATCAGTACCTTGGGAATATGAGGCAGAGGAGGGAAGGTGTACAGAAAGAGGGATTTCCAGGGGAAGGTCAAGGTCAAGGTATCCACCTTCCATGCTATGTGGTGATACTCCCTGGTACAGAATCTTCTCAGCTGGTGGTTGAGGTGTGAAGTAAAGAGATACACCTCTGGAGTTCCCCACTCCTGAGTGACTTGCAAAAAGATTTTTCTGTGGAGCTGCCAGTCGTGGGGGTGCAGTACGTTTCTACTTAAGTGGTTTGCCAGGGTGCTGCTGATCCCTGGTAGGAATTGGGCTATTAGGTGTAATCCCAAGGAGGAGGCTGTCAGCCAGACGTTCAAGGATAGCCTGCACAGAGGGCAAGATTTGGGTCTCTCCCAGTTTGTTGATGTACCACATTACTGTGGTGTTATCCATTTTGATAAAGAGAACCCCTGGCCTGAGATGGGGTTTAAAGGATGTCATAGCCTTTTGTACTGCCAAAATTTCCTTCTGGTTGATGTGTAAAGGAAGGTGCTGGGCATCTCAAAGACCTTGAGTGCATCTGTCTGCTAGGTGAGCGCCCCAAGCAATGTCTGAGGCATCAGTAGTGATGGTCTGCCCAGTTGAGTGGAGGATGAAGGGAAGACCCTTGTTCTTGGCACAGGCCCCTGCCCACCAGAGAAACTCAGCCCTTATACAGGGGATGAGAGGTCTCTAGAGGCTGAGAGTGCTCACATCAAAGGTTCTTTACATACCACTGAAGTTTTCTCTTGTGAAGCCTGGCCAGAGGAATAAGGAGGATACAAGATGCCATGTACCCCAAACTTCCTCGCAGTGAGGTGACTTCTGGAAACCAGCTGGGTGAAGTACAGAGGCAGAAAGCTCTGCTTTTCTGTGGATAGGAAGACCATTTGGGATGCTGTGTCCAGCAGTGCTCCCAAGAAAATGATATTCCTGGAGGGTGTTTGCTTTGATTTCTTTTCATTGATGGTGAACCCTAAGGAGGTTAGGAGGGTTTTGACAAAAAGGAGGTCCTGGAGCAGCTTTTCTTTGCACACTGCCTGAATGAGGCAGTCGTCCAGATAAGGGTAAATCTGTACATTTCTCTGTCTGCAAAATGCTATGGCCAGGGATAAGCATTTGGTGAATACCCTGGGAGCAGTAGATAATCCAAAGGGTAGTGCAGAGAACTGAAAGTGTTGTGAGCCTGCGCTGAAGTGCAGGAATTTCCTGCACGATTCCCTTATGGGGATGTGGAGGTAGGCATCTTTTAGGTCTAGGGTCACTTACCAGGCATTTTTTGTCAGCATAGGCAGCAGCTGCTGCAAAATTAGCATTTTCAATTTGGGGGCCACCAGGGAGGTGTTCAGAAAGGATAGATTCAGGATGGGGTGCCCAAAGCCTTTGCCTGTTTGATCTGATGGGGACAGGTTCTACTTCCCCTGGGGATATAAGAGTTTGGACTTGTTTCAATGCCTCTGCCCACTGACTTGGAGGCAAGTCTGGGTACCCACTTGGAACTGGGAGTTCATTGAAAGAGAATTTGTATCCTTGAAAAATGATCTTTAGGACCCACTGGTCTTTTGTAACAGAAATCCAATTTTCTTTGCAGAGGGAGAGCCTTCCCCCTAGCTTTTGGTGAGTGAAAGGAGGGCAGAGGGGGAAGAGGGATTCATTGAGAGTTTTTGTCCTAGAGGGATGGCTTAGAACTCCCTGCCTTTGGGGCGGAAGTGGTCCACTGTTTGGTTCTCTGCTGTCCCTGGGATAAGGGGCCTGGGTGGTCTGTCCCTGCGGGACTTACTTTGCCCGTCTGCTAGGTGCAGGAAAAGACCAGTGCTTACAGAGAAAATTCCTGTTGAACCTAGGAGGTTGTACCTAAAAGAAATCTGTTACTGTTTGCATAGATTTTGCTTAGTCTTCCATCTTTTTAAGTACCTCTTCTGCTTTTACTCCAAACCACATCCGTGGTGGTGCAGCGGTAGCATTGTTGCCTCACAGCAAGAGGTTCGCCCATTCGATTCTCAGCTGAAGTGCAGGGAGTGTCTTCTGTGTGAAGTCTGCATGTCCTCTCCGCAGTTGAATGGGCATTTGAAAGACATGCGTAAATGGGCGTGCCTTCGTTGAAGGTTGGACATCGAGCTGGCACCTCGGCGTTCGTGAAAATCTAATGCCAATCATTAGTGGACCGGAGTTCCCCTGTGGCGACCCCTAACCGGGAAAAGCCGAAAGACAAAACAACTGTTTTTACTCCAAACAAGCAGTCCATATCCAAGGATGCATCAATTAATTTAGACTTGACATGATCAGGGAGAGGTTGTTTCTTCAACCATGCACATCTCCTAATGACAGAGCCTGACACTGCTGCCCTGCTTGAGGCTTCTAGGGCATCATATCCACAGTGCAAGGACTTTGTCACTTGACAAGTAGAGTGCAGTAAATCTGCTAACTCTTTCAAACTGGCACAGTCAGGAAAGGTTGAAATCTTTTGCTTTAGTAGTTTCAAAGTGTGTTGTTGATATTTTAACACATGGAACTGAGAGTTGAGTGCTCGGATAGCTAAGGTTGCAGAAGTGTATACTTTTTTACCCCATCCGTCCAGAGCACTAGAATACTTGTCGGAAGGAATAGGATTCTTAGCAGAACTAGCCTCAGCTCCTTTAGGTCCCTGTATAATGAACTCTGCGTCTGCAGCAGGATTTCTGTAGAGGTATTTGTGAGAATCTGACACTCTGTAATACCGGTCAGGTTTATTGGGAGCAGGTGGGAGGGCGTCAGAGGCTAAGCTGGATTCATGGAAAACATCATGCACCACTTCTAAGATGGGGGGATGGCCAAGGGTCTGTGCTGGGGCAGGTCTATAAACTCTCAGTCGTTTCTTAGACTGATGGAAGTCCTGGGATTCCCAGTGGAAATGTTCCTGGGGGTGTGAAGGATTTCCTCAAAGGAAAGTACTTCTGGTGGGGAGGCAGAAGGAATAGATTCCTCTGCATCTGAATTCTCATAAGCAGTCAGAGGTGGTTGTTCCTTTTCAAAAACTGAATAATCAGATTCCTCAGAATCATGCTCTGTCGGTATTTCAGCAGAAGGGTGTCTTTTCCTTTTAGAAGTTGTCGCCTGACTACCCCTGATAAGGGAGAAAAGATCCTCCACCATTTTAAGCATTTGGGCTTGAGGTAGTGGAGCAGGAGTAAGATGGTGCCTAGAGGAAGATTTTCTAGCAGTGGCCTGCCTGCTAGGCCTAAGAGTATCCATCGGTCTGAGAGAAACGTTAATTGGATAAGATGTTTTTTGTTTGTCTAGATTCGGTAGTGCAAAAGGCCTCCTCAGAAGGCGGTGCCTGCGTTGCAGCTCCGGACCCAACCGATGCAGAGACAACCAAAGGCTCGGAAGACGAAGGAGATTTCTGCGGCATACTGGTCTCCGAAAGGGTCTCTGTAGAGAACTAAGTAGATATCATATTGGGCATCGGGGGCTGCGAAAGCACCTCAATGAATTCCGGAAAGCTGACGACCTGCTTAGTGGTAGAGTCGTAGGAAGGCTTAGCCTTGTGTTGTCTGTTTCTATCTTTATCTCTACGTTTTTTCAGAATATCTACAGATTTTTGGCTGACTGACGCTATTTCAGAATGCTATGACAGAAAACAAAAATACCTGTCTAAAATAAGAGCTCTATGACAAATGGTTCTCACATTAAAGAGGACACAGGACCGGCAACTGGGGGCATCGTGGTCAGGGTCTAAAGAAGTGACACAGTATGAATGGAAGTCAGTGTGGGATCTGCTTTCCAAAGAAAACAGGATCCCCAACGGGGTACTTACCTTTAGATGTTTTCAGCTGTAATTCAAATTCTGGTAGCAACCGACTGGCATACTTGCAAACTGATTCTGTCACGGGCTCCATGGCTTGAAAGACTGATGTAATGACGTTGGTTGCTTTGATTTCTAGCACTGATGACCTGACATCAGTCAACAAGCGACAGTGGCTGATGCAGAAAAACACTGACTCTGGTATTCGGGCTGGCCGAGGGCTACCACAGCAGGGATAAAGTACAGTTGTGTATATTTACCATAAATGTAGATGTTAGAGTGTATTCACTGTTACAGTCATCACATTTGGGTTATCTGCTTGCAGTAGCCCTCAGTTGGCCTGATTAACCAAGTCTTAGGTCCTGCGTCGGTTGCTGTCTCTACTTCCATGATGTCAGGTCGTCAAGGGTATAAAACATGCAGCCGACGTCATTACATCAGGTTTTCTTGCCCCAGATGTCAGGTGTTCCCCTAATGGAAAGCAATTAAATCTATAAACATACAAGGTTATACCTCCAACAAAAAAGCAAATACACAAAAAAGCTTTTAAGCATAGTAATAGAGAGAAGAGGTATAGCCAAAATAACTCAGGGGGCTTGAGGGAGGGTACCCAGGACTGCAACAGTGAATACACTCGAACATATAAATTTATGTTAAGTGTACACAACTCTATGTACTTTGTGTTTCACTGTTGCAGTCATCACATCTGGGTAGATTCCCAATGCTAAGGATGGGAGGAGGAATTTAGACAGCATTAGGACCAGCTATAAGGCCTTGCAAGAATGCAGTGGCAAAGAAAGCTCCGGGTTTAGAGAAAAATGGCAAATAGTAATCCTTGGTGAAAGTATGTACAGAACTCCAGGTAGCAGCTTCCAGAATGTCCCTGATAGGTACGCCTCTGAGAAAGGCAGTAGAGGTAGATGCAGCCCTGGTTGAGTGGGGTCTGATCCCCTGTAGGATAGGTTTTGCTTATAGCAGAAATTAATGCAATGGCCTATCCATTTGGAAATGGTTTGCTTTGAAATAGCCTTCCTCTCTCTGTCCCTGCAGCAAATGCCTCCAGCAGTTGTTCAGATTTCCTTTGAGGTTTAATCCTATCCAAGTAGAACCTAAGTTGTCTGTGCACATCTAAGGAGTGCAGTATCCATTCCCCTTTGTTCTGTGGATTAGGAAAGAAGGTTGGCAAATGAATGGACTGATTAAGGGCCACACTGGATAGCACCTTTGGCATAAAAGAGGGATTGGTCCTGAGGGACACCCTGTCCGCATGAAAGATGATGAAAGGCTCCAATGCCATAAGGGCCTGTAATTCAGATACCCTTCTTGCTGAAGTGATTGCTAAAAGGAAACCTGTTTTCCAAGAAAGGAATTTTAAATCTGCAGTAGCAGCTGGCTCGAAAGGAGGAAGGGTGAGGTTCTCCAATACAAAGTAAAGGTTTCAGGCTGGAGTTGGAACTCTCCTGGGTGGCTTAACTTTTTGGCCCCTCTGAGAAACAGCTTGAGCAGTGGATGAGGGAAGAGGGGAGGTTCTGTGTTATAATGAGCTGAAATGGCTGAGGCGTGAATTTTTATTGAGGAAAAAGACAGGCCCTTGTGAAGCATCTCAGTTAAGTATTGTAAAATCTGAGGTAAATTGGGTACTACTGTGCTCATCCCTAGAGATTGGTTCCAGGCACATAATCTTTTCCATTTTTCAGCATAAGATTTTCTAGTACTAGGTCTCCTTGCCTCTAAAATGATATCCATAACTGGTTCACTGAGGGATGGTAAAGGAGAGATTAGGTAAACAGCTAAGCTGCTAGGTTCAGTGTTTGAAGTCGAGGGTGCAGAATCTGGTTCTCTTGCAGAGACAGCAGGGTAGGAGTCTGAGGCAGGTGCCATGGGGCCAACAGTGATACACTGTGCAAGAGGGGGTATCAGTGTTTGCGTGGTCAGTCTGGTGCAATCAAAATTGTCCTTGGTTTGTCTTGTTTGATCTTTAGTAGTACTTTGGAGAGCAGAGGCACAGTAGGAAAGGCATAAACTGTTTTTTCCAGCTGAAGGACAGAGCATCCACTTTCCAAGCTTATCTGTGGGGAGTCCTTCTGCAAAATTTTTCCAATTGATAGTTCTAGGGGGAGACAAAACAGGTCTATATCTGGGCTCCCCATTTGCTTGTCAATATGTTGAAAATCTTTGGTTCCTGATTCCACTAGTGTGGGTCCATGAGGTTTCTGCTTAGTCCATCTGCCAGTGTATTTAGTTTTCCTGGCAGGAACTGAGCTTGTAGATGCACTTTGTAGCTCAAGTCTGTGTTCCACAATGTCATGGATAGTCTGCAGAGGGGGTAAGAATGTGTACCCCCTGCTTGTTTATGTACCACATAACAGTGGTGTTGTCCGTCTTCACTAATAATTGTCCTGGAAGAATGTGGTCCTTGAAGGCTGTCAAAGCATTCTGTACAGCTAACATTTATTTTTGATTGATATGCAGGTGCATTTTACTTTGGTTCCAATTGCCCTGAATGCACTTCCCTGCCAGGTGTGCCCCCCCATGCATAGTCTGATGCATCTGTTAGGGTTTGGGTGGCAGGGGGTAGTGTGAATGGTAGTCCCTCGCTTTGGTGGCAGGCCTCTGCCACCAAAGGAACTCTAGGCATAGACAAGGTATGATAGGAATCATTGTTTCTAGATCCTGAGGATATTGACACCATAGGCTTTTTAAATACTATTAGTTTCCTCATATGCAGTTTGGCATATGGAATTAGAAGAATGCAGGAGGCCATGAACCTCAAGGCTTGTAGTATGTGCCTTGCAGATATAGCAGGTTTTTTGTTGCCACTTGTTTGAAGTAGGTTGTCAAATGAATTTGTTTCTTTGGCATGAGGGAAGCCATCTGGGAAGTTGTATTCAAGCTTGCTCCCAGGATAATAATTTGCTGACAGGGTACCAGGTGTGATTTCTTTTCATTTATGATGTACCCCAGACAAGTTAGCACCCTTTGTACAAAAGCCAGATGATTCAAAAGTATGTCCTGGCTTTCTGCCTGAATTAGACAATCGTCCAGGTATGGGTACATTTGAATATTTTGTTGCCTGCAAAATGCAATGACTGGAGCTAGGCACTTTGTGAATACCCTGGGTGCAGTAGATAAGCCAAAGGGCAGTGCAAAGAACTGATCGTGCATGTAGCCTGCGTTGAAGCATAGATATCTTCTGTAAGATTTCCTGATTGGGATGTGCAGGTATGCTTCATTTAAATATAGTGTTGCCATCCAGGCATCTTTGCCTAGCATATGAAGCAACTGGTGAAGAGTCAGCATCTTGAATTTTGAAATCACCAAAAAGGTGTTTAGAGTGGAGAGGTCCAGGATGGGAAGCCATGAATTGTCTTTTCCGGGTACCAGGAAAAGTCTTGAGTAGAAACCTTGTCCCTTTTCCTCTTCTGGTACCAAGTGAATAGCCCTTATGCTTGAGAGAGAGAGTACTTGCTTTTGGGCCTCTGTCCACTGATTTGGAGGTAGATCCGGCCAACCGCTTGGAGTTGTTAATGTGTGGAAGTGAAATCTGTATCCTTGGAACACTATATTTAAAACCCATTTGTCCTGGGTAATGAGTTTCCGGTTCTTTGCATGAAGTGCAATCTTCCCCCCAAAGGGGCAGTCAGTTGGGAAGTGCTTGGAGGTTTTAAAAAGAAGACACTGAGACAGTTTACCACAGGGGGGAGTTTTATTACCCCCAGATTTGGAAGTGGAGGCACCCCACTGCTTATTCCTGTGCATCCCCTGGTGCTGAAGCCTAGGTGCTCTGCTGGATCTGTGTTTGGAATGAAAAGGTCTGGAAGAGGCAGGAAAGGACCAATTCTTAGAAGGCCAGTGCCTACTAAATCTTGGAGGTTGTACTTGTAAAAAATCTTTAACAGTTTGCATAGATTTAGTTTTTTCCTCCATCTTTTTAACAACAACTTCTGCCTTGTTGCCAAACAGGCGGTCCTAATTTACGGGAGCATCCAGTAATTTCGCTTTAACATGATCTGGCAAGGATTGCTCCTTAAGCCAAGCATGTCTTCTAAGCACAGACCCAGTTACAGCAGCCCTGCAAGATGCCTCTAATGAATCAAAACCACATTGCAAAGTACGTTTTCCAATTTATTCAGCAGAATGCATTAAATCCTGTAAATCCTTATTTTCAGCACAATCAGGAATCAACATCATTTTCTGTAAGCAATCCAATAACATGCTGCTGATACTTTAACATATGAAACTAGCAATTCAAGGCCCTAATGGCCAAAGTTGCAGAAGTGTATACCTTCTTACCCCATCTATCCAATGCCATGGAGTCTCTATCAGAGGGGGAATGATTTTTGGCAGTAGTAGCTTTAATGCCCTTGGGCCCCTGTGAAATGGTTTCAGGATCCGCAGTAGGATTTTTGAAAAGGAACTTGTGAGAGTCAGGAACCCTGCAATATCTATCAGGTTTTCTGGGAGCAGGAGGTAAAGAATCAGGGGCCAAGCCAGATTCTGTAAAGGCATCATCAACAATGTCCAGTACAGGAGGTATAGCTAAAGGACTGTGCTGGGGCAAGAGTAAGAAATCTCTAAGCCTCTTTTTGGAATCAGAGAAATCCTGACTTTCCCAACGAAAAAGCTCCCCGAGAGTATGCACGGTTTCACCAAAAGAGAAATCCTCTGTGGGGAAGCAGAGGGAATAGAGTCCTCAGCATCAGAATCCTCATAGGTAGATAAGGGTAAATCCTGGTCATCAGAGGAAACAGAAATTTCAGAATCCTGGTCAGAAGTATCATATGCACACTCAATCCTAGGTCTCTTAGAGGGGGAAGGTTGGCTTCCCCTGATTAAAATAATAAGGTCTTCAGCCATTCTTATCATTTGTTTTTTTAGGCATAGAGGCCTGACCATGTGGTCTGGGCGTCAGTTTTCTAGGCATGGTTCGAGTTTTAGGCCTTGAAGAAGATGGCATCAGTTTAATAGGCAAGTCAGTAGGCCTGAATACACCTTCAGAAGCCGGTGCCTACACAGTAGCTCAAGACCCATCGCAGGTTCCAACAGCTGAAGCACATCGCGGCATACCGGACTCCAAATGGGTCTCAGTAGAGGCCTGCGGATCTAAAGTAGCAGGTATCAGGGGCTGTGAAAGTGCCTCACTGGCAAATGGCTTAGGAGAACATAGTCAGCAACTTTGGACCTAGGCGGCCTGTCTCTGTCTTTATCTTTGCGTTTTTTCGGAATGTCGGTAGTCGGGTGGCTTACCGAAGACATATCAGGATAATTGAACCGAGCACCAAAATATTTAGAAGCGCAAATATACAGATGATGGAAAGTTCGTGGTTTAAATAAGGCACAAAACCAACAGCGAGGTATGTCGTGGTCAGGGCCTAGGCAAGGAATACAGTACGAATGAAAATCTTTATGAGGTATTTGCTTTCCACAAGAAATGCAATTATTTACTTTTACTGACATCGATTTAGAGCAAGAAAAAAGTTTCCCCAATGGGGTACTTAGCTTTTAGTTGAAGACTTTGGTTCTGAAACTCGAAAACGAAAATTTCAGGAGTCGGCCGACCAGCACTTGCGAACTGCTGCTGCTTCAGGCACCGCACGGCAAGAAAGACTGATGCAATGACGTAGGCTGCATGTTTTATACCCCTGATGACCTGACGTCACGGAAGAAGAGAGACAGCAACCGACACAGGACCCAAGACTTTGTTAATCAGGCCGACTGAGGGCTACTGCAAGCAGATAACCCAAATGTGATGACTGCAACAGTGAATCACGAATAACATCCCACAGGTGAGGACTGCAACAGTGAAACACGAACAACATCTATATGGCAGCTCTTCCACCCTTTTAAGAAATACAAACAAACAAATAAAGAAAGGGTAGGAGGGGAGGATTGACTACTGCAACATGGAAGAGAAGAACATCTAAGGTTATGCTATGTTCGTTCAAAACTATTCTATGTCCTTCAATTGTCATGTTGCAGTATTCATAACAGTAGGGAGAGTACCAAAGTTTTAAGTAGGAGCCTGGGAGGTAGGTTTGGGAGACAGAGTTGATGAGATCCTGCAAAAGTGACCTGGCAAACCCAGCCCTTGTTCTAGAAATCAAGTCTAATTTGTAATGTTTGGGGAAGTATATAATGAAGGCCAGGTGGCTACTTCCAGAATGGAAGCGTAGTCCATCCCCCCTGAAAAAAAATCTGTCAGAGGCAGCTGCTCTGGTAGAATGGGCTTTTACACTGGAGTTTAATCTTTCCACAAAAGAAATAGCAAAATGAGACAGCCTTAGAAATCCACAAAGCAATTGTCTGTTTTGACGCTGCCTTGCCCAGGGGTCTAGTGTGAAAGGATACAAGAAGCTGGTCAGACTTTCTAGTGGATTTGGTCTTGTCCAGATAATACCTCAGTTGTCTATGAACATCCAGGAAATACAAAGTCCTTCCTGAGGAGTTCTGAGTATGAGGGGAAAAAACAGGTAGCTTAATGGTGGGATTAAAGGAGAGCTCATTAACCACCTTAGGCATGAAGGAAGGATTGGTCCTAATCGAGACCCTATCTGCATGGAAAATAAGGTAAGGAAGAGTAGACATATGGGCTTGGTTTTCAGACACCCTCCTGTCAAAAGTAAGAGCCACTAGCAAAACTTTTTTCAAGTACATAACTTATGAGATGCTGAGTGGGCTGGTTCAGAGGGAGGTAATGTGAGCTTTTCCAACACAAAATTAAGGTCTCAGGATGGAGGAATAGGTTGACAAGGAGGTCTGATATGGAGGACTTCTTTTAAGAAGACTTTTACT
This sequence comes from Protopterus annectens, assembly GCF_019279795.1. Lineage (NCBI taxonomy): Eukaryota > Metazoa > Chordata > Ceratodontiformes > Protopteridae > Protopterus > Protopterus annectens. The sequence continues at coordinate 125,271,905 of NC_056728.1, forward strand.
TCAAGCCTGGATGCCAAAGGGGGTACTAAAAGTAGACAAGCGGAGATAGTTGACAAATGCACTTTTAAAGATGAATAAGTCAGTCCAGAATGTAGCAGCTCACACAAATAAGGATCATAGGCATTGGAGCAAGTAATGGGTCTTGTCTGTTCTTGAGACACCACCTGGAAAATCTTTTCCATTTAGATAAGTAATTTCTTCTGGCACTAGGTTTCCTGGCCTCCTGCAGGACAGTGAGTACGTCCTCTGAATACAAGTGTCTAAGGGGGATCAAAATTCGATCACCCATAAGGTCAGTTTGAGGTTGAATACCTGAAGGTGGATGAGAGATCCCCTGTCTTGTGTGAGTAGGTCGAATTGGTGAGGTAACCTGTGGAGGTTGCCCTTGACCAACAGAAATAGTAGGAGAAACCAATGCTATCTTGGCCAAAAGGGGGTCACTAGCAGGATTTTTGGCTTGTCCCTCTGAATCTTCAGAAGAACCTTTTAAATCGGTGTGAAGGGGTGCCATAAAGAAACATCCCCTCCCATGAAAAAGAGAAAGCGTCCACCTTCAAAGCCTGCAGATATGGAGTTCTTGTACAAAACAGGGGCACCTGTCTGTTCTAGTAGGAGGCAAACAGATCTGCCTGTGGAATACCCCACCTGTGAATAAGATCCAAAAACACCTCCCTGTGAAGCATCCATTCATGAGAGGGTGCTAGGGTTCTGTTGAGGGTGCCTGCCATCACATTTCCTGCTGAGGGAATGTATACAGCTTGCAGGTGTATGCAGAGGTTTGCCGCTAGGGTCCAAATCTGAATTGTCAAGGTGCAGAGTGGATACGACCTTGGCCCTCCCTGCTTGTTGACAAACCACAGAATAGTCATATTGTCTGTGATTACCTTTAAGGTGCCTGGCTGCAGAATCTCTTGGAAGGCCTGTAGTGCCAAGAGAAGGGCCCTCGGTTCCTTTCTACTGATGTGATACCTTTTTGTCTGGGTGTACCACTCCCCCTGAACTTTGTTCTGACTGATGTTGCTGTCCAGGATGGTGCCCCAACCCGGATCTGGAGCATCTGTGAAAAGATGCTTGTGGGAGAAGGGATCTGGAGGGGTGCCCCTTGACTAAGGGTAATGTTTGAGATCCACCATAACAGTTCCTTTTTCAAGCATGGGAGAAGAGGGAGTGTAGCATCCAGAGGAGGTGTGTGTTGGCTCTATAAATTCCTCAAAACCCACTAGAATTTCATTTCCTCATATACAGCCTGGCCAAGGGAAGCATGGGAATCAAGGAGGCCATGTGTCCCAGGACACTCAAATTCCCTGGCTGAGATGGCTGGTAGAGGAAGGAGAGACTGGAAGTAGTGAGTGAGGGTTTCCACCTTCTGGCAGGGGATAAAGGCTGGCATCATGTCCATCCTTATTCTACATCCGAAGAAGACAAGGTCTTGACTTGGTGTCATTTGGGATTTTTGCAGATTCACCGTGAAACCTAGGTCCTCCAAGATCCTGCACACCATGTTCAAGTGATGGAACAGGGAGTGATACTCCTGGTGCAGAATTAGCAGGTTGTCTAGGTAGGGGTAAACTTGTATGCCCTGCATTCCGCAATGGATGATAACCGGGGCTAGACCCTTTGTGAATACTCTTGGTGCTGCAGAGAGCCCAAATGGAAATGCAGAAAACTTTAAACGTGAGGAACCCACCGAGAAATGTAGGAATTTCCAGTAGCTGGGGTGAATGGGGATGTGAAGGTAAGCATCTTTCTGACCCAGGGATGCCATAAAGGGCTTGGGGAGGGATAAGACGTAAGAGATGCTGTAAAGTGAGCATCTTGAAGGTAGGCACCTTGAGATACTAATTGAGTAGGGGCAAATCCAGAATTGATCTCCAAGGACCATCCTTTCTTGGGACCAGAAACATTCTGGAATAAAATCCCTTACCTGTCTGATCCTGAGAGACATGTTCAACTGTGCTCTGAGATAGGAGCTGATCCTGGATTGCAGGGAAAAGGTGGAGCTGATTTGGAGGAGGTTGAGGAGTCCCCTGGATGGGGGAACCACCCACCAAGTCATGAAGTAACTATTTTGTATGATAGAAAGGATTCAATTCTTTGAAGTATTTTCTGGCATGAAGGTAGGGAAGGGGTTAGATGGAGGGATTGGGGGGGTGGATCTGGGCAAGGAATACGAGTAACAGTGGAGGAGCTCTGTCTGGATTAGGCTGCCTCCAAAAGGAAGTAGGGGTTGACGTGGTGGAGGGTCTAGGAGTGGTTTGCTTCCTAAGGTGTCTCCGTCCCTTAGAATGGGCTGCAGAAGAGTGGGAGGACTGCCTCCTTACAAAACTGGTCGTTTGTGGATAGTTCCTGTGGTATCTAGGAATGGGAAAGATGAATTAGAAGTTATGTACTTACCATAACGTTCCATCTGAGTAGGTGTATTCATTTGTCTGCAACCTGTGGGTTATGGATCCGATATCGGATCCGAACCGGCATAGTTTCCAGCTATGGATCCAAGCTCTCAGCTCCTCCCCTCACCCATAATGCCCTGCTCTACCCTCATGACCTCAGATCGAGTTTGCCAAAGCAACAATACCCTCAAAAGGGTAACCAGTAATATGCAGGAAACTGAAAAGGCCAGGGGATAGGAGGGATGGAGTTGCAGACAATGCATACACCTACTCAGATGGAACGTTATGGTAAGTACATAACTTCTAAATCTGAAGTAGGATATTCATTTGTCTGCAACCTGTGGGACAGAGTCCCCAGCTACCTGAATCTTGGGCGCCATCATGGAAGGATATTCCGGAGCACCGAGCCAAAGGATGCTCTACCCCTGGATGCAAGATCCAACTTATAGTGAGAAATAAATGTATGAGACGAAGCCCATGTAGCTGCTGCACAAATATCATCCAGAGGAATCCTAGCCTTGAAGGCTGCTGAGGTAGATACTGACCGGGTTGAATGGGCATGAACAGGCCTTCCTGACGCTTGATAAGCCAATAAAATGCACTGTGAAATCCAGCGACAGAGAAACTTTGGAAATTGGCTTGCCCAAATTGAATTTTGCAAAGGAAATAAACAGCTGGTCGGATTGCCTATGACCAGCTGTCCTGTTGAGATAAAATCTTAGTTGCCTGTGAACATCTAGTGAGTGTAGCCTATATTCACCTTTGTTTTCATACTTAGGAAGAAAACAGGAGGTTAATAGATTGATTGATGTTTGCTTCAGAAGCGATTTTAGGAAGGAAGGACGGGTTGGTCCTGAGGGAGACACGGTCCGGATAAAACCAAGTAAGGAGGTTTAGCTGATAAAGCTTGAAGTTCAGAAACTCTCTTGGCTGATGTAATGGCTACCAAAAGGCTGTCTTGTAAGACAAGAATTTGAGGTCCACTGTAGCCGCTGGCTCGAAGGGGAGCGGTCAAGGCCTGTAGGACCAGAGAAAGGTCCCAAGGAGGAACTGCTTGCTTAATAGGGGCCTGAGAAGGAAAGTACCTTTAAGAAAGGTTTTGCACAATTTGGCTGACATAAGAGGATTAGACTCTTGACCAATGTGATAGTGAGAGATTGCCGCCAGTTGAACTTTGACTGTGGAACTGCTGGCACCATCATTAAAGAGAGAGGTTAGAAAATCAAGCACTACGGGAGAGGAACCGTGAAGGGATCTAGGCCTTGCCGCCCGCCCACACAGAGAAACGTTTCCATTTGCTTCAACCTTTCTAGTGGCTGGTTTATGAGCCGCCACCAAAATAGCCTTTACCGTGAAGAAATACCGAGTCCTTATCAAGAGTGGAACTGGAGCAGCCAAGCGGTCAGCTTCAGGTTGTCCAGGTTCGGAGGAGGAATGCAGGATGGATGGGATATCAGATCCGGATGGGATCTAGAATCCAAGGAGGATTCACCGAGTGAGACCTTAGGAAGGGGAACCAGATCTGTCGAGGCCAGAATGGAGCAATGAGAATCATTCTGCAACCCACCCGAGAGGCTTTCTGAAGAACTTGCAGCATCAGAGGCAAGGGTGGATAGGCATACAGAAGACCGGGTGGCCAAGCATGCACCAGAGCGTCTCTTGGGGTACCTCCTGGAGGAGGTATCAGAGCGAAAAAACTGTCGCACTTGGTGTTTGAGGGAGAGGCAAAAAGATCGCATGAAGGGGTTCCCCACCCGCTACTTGACAATTGAGAGACCACTCGTAAGGGGTCAGAATGGTGCGACTGAGCTTGTCCGCTAGGATGTTGGACCGACCCGGAATGTGCATGAGAAAGCGATTGGTGGAGATTGCCCATTCCCAAACTCTCATGGCCTCTCGACAAAGAGGGTAAGACCTTGTTCCCCCTTGCTTGTTGATGTACCAGACAACAGACATATTGTCCGACTGAATCGCAATTGTTCCCAAGGGAAGAAAGTCCTGAAGTGCTAGCAACGCTAAGAGCACAGCTCTCATCTCTAGAACATTGATATGCAGTAAGGTCTCTGTATCGCTCCACGTGCCTTGACTGTCCCGGCTCAGTGCCCCCCACCCGAGGCGGAGGCGTCCGTGGTCACCGTGGCGAGAGGGGAGAAGCACAAATGGGCTGGAGATCCGGGAGTGGAGCCACCACAAGAGGGACCGCTTGCAAGCCTTGCTGATCGCTATGGGATGATACATGGGAAGAGCAAGGTAAGACCACTGTACTAAGAGCGTCCACTGTAGAATGCGATATTGAGCCTGGCAAGAGGAAGAAGAGCTATCGAAGGCATGGACCCTAGAGCCCTCAGGACCAACTCCGCTGGAACAGAACTTGAATGGAGAATGGCCCGCACCTGGAGCTGCAGATTCAGAATCCTGTCCGCAGTAAGGAAGGCTCGTAAACTCCTTGTGTCTAGTCTGGCCCCTATGAAATCTAAGAGCTGAGTGGGTGCCAGGTTGGACTTTTTTGTATTTATTGTGATGCCCAGAAATGGAGCAAGATGGAGAAAGGAGTCTCAGAGAAGTAGATGCCTTGTTGGGGCGGTAAGGAGCCAGTCGTCCAGGTAGGGAAAGACCTGCACCCCCTGAAGCCTCAGGTGGGCCGCTACCACTGCTAGTACTTTGGTAAACACCCTGGGGGCTGTGGTGAGACCAAAGGGAAGGACCCGGAACTGGTAGTGACTGGCTCCCAGCCGGAAGCGGAGAAACCTCCTGGAGCGCCTGTCCACTAGGATGTGGTAGTGAGATCTATCGAGCACATCCAGTGGCATTCTCCCAGAAGGGGAGAATAGATTGTAGAGTGACCATTCGAATTTTTCTTTGGGGACTGCCAGATTCAGGGGAGAGGTCTAGGATTGGTCTTAGTTCCCTTTGGCACTAAAAGAACCTGGAGTAGAACCCTGATCCGATCTGGTCTGGGGAACGGGCTGGATGGCTCTTTTCTCTAGCAGATGGCCAATTTCTGCTAAAGCGCCTCCCTTTGACCGGGTGGTACGCCTGGGAGGGACTGCATCTTTGGAAGGTGAAGGAAAGGAATGTGATATCCCTGGATATGATTTGGAGAACCCAGCGGTCCGATGTTATGGACTCCCATGCCGCTAGGTGCCCCCCGACTGCCTCCAGAGTAGAGCAGTCGGGCAGCCCTCAGGGCTGCTCAGGAGAAAGGTTCCCTGACCCGAAGTTTCTGGGAGCCCCTCTGCCTCTAGGGCGGCCTTGTCCTCCTCTGCCACGGAAGGACTGGTTGTCCGGAGCAGGCTGGGACTGCTGCGACTTCGAACCACATCTTCTTCTGACCCTTTTGGTTCCTAGAATAGGGCCTCTGGGGTGCAGAGAAGGCAGACAGCGTCTTCCGTCCTTCTCGCTCTGGGTCAGACGGTCTTGCCAAACAGAGCAGAACCATCAAAGGGGCGCTTCGCATCCACTTTGAAGGGCTCAGAGAAATGGAGCCAGGCCTGACGCCTAGCGACCAGTCCTGTCCCGTGAGCATGGGAGAGTAGCCGCATAGAAGTATTGTGACTGACCTTAGAGTGGCCATTTTGGTGGAGTGCAGAGCTCTGTCCTCCTCCGAAATGGACTCAGGGGATGCAGCGTTAATAAGGTCTCGCTGCATCCAATAGTTCAGCCTCACCGAAAAGGTAACTGAACATCCGCTTCCCCAAGCGGTCCATCATCCGAGACTCCTTGCTCGGTGGGTGGACTGAGGGACTCTCCTGAGCCAGTTCCCTCTTTGTGGCCGCCATCAACATGGCATCTACAGGTGGCCCCTTACTCCAATGGGTCCTGTCAGAAGGCGGGCTAAGGATTTTGTCAGGTCTTTTGGGAATTGGCTCCACGGTGTCCGGTTCCTTCCACGCCCTGGTGGTAATAAGGTCCACCAGGGGTCGGCAGGGGACACCCAAGAGGTAGACAATGCCTCCAAGAACACGGACTCGTCGAGGAAGACTTGGGGCAGACCACCCCCTGATACGGATTTCCATGATGTCTCCGAAGGAGACATCCTCGGGGTGACCGTGGGGAGCCTTCCCCTTCCTCCAAGTCCGTGTCTTCAGTGAGAGACTCAGGGAGTCTATGTGCCTCCTTTGCACTGCTTGCTGCGATGCCTCCTCTGGGGGCTGTCAGAAGAGTCCTCGCAGCAGCCATTTGCTCCATAGGAGCAACTTGGGGCACAGAAACGGGCTGTCCCAGGGGCCGGATGGTGGAAGCCTGGCCCAGTGCAGAGGGAGCCAAGTGCCGGGGAGACCCTCAACAGAGCCCTCTCCACTACATCAAAAGCGAGACCAAAGGATCCGACAATCGCCCTCGATCCGAAGAGTGGATCGAGCACTGATCCCCGGATCCGGCTCGGATCCAGGCTCCGAGATCGGGTCCGGCATGGTCGGATCCGGCCAGTACTATCGGATCCGACCTCCCCGGCTCGGCTGCTCGGCTCCAGCTGCTCGAACCCGGAAGCGGGTCGGAGAAGGAGCGATAGGCTTGAAAAGGGTGTTGAGCTCCCGGGGAGGCAAGAGCACTCCCATCTGCATCTGGGCCTGGATGAACCTTCGCATCATCCGTCCAGATCAGCATCCTAAAGGCTATGTCCAGATCTCGGCGAGGCTACCGAGGTAGGCCTGGAATGCCTCCTCGATAGCCTGTCTCCTCCTCCTCAGGACCCGTGAGAAGCACACAGGTGACCGGAGCCGAGAAGGAGGAGACCGCTCCACAAAGGAGCCGGGGAGAAGCTCGGGCCGAAACAGAGGTCTCGGCCCGCCAGGTGCTTCTCCCTCCGTCCTTCTTAGAAGCATCCCTCTCCTGTCCTGAAGCGGGAGTTTGAGTCCCAGGAGCAGGAGGGGTGCTACAGGGGAACAGCTGCAGCCAAGGAAAGACCCGCCAGGACCAGCTTGGACCTCCGCTCCTCAGTGCCCTGGGGTTGAACCCTGCACAAATGGAACAGCCAGATGTGAGGTGCTCAACCCCAAGACACTAACACAGTGTGGCCATCAGCGGTGAGAGCTTATGGCCACACTAAAGAATGACTTAGGCTGGTCAGCCATAGTCAAAACTTCCCAAAAGTTACAGAAGTAACTTAACAAAAACTAAAACAAGCACACAGGCCTCACACACACTCTCAGCGAGGAGGAATAAAAAATACTACTGTAAATTAAAATTAAACTAAAACAGTCAATACACAAAGGGAACCTACAACTTTCACACAAAAGTTTAAAGAAAGCAAAAATTTCTATTTTTAACAAGAAAAATACCACTTAGCTGAGAGCTAAAGACACCACATCCAGTTACCAGCGCGGCAAACAAGATCTGGGGTCATGAGGGTAGAGCAGGGCATTATGGGTGAGGGGAGGAGCTGAGAGCTTGGATCCATAGCTGGAAACTATGCCGGTTCGGATCCGATATCGGATCCATAACCCACAGGTTGCAGACAAATGAATATCCTACTTCAGATCAAATGTTTCAAATTTTGCAGCTCTTTGCCCTTTTCTTGGAGGGATTTAAGGAGCTCAGCTGAAGTGGTGCCAAAAAGGGCTTTATTATGAAGAGGTGCATCAAGTAATTTGGCCTGTACATCTAAGGGTAAAGGCTGGAGCCTCAGCCAGGAATAACTTCTCAAGCAGATGCTGCACACTTGGATGATGCTTCTACATAATCATAGTTGCACTTGATAGAATGCCTAGTCACCTGAGAGACAGTAGAGAGCAGGACAGTTATCTGAGACTTGGCAGGATAATCTGCTACATCAGACATTGGAGAAGTAGCCTTAAATAATGAATCTAGGACAAACTTAGCCATGTGGGTTTGATAATCAATAGCTCTAATGGCCAGGGTGAAAGAAGTGAATATTTTCTTCCTAAGTCTGTCCACGAGCTTGCTATCTTTATCTGTTGGGAACAAAGCAGAGGGTAACTGCCTGGAGGATTTGTCTGCTGACACAGCAATAACTGCAGGGTCTGCAGGAGGATTCTTGAACAAAAATTGTGCCTGTTGAGGAACCTTGTAAAAATCTATCAGGTTGTTTAGAAGCTGGAGGCTGAGAATCTGGGGCCTGACAGGCAACTTGAAAGGCATCCCGCAAAGTTGGAAGCAAATGCAGATGGAGAAAGCTGGTCCATCTGCAGAAGTTCAAAATACCTCTTTTTTTTGTCTCAGACACATCAGAAACCTCCCATTTAAAATGCTGTCTCATCAATGTAATGGTATCCCCAAAAGAAAATTTTTCCCCGGGAGAATCAGGACTGACAGAGTCTTCTTTTTCAGGGGTAGCAAAGTCTGTGGGGGACTCAATTTGGGAACTAAAAGTCAGGGATTCATCTGAGGAAGAAGGTTCTTCCTCCAAGTCTTCCAAGGGCTGCACAGGGGGTTGAACTGGCTGGGGCACATGAAACTGAAGGGCCTGGAAGGCTCCGAATAAGTTCTTTGAAAAGGTTTTCCATCCTGGTGTAGATTCTGTAGTCCTGTGCTTTTCTTTTTGTTCCTTTTTTAAGGAAACAGGAGAAGTACTCTGTCCGGAAGCCAATGCTGGGGTGGATGGTAAAGCAGCAGTAGGCCCCCTCTGATGCCATGAGCCATTGCTGCCCCTCACCATCAGGACCCGATAGTTGAACAACCTCAGTGGACGTAGTCTGGATTTCTGCATAACTGGCTTCCGCCATGGGGCCCAGTTCCAACAGTAAAACTGGACATTCAATGAGACCCTGGGCTATCATCCACCATGAAATTCTCACAGGATTCCTGAGGTGCGGCATGGGCCTCGGGCCCAACCTTTTCGGCCTTCTGAGGTGGCTACTCGGAGGTACCTACCCCACTCTCCATACCTGACACCAAATATCAGAGTCTTTCATTCTGAAAATATAAATTTAAAGCAGCCAAACGGCTTCTCAAAGTTTTTAGGTAAAGGACTGTCAGATGTCACAAGACTTGTAGTCGTGGCCTGCCCCTAAGCAAAACAAGCACTTGTGCATGTCCTTGTGTGGAACCTATCTTCCACAAGGACACTTTCCCTTCCTAGCGGACATGTACGTCTGGAATACAAGAAAAATGTATAATCAAAAATCTCAAAAGGGTACTTAGCTTGAATGCGGACAGCAGACAGCAAATGAACAACCAGATTCCATGAGCTGGTGATCGGACATCTGTAGATCATTGCAGCAGAAAAGCTCTGAGTTGGGTACGTCCAGACGTCACATATATATAGCCTATGCAGGCTAATGGCTCTGACATGCAACGTCACATGTAACCCTTACCCAAAGACTTGGGTATACTGGCTGAATGTCCAGTGCTGTAAGCAGTGACCTCCCTACTGTTATGAATACTGCAACATGAAAATAGGAGGACATCAAAAGAACCACCCTTTTAGAGTGGGCCACATGAGGACGAAGCATTTTCACAGATAAAGGTACAGTTAGCACAAGCTACAGAATTAATAGCACCCACACCAAAGCTGCCATTTATGTTACAAGCAGCAGCCGGAAGAAAAACATTATCTGTTGTACTGTTACAAGAATGGCTACACGGCAGTGACAACAGAATGGAAAATACATTATGCCCTGTCGCCTTCTGTAGCTGGAAAATGACTGCAGTAGAACTGGGTTACCACCCATGTATACAACAATTAGCCATTTACAGGGGTACTAAGCAAACTGAATATTTAACTGTATTTTCCAGCACTGTAGTACAAACACCATGCCAAGCAATAAAAGCTCTGGTTGACAATTTTGAAAGGAATAAAATCAGAGATGGTATTAGCTAAGCAGTCTTTGCAAAATGGATGGCACTTTTCAGAATGAAAACTGTCACCATACAAATGGGACAAATATTATTTGTCAAATATATTATATTTATTTATTATTTATTCCAGTTTGGTGACTGGGTAGGTCCACTGGGCTCGAGAACCCATTTTCAGTGGCGGCCCGGGGAGAAAAGCTCCACAATACAAAGTTACATTACATACAGAATTACAAGAAAAATATTTACATTGCAATCAACAGGTAGTATAACAATCAATGGGTAGTACTACAGTCAAAACAACAAAACTATTAAAAATTTTTCAAGAGAAAGACACTCATACAGCATAACGGCTGGATGCTACTGTTTAGTTACATTTATAATCTAAGTATATGAGAGAAATTAGGAAGGTATGAAGGTTAGCCAGGACAGGAGGAGGAGCAGAGCTTAGGAGGTAAGCGTTGAAGAGTGCAGTTACATTTCCTGTGAAGAAACGGGTAAAAATGAAGTTGTGTTTTGAAGGTGTGTGTATAGTAACAGGCCCTCAGAGTAAAGGGCAGGGCATTCCATTTTTTGGCTAGGGAAAAGGCGAGAAGAAGCTGACCAGCTGGGCGCTTGGGTTTTTGGACGATTATAAGGTTTTGGTGAGTAGGTCTAAGGGGAGTATATGGTTGTAGGATATTAGATAATGCAGGGCAGCTAGTAGGTTGGAATAATAATTTGCGGGCTGTGAGGATTTGGAGGAAATCAAGTTGATTAGGGAGTTCAAGCCAATTTAAAGAGTGTAGAGAGGTGCAGTGATGAGAGGAGGATTTTGCCTTGGTAGCGAATCTGGAGATTTTGTTGTAGCATACTTCCAGTTTGTAGGTGAGGGTGGAAGATAGATTGGTAAGCAGAGGAGCGCCATACAAAAGAGAGGGGAGGAGATAGGTAGTGGCCAAAGTTTGTCTGGTGGAGGGAGTGAGGAAGTGGTTGTTTTTGTAGAGTAGGCAGAGTTTTATGTGGGTTTTCTTGATGTTAAGTTGGATGTGAGTATTGAATTTTAAGTGTTAGTCGATGGTGACCCCCAGGAGTTTGGCAGAGGGAACAACTTCGATAATGGAATTGTTAAGGCTGGTAATTTGAAGTGAGTTTTTATCAATAAGAGTGGATTTTGAGGGAGTGAATAGAAGAATCTTAGTTTGGTTAGCATTTAGTGAGAGGTGGTTTTGGTGCATCCAGTTTTCAGTAGCTGAGAAGGCAGTTTGAGTTAGAGACTGAAGATCAAATAGGTTAGAGGCGTAGCAGATCAAAGTGGAATCGTCTGAGTATTGGACAATTTTGGTATTGGGTATGGCTTTGTAGAAATCGTTAATAAAGATGTTAAATAGCAAAGGGCCTAGTATGGAACCTTGGGGTACTCTTGTAGGGGTGGGGAGGAAAATGGAGGAGGCCTGGCCCCATTTGACAACTTGGGACCTGTCAGAAAGATAGCCGGAGAACCAGGAAAGAGTTTTTTGGGAGATGTAGAGATTCGCTAGATGATTTAATAGATGGGTGTGGGAGATGGTATCGAAAGCTTTAGATAAGTCTAGAAGAACAGCTGAAACTATGTTACCAGAGTCTCAAGCTAGACTGACAGAATGCAAGAAGGATAGAAGGGCTGTGTTAGTACTGTGTCCAGGGCAGAAGCCGTGTTGGGTAGAGTAGCTAGGTGTTCAGTAAGGAATGGCATGAGCTGCAGGTGTATGCATTTTTCAAGAAGTTTAGAGACTGGTGAAAGGATGGCTATAGGGCGGAAATTGGAAACATTACAGTTTTTACCACCCTTGTGGAGTGGTAAAATAAATGCAGAATGCCATAGTATGGGTACATAGGACTCAAGTAGTGATCTATTTATCAGGATGCTGATAGGGAGAGCAATACCGTCGGAGGCAATTTTTGAGGAGGAGGAAGGAATGTTATCAGGGGCATTGGTGCACGGTTTAAGTTTGGAGAGAAGCTTTTTATAAGGTAGGTGGACAGATTTAAGTTCAAAAGTAGGGGGTGTAGGAGAGGAGGAGGAAGCTTGAGCAGAGGGGGGTGGAGGGTTATTGTTGGGGAAGATCTTTATTAGATCAGCAATAGAAGAGGTGAAGAAGGTGTTGAATAGTTCGGCAATTTCTTGTTCAGATTTACTAGTACAAGGACATGGGCTGTGTTTTGTACCAGGCTTGAGGAGGGAATTAAAAGAGCTCCAGAATTGTTTGGGGTTTTTTGCATGATTTATTTGGAGTTTGATGTTGTAGGACTTTTTATCTTTAATTACTTGTTTTTTAGCTTGGTTTCGCAGCTGTTTGTATTTAAGTAACAATACAGGCTGTTTATGTTGGAGACAGCTTTTCCAGGTTTTGCCTCTTTGTAGCATAATTTTTTCGTTTCTTTGATAAGCCATGGGGCGGTTTTACCTTTAACTCTTTTTGTTCTTATTGGAGCTAGGGAGTTTAGGACAGTTAAGAATGTAGAATTGAAATAGTCAACGGCATCGTCTAAAGGTAGGGTTTTTAGTGGGTTCCAGTTAGTGAACTTATGGGAGTCAGAAAAGGTAGAAGGGTTAAAGTTAGCGAGGCTGCGAGTATGCAAGAGTTGGTGGGAATGTGAGAAAGAGGGTGTAGCTCTATGGGTGAAGGCAGGGAGGTGGTCTCCTAATGTGTCAGGAGTGACACCAGATTTTGTTAGGGTGAAATACCAGGATCCAGTCTAGGATGGAGCCTGGGGGGTTGGTTTTGTTGAGCCTAGTAATGGAGTTAGCGAGTTGAGTGAAATTGAAGAGATTGATTGAAATGGTAGGATTAGGGGGTCTATGATTTTTTGCCAGTCAATATTTACATTACCCATAATACAGGTTTCAAGTTTAATATTAGAGGAGGTCCAGGACAGGATGTCTTCCAGGGTATTGGTGTTGTTACCAGGAGGAATACAGAGGGAGATGATGCAGATATTTTTATGGTCATTTAATTTTAGAAGGCCAGTTACAAGTTCAGCATTATTAAAGGAAGGGATAGGGTTAGGGTAGGGAGTGATGGACAAATGATTGGAGTAGATTACAGCTACACCACCACCTCTTTTACTTAGGCGGTCGGATCGGAGAGATTGATAGCCGGGGGAAAGGAATTCGTAGTCTGTTATGTGTGGTTTTACCAGACTTCAGAGATGGCTACAATGCCAGGTGTATTATGATTGAGCCAGGCATGAAAGAGGGTAAGCTTATTTGCTAAGCTTTGGGCATTGATGGTGAGGAATTTAAGGTATTTACTGGTGGATTTGTTGTTGGAGCTAGGGTTATTTGTAAGAGAAATGTTTGGTCCTGGGTTGGGATGAATGCTGCCTGCTAAGCAGAGGTAAGAGAAAAGGGGAATAAGTTTGTGAGGATTGTGTTTAGTTAGGAATGGATGGTAGGGGGTGGGTTTGGATTTGTAGAATTTAGTAGGGGTTCGGAAGAGTTTCACTTTTATGAGAAGGATGGAGTCAGAGGGAGATAAAGAGGCAGAGATATTGTGGAAGTGATTTGTGAGGTGGGGGTGTGGAAAAGGAGGTATAGGGTTGTAGGTGGAAGTTGGTATAAGAGGAGGCGTGATACAAAGGAAGTAGAATGAGGATTAGGATAGATGTCGGGGTAAGGATTATACACAGTAGGAAAAGTGAGCATGGTAGATGAAGTCAGGTTAGAAATGAAAAGATATTTAGGTCAGAGAGAGTTAGACAGGTCCCCTGTATGTATGCAATTATCCAAGTAATATAACCCTCTGTCTATAGAAAAATGAATGATGCAGAGAAGCCCAAACCAACTAACAAACAGTTCCCAAATGACAATAATTAAATGAGGGAAAAGCAACATCCGAGGATTATTGATTTACCAAAGATGCATGTTCCCCACAACAACACTTATATCCTATCAAATAAAATCCAGGACACAGACATATAGCTTTGATAAAAAGCAAAAACAGAGCTGCAATGTCCTATATAGCAATTCAAAACGTCTTAGCTGCTACTGTAGGTTAAGTTGTAATCGGTGTTATATCATGAATCACAACTTGCATATATGAGGGAGTTCACAACATTCCCCTAGAAAGCCTGCCTGTAAACAATGTAGGGGATATTGTTCTTAGTCCCATAAGTTGTAATGTGCACCGTCCATTCCCTGTTAAAAACTCAAAACAAAGCATTATTTTAAGCATAATTTTGTATCTAAACCACGCAGCTGATATTCATACAAACCTCCAACAGATCAAATGCATAAAAAAAACACAGATGAAAACCAAGTTTACTTGGCCGTTACTAAAGACCTAATAAAAACACTATTTTGTCATCCAACTGTTGATAATTCAATATGGCTAAACGTCTGTATCCTTAGTCAAAAATACCACATCTGATAAAAAGTTCACAACCAAATAGTTGAATCTAGACAACAATACTAAAACATACAATTACTCAAATGTCCATTAATGTCCTTAAATGGTACACATAGCCCATACTAAAGGCCTAATAAGAACACTATTATGTCATCCAACTGTTGATAATTCAATATGACTCAATGTCTGTATCCTTGGTCAAAAATACCACATCTGATAAATAATTCACAACCAAATAGTTGAATCTAGACAATACTAAAACATACAATTACTCAAATGTCCATTAATGTCCTTAAATGGTACACATAGTCCACATTTCCTGTTCGCGTCACGCTATTAACCTTTATGAACCCAAATAGTTCAAAAAATGAAAAGGCTGGCCACTTCCAAGGCCTATAAACTCTGCTGCTGCTGTCGGCTGCGCAATGTTTCGGTAGGGCTTCTCACTTACATCCGTGAGCTAAAAGGCCCACTTAATTGTAATAAAAACACGAGTGTCCCAAAAGTCACTACAAACTTGTTGTAATAGGAAGCTGTGAATACAGTAGTTCCCTCACAAGTCCAAAAACACACCGAACCATAAAAAAGAGAGAGATAAATATCACCTTTGATATCAATAGTCTTGAGCCTTCACAAACTCGACTGGTCTGCAAACACTTGAATAACATTCGTTCTTCAAAACCATTTAAATGCTGCTTCTTACTTCATGATGAAATATAATTCCTCGACTTTCTGCAAAACCTTCAAAAGCAGTATAGAGGTGCACACACGGGATATGAAGGGAGACAGCATAACTGCTTAGAAAAAATTACACAATTTTTGGCATCTGATTTTGACCATTTTATGCCATATGTCTTTGTAGACGGATTAAGGTTTTGGGACAAAGGTAAATACTGGACAGGATTTGCAGTAGTATCAGAAAATCCAAAGTTGGGGTCTCCTGAACTAATCAAGTTACCAGGACATATGTCAGTTCAGAGAGCTGAATTAGAGGCAGTACTGTATGTGCTTAAATACTACAATCCTGTTAACATTTTCACAGACAGTGCCTATGTACTAAATTCTTTGAGACTGCACATGTACACTTGGGAAAGGCGAGGATTTGTACAATGTGCAGGCAAACCCCTGTGACATGCTGAAGTGTTAAAAGACGTATATAAAGTAATAATATCAAACCAGCAGGGGCAATACAGTAACTTAAAAGTAAAAGCACATCAGAAACAGGCAAGTGAAACTTTCAAGTTAAATGCATTAGCTGACACATTAGCAAAACAGGCAGCACACAGTGGAAAAGAACTTCCAGAGTATGTATATACCGATACAGAAGTCAGTGCCTTAAAAGATGAAAGTGTCAACTGAAAAAGACCTTATAAATATTCAAAAGCAACAGAGCTTAAAAGAACAACACATTGTTAGGGGGACTAGGAACAGGCCTAGGTACCTTAAATTCAATTGACATAGAAATATTGGCAAACAGATTAAAACTGACAGGACAGGATATCTCACAAATAGTACATTTACAAGCACAATGGCTGTGTACACTACATGGGAATCACAAAAAGAGCATGTTAACTTTCAGAAGGAATTTCTACAATGATTTAATGATTCTTTAATTACCAGATTAGGGTTTGATGTTAATGTTACTAAATTTATAGATTGGACTAAATGTACTTTGCAGCCTCTGTATGTACAAATACAAAAATAAATCAATACAAACAAAACTGATGTCTAGCAATGAATATGTGTGGAGAACCATGTTTGAGAAATTGATCCCAAGTACTAACTGGATTGAAATGCATGGGCAGCAAACAGTCTGTACAAAGGCATATTGTACAGGAAAAGTTACACATTATAATGTAGCAAGTTCAAAAGTAGTGTGTCAAGTTCTAGTTTTACCACTAGCTTTTGGACCACCATTATATCCATATCAGTTGTGGTTACCCCAGCTAGAGGGAAATTATATAGATTTACAAAATAGAACTCACAGAATTGAACATTGCACTAATACAGCTAATGGACTGGTGTGTGATCAGCACTCACCAGTATATGAACCATGTTTTTCACAACGTTCTGTAAATCTATATAAATGGACATTTTTACCTTCTAGTTTTGAAATGTTCACAGAGTGAGGCCCATAGTTTATATATATTGTAAAAAATTTAAGTTTAACATTTTACTAAACGACATCCTTTTGTAGGTTGTCTTAACAACTTTACACATATATTATGGCATAACAACACATGTTTACCCCAGAAAACAAGGCTGTAATGCAGTATTCATAACATGAGGGAGTCTGCCACAGGCTGACCCAAACATCCAGCCAGTATACAAAAGTCTAAAGCTACTGTTAGCTATGGGCGACGTCACACACAGGTCCAATGCTGGTCGGAAAGTGACGTTGGGTATATAGCAGATGTCAGCACATACCATCCTCATAACTGAATACTCAGGAAGAATACCAGCCTGAGATAAATTGAGACAACACACATCCAGAAAACAAGCAAGCATCAGGGGGAAGGTGGGAGGGATAGAACACTGCAACATACAGAAGAGAAGGACATCTATGGTTATGGTAAAATTTTACACAACTATTCTATGTCCTTCTAGTCATATGTTGTAGTATTCATAACGTGAGGGAGAATACAAAAGGTCATGCAAAAGACAGAGTGGGAGGAGGGGCAGTAGCACTCTCTACAAACCCCCGAAGAATAACCCTGGCAAAACTAGCTCTAGATCTAAATATACCAGCCACCGTGTAGTGTTTTGTGAAGGTATGGACAGAAGACCAAGTAGCTGCTTCTAAGAAAGAGGAAGTATCCAGACCCTTGGGAAAAAAACACCCGAAGTAGACACCGCCCTAGTGGAATGAGCCTTAACTGGAGATGCAAGAGTTTCTCCACGAGCCACATAACAAAAGGAAATTGCCTTAGAGATTCTTGTCTGCCTGGAAACAGGTCTGCCCAGAGCCCTGGGATGATATGTAATGAAGAGATTTCCTGAAGGACATGGTTTTATCCAAATAAAACCGGAGTTGTCTATGCACATCTTGACATTTGTGGATGTATTAGAGATCCCATGTCCTGTGTGAGTAAATCCATCCTGTGAGGTTAACTTGTCATGATTGCCCTTGGCTAAATGCAGAAGAAAGGAGAAAGTACAGTTGTGTACACTTACCATAAATGTAGATGTTCAAGTGTATTCACTGTTGCAGTCATTACATTTAAGTAATCTACTGGCAGGTCGCCCTCAGTCGGACTGATTAACAAAGTCTTGGGTCCTGCGTCAGTTGCTGTCCCTTCTTCCATGACATAAGGTCATCAGGGGTATAAAACATGCAGCCAACGCCATTACATCAGTTTTTCTTGCCCCAGATATCAGGTGTCCCACAAATGGGCAATTAAAAAATTAAAAACACAAAAATATACCTCCAACCAAAAGCAAATACACCAAAAAGGCATTTAAGAATAGTAAAAGAAAGTAGAGGTATGGTAAGAGAAAAACAGGGGGCTGGAGGGAGGGTAACCAGGACTGCAACAGTGAATACACTCGAACATTTACATTTACGGTAAGTGTACTCAACTGTGCTAATGTTCTTCATGTTTCACTGCTGCAGTCATTACATTTGGGTAGATTCCCAAAGCTATGGTTGGGAGGATGGATTCAGCATTAGGACCAGCTATGAGGCCCTGCAAGACAGCAGTGGCAAAGCCAGGTCTGGATTTAGAGAAAATTGGTAAATGATAATGCTTGGTGAAAGTATGAACTGAACTCCAGGTAACAGTTTCTAGAATATCCCTGGTAGGAACACCTCTGAGAAAGGCTGCAGAAGTAGATGCAGCCCTGGTCCAATGAGATCTGATCCCCTGGGGGATAGGTTTTTCATGGTGCTTATAGCAGAAATGAATGCAATGGCTTATCCATTTTGAAATGGTTTGTTTTGAAATAGCCTTCCCCTCTGTCTCTGCTGCAAATGCTACCAGCAATTGTTCAGATTTTCTTCGAAGTCTAGTCCTGTCCAAGTGGAATCTGAGTTGTCTGTGCACATCCAATGAATGCAGAATCCGTTCCCCTTTATTCTGTGGATTGGGAAAGAAAGTAGGCAAATGAATGGACTGATTAAGAGCCACACTGGATACCACCTTGGGCATGAAGGATGGATTGGTCCTCAGTGACACCCTGTCCGCATGAAAGATGATGAAAGGCTCCACTGCCATAAGGGCCTGTAATTCAGATATCCTTCTAGCTGAAGTGATTGATAAAAGGAAGGCTGTTTTCCAAGAAAGAAATGTTAAGTCTGCAGTAACAGCTGGCTCGAAAGGAGGTAGAGTGAGTTTCTCCAATACAAAGTTAAGGTCCCAGGCAGGGGTTGGAGCTCTCCTGGGTGGTCTCAAGTTTTTGGCCCCTCTGGGGTACTGCTTGAGCATAGAATGAGAGAAGAGGGGAGGTTCTGTGTTATTAGCTGAAATGGCTGAGGCGTGGATTTTAATGGAGGAAAAAGACAGGCCTTTGTGAAGCATCTCAATTAAGTATTGCAAAATCTGAAGTAAATTGGGCGCTGCTGTGCTCATCCCTTGTGATTGATTCCAGGCACAGAATCTTTTCCATTTGTCAGCATAAGATTTTCTAGTACTAGGTCTTCTCGCCTCCTAGATGACATCCACCACAGGTTTGCTGAGGGATGCCAAGGGTGAATTTAAGTGATTAACCAAGTTGCAAGGTTCAATGCTGGGAGCTAAGGGTGCAGAATTTGGTTCTCCTGCTGAGACAGCAAGGAAGATTTCTAAGGCAGGTGCCATGGAAAAATTTGTGACACACTGCGCAGGAGTGAGTACCAGTGTTGGCGTGGCCAGTCTGGAACAATCAAAATCATTTTTGGTTTGTCCTGTTTGACTTTTAGCAGAACTTTGGAGAGCAAAGGGGGAAAGGCGTAGATTGATAGTTTTTTCTAGCTGATGGACAGAGCATCCACTTTCCAGGCTTTTTTCTGAGGAGTTCTTGTGCAAAATTTGTCCAACTGGTAGTTCTGGGGGGAGACAAATAGGTCTATGTCTGGGCTCCCCCATTTGCTTGCCAACATGTTGAAAATCCGTGGTTCCAGTTTCCACTCGTGTGGATCCATGAGATTTCTGCTTAGTCCGTCTGCCAGTGTATTCAGTTTTCCAGGCAGGAATTGAGCTTGTAGTTGCAATTGGTAGCTCAAGGCCATGTTCCACAATGCCATGACTAGTCTGCAGACAGGGTAAGAATGTGTACCCCCCTGCTTGTTTATGTACCACATAACCGTGGTGTTGTCCGTCTTTACCATGAGTTGTCCTGGATGAATGTAGTCCTTGAAGGCTGTCAGAGCACTCAGTACAGCTAACATTTCTTTTTGATTGATGTGCAGGTGCATTTGACTTCGGTTCCATTTGCCCTGAATGCACTTCCCTGCCAAGTGAGCCCCACCATGCATAGTCTGATGCGTCTGTTAAGGTTTGAGTGGCAGGGTTAGAGTGAATGTTAGTCCCTTGTTTTCGTGGCAGGCCTCTGCCCAACTGTAGGCAAGGTATGATAGGAATCACTGCTTCTAGATCTTGAGAATGTTGACACCATAGGTGTTTTAGACACCATTGACAAGGACTACAGTACGAATGAAATTCTTTATGAGGTATTTACTTTTCACAAGAAATACAGTTAATGACTTTTACTAACATCGGTTTAGAGCAAGAAAATGTTTCCCCAATGGGGTGCTTAGCTTTAGTTGAAGACTTCGGTTCTGATGCTCAAAAATGAACGTTTCAGGAGTCGGCCGACCGGCACTTGTGAACTGCTTCTGCTTCGGGCACCATACGGCAAGAAAGACTGATGTAATGGCATTGGTAGCATGCTTTATACCCCTGACTACCTGATGTCATGGAAAATGAAACCGCAACCAACACAGGACCCAAGACTTTGATAATCAGGCAGACTGAGGGCTACTGCAAGCAGATAACCCAAATGTGATGACTGCAACAGTGAAACACGAGGAACATCATGGAAAAAGTGAATGCCAAGAAGCTCAGTAGGTGGAAGAACTCCATGGCTGTCGGGGACTGGTGTGGAATGACAGCTTGAAAGTAAGCGGTTAGAGAAATGACTTTCTGAGGAGGTAAGGAAACCAATATCTTGTCTGAATGAATTCTGCATCCTAGGAAGACATGGTCCTGTAAAGGAACGAAAAAGGATTTTTGGAAATTTATAGTGAATCCTTGTCTTTCCAAAAGACACTGTGAAATGAAGGTTTTGTAAAAGTACGTATGGAGAATGAGCCTGGAGGAGGAGATCATCCACGTAAGGAAAATCTGAATAGCCATGAGCCTGCAAAAGGCAATGACGGGAGCTAAGCATTATGTGAAGGCCCTCTGTGTAGACAGACCAAAAGACAAGGCAGAAAACTGAAAATGTGAGGAAGCACTAGCAAAGCAGAGAAATATCCTGTAAAGAGGATGAACATGGATGTGAAGATAGCCATTATTGATGTCCAGGGAAACTATGAAGGCCTGAGGAAAAATGAGGAGAAGCAGAGTGTTTAAGGAAAGCATGCAAAACGTGGGAATCCTTAAAAAGGTGTTTAAATGGGACATATCTCCAATGGGTTCGAAGGACCCTCCTTTCTGCGGACTAAGAACATTCCTAAACAAAATCCCTTTCCTGTTTGGGAAGGTGGGACTTCTTGAATGGTACCCTGAGAAACCAAGGTGTGAATCACCTGGGGAAAGAATACCAACTGATCTTTTGGGGGCTGTGGAATGACCCTGAAGGTAGGAGGAGTCTTCCACACCATGAGGTACCCTCTGAGGATTATAGAGAGAACCCAGGAGTCTTGGATGATCTGTTTCCAAGCAGACAGGAAAAGAAGCAAGGCTAGAGAGGTCTGATTGCAAAGAGGTTGCCAGTCACACACTACCTGGCTTGCATGGAAAGGGCAGCAGCAGTAGTAGAAGAATATGGCTTTCGGGCACCTCTTTTACTCTTAGGAGGAGGGGATCTGGATAGCTTCCTTACAAATGAAGTTTTAGAAGGACAGTTCCTTTAAAATTTCAAAACTGGTGACCCAAAAATATTTAAGGTCCTGGAGCGCCTTGCCAAGACTTAAAATGTTCTGCAGCTGCAGATCCGGACCAAGTTTTGAAATCTAGTGAAGCATCCATAATTTTAGCTTTGATATCATCTGGTAGTGGCTGAAGTCATAAGCCAAAACCACTCAGAAGGACACAGCCAGATGCAGCAGCCCTGGCAGATGCCTTCACTGCATCATAGCTGCATTTAATAGAATGCCGTGTCACTTGGGCAGAGGAACCTAAAAAGGAAGCAAGCTGGGAAGAGTCTAAGCTCAGAAATGAGCTTAGTGTCTTGAGAAAAGAAGGCTAAGGAATATTTGGCCATATGCGTCTGGTAGTTTATGGCCCTAAAGACCAGGATGGCCAAAGCATATAGTTTTTCCCCCAACCTTTCCATAACTCTGCTCTCCTTATCCAAGGGGAGACAGGAGGTAGAAGCCAAAAGCTTAGAGGACTCATCTGCAGCCACTGAGACTGTATCTAGAGCTGCAGAACGGCTCTTAAACAAAAAGTTGTCTTCTGGCACTTTGTAGAACCTGTTTGGTCTTTTAGGGGCAGAAGGTTGTGAATCTGGACACTTTGAAGGAGAGGCGAAAGCATCCAAGAAGGCTGGAAGTACCAGTGGTACTGTAGATGGTGAGTCCATCTGTAAAAGACCACATCATCTTTTTTCTATCTCAGAAACCTGACAGCAGCCTCACTGGAAAAAATTATCTCATCTTTACAATGGTCTTTCCAAAGATAATATCCTCCCTTGGAGATTCAGTTCCATTTGATTCCTCCTCTGGGGAAGCATATCCCAATGGAGAAGACATCTGGGTAGAATATACCAGAGACGCATCACCAGAGGATTCAACCTCATCAGAAGAATCCTCAGTCCTAATCCTTTTTAGAGGAGAAACAGGAGAAAGGGAAGAGAGACCCCTGTAGTTTGTCCAAGGCTTGCCAATCAGTAGATTGTTCCCAAGAACGAGAAGAATGCTTAGTTTCTGCTTCTTAAGTGGAGCATCCATACGGTGGAAGGACAAGGGACCTAACGTCGGCCAGCATTTGATAATATTACTAGGGACCTCTTCACCAACCAGGATTTGTGTAATGCCTCAAATACCTTCAGAAACAATGAGCCTGGGTTCCCCCGTACGTTTGTAGTGGATGTCTGCATATCCCCAGAGAACATGCTAGCAGAATCCTTTGTGGCCTCCACAGTGGTACCTGCAGAAGAATCACCAGCCACCCCAAAACAGGTCTTTAGGCCAATACTGCCATCAGGAGAAACATCCGGAACTGGAGGAGCAGCAAATACCTCCGGCATAGATTTCTTGGCCTTAGTAACAGGCTCCCTTGAAGGGCCTAACACACCTTCCATGATATCACGAGCTAAACCTTTAAGGCACTGGTTCTCTACATATAAATTAAGAGAAGCAATACAACTGCACTGGGACATTGGAACAAAGGCCTTGCAAATGGCACAGGAGATATGTTCGGGGTTAAGGCCTAGGCAAAAAAGGCACAGATCATGGGAATCCTTATGTGGAATTTGCCTTCCACACTGACACTTGCCCTTCCTAGATGGCATGTAACCTGAGCAAACAGTAGCAGAAAAAAAAAAAAGAAAAAACACAATGGAGCATTTAACTGACTCAAAATCTGCAACTTTGCCCTCTAGAATACGACCAGAGAAGACGTTCAGACTGACGGCAGAAAAGATCTGAGGACGGTATGTGCCAACATCTGCAATATACCTGACATGACTTTATGACTGACAATGGACAGGTTCCTGTGTGCAACTTCGCACGTACCTAACAGTAGCTTTAGACTTTTGTATACTGGTCGGACGTTCGGGTCACCCTACTGCGGACTTCATGTTATGAACACTGCAACATATGAACAGGAGACCATCTAGTGAAATATATAATAAATTAAAATATACTTCAGGTCCCACAGATGGGAGTAGGAAGGGGACAAAGAGAGAGTTGTCATTATCAGAGGGACAGGAATGAAAGGATCCAGATTTATTACTATATAACTTCAATATTCTACTCATTTAGTCTGTTGATCTGACTTGTGCTTCAGAATCCCAAAGTACCTGGATTCTTGGGTGGCATGATCTCAAATGAGCCCTAGCCCAGGAAATGGAATCCAGTTTGTAGTGCTTAATGAATGTATGCATCAATGACCAAATTGCTGCCACACAGATCTTATCAAAGGAGGACCATCTAAAGAAGGTTGTGATAGCAGTCACTGACCTAGAGGAATACACTTTAGCCCTGCACAACACTGGACAAACTATGGGTTGAGTAAAAATAGAAAATGCAATCCTAAAGCCACCTGGAAAAATTACTTCAGGCACACTGTAAGTAACTTTTTGTCTAAGAAAGAAATTAATATCTGCTCATCCACCTACGGTTACAAATGGGGATTTTATCATTGAACCTCTAGCAGTTTATGTTGATAGAAAATTAAAAACATCTGGGAATGTTTACTGAAGGATTCCTAGGATTTTGTAAGTGTTCTTACCAAAACACACTGCTCAGAACCTGCCTTTAGTGAGTACAGATATTGGCAATTTCTACATAGTCACCCCTCATACCACAAAGATGGACTGGTTTATGGAAACAGTGAGTGCTTCTACAGGCAATTCAAATATGGAAGTCAGGCTTAGAGAATGTTTTATGGAACTTGTGTTAAAAATATACAGAGGCAGTACACAGGAGTGGCTATGGATGCAGCTTCTGCCTCTATTTACGCTACTTTGGTTTTAACTAAATAGCAGAGACATTATGTTTTTAAAAGGTCCTTCATGAAATGCATTCATGTGTAAAACTCCAGACTGATGTTCTTATATTATCTTCACTGTTCGAATTAGATCTGTTTTTCATAATAAGAAATACACCTTTTTGATGCTCACATGTTACATTCTTAGATGAAATTAATTTTTTAGATACAACAACTAGGAAAGATTATAAAAAGAAGTTATGTCCTTACCATAATGGTCCATTTGTGTTGTCGATCTTCATTCATTCTTGATGAATGGGATTCTGTTCCGACCCCTCAGAACCGACTAGGCTGTTATACAGCTCGTGCCAGCCAAAAAAAAACATCAAGCTAAGACTCTACCCATAATGCTCCTCTCTCCATTACCCTAGATTGAGTTTAAAGCCAAGTATAGAAGGATAATGGAAGCTCTGTTTAAGGTGTAGCCTAACATCCTCCCAAAACAAAGGTCTGAACCACCAAAAGTCCTAAGGAGGGGGCAGGAGAGTGGGATGCAAAAAATTAATTAAGATCAACAACATAGATGGAACGTTATGGTAAGGACATAACTTCTTTATTTGATGTTGTCAATCTTCATTCACTCTTGACGAAAGGGACAGAGTCCCTAGCTACTTTAGGTCCTGGGTGGCCATAATGAAGGATATTCCTAAGCACCACAGAGCCAAAAGATGCTCTTCCCCATATCCGATTTGCAATGAGTGATAAAGGTATGGGGAGTGGCCCATGTTGCAGCTGCACATATTGGAGTGCAAAGCAGCTGAAGTGGATACAGATCTGGTGGAATGCGCTTTAACAGGTGCAGGCAACTTGAGGTTATTATGATTGCAAATTAAGGTAACTTTTGAAACTGGTTTACCCAAAGCTGAACCTAAAAAGGACAGAAATAATTGATCTGATTTTCTAGATGATTTGGTTCTGTCCAGATAGAAACGTAATGGTCTGTGAACATATAACAAATGCAAGCAA
Organism: Protopterus annectens; assembly: GCF_019279795.1. Lineage (NCBI taxonomy): Eukaryota > Metazoa > Chordata > Ceratodontiformes > Protopteridae > Protopterus > Protopterus annectens. The sequence goes on from NC_056728.1 coordinate 125,297,240, forward strand.
TATTCACCTTTATTTGAAAAATTTGGAAAGAGTGGCAAATCTATAGTCTGGTTAATATTAGATTCGGAAATCACTTTAGGTAGAAAAAGATTGGTTCTTAATGATACCTTATCCTTGTGGAAAATCATATAAGGGCGTTTCACACACACAGCCTGCAAATTCAGAAACTCTCCTGGCAGAAGTAATGGTCACCAGAAAAAGGTTTCCCACAACGGGAACTTGAGATGACAAGTAGCTGCTGGCTCAAATGAGTGAAGGACTAAGGACTGTAATACTAAGATCAAATATGATGGAGCTGTAGGATCCTTGAATGGGGGCTTTAGACGTAAAGCACCTTTAAGAAAGGTTTTACATAATCAATAGAAAAGCAGGGGATGATCATCAAACTCACTGAAGAAATTGGAAATGGCTGCTAACTGGACTTTGATTATGGTAGCAGATGCTCCTAGTTAAAAAAACGGAAGCCAGAAATTCCAACACCTTCTAAAATGGGGCTGGAAAGGGATCTAAATTATTTGTACGAGCCCAGATTCAGAATCTCTTCCATTTGCTAAGGTAGAGTATCCTGGTGGATGGTTTATGAGAAGCCAGAAGGATTTCTTGTACTGGGGAAGGTAATTTGCTCTGCTTGGCAATTAACGGAATTGAAGATACCAAGCTGTCAGCTTGAGATTGTGGAGGCTGGGATGCACCGATCACTGCGAGTGAGACAGCAGGTCTGGATCTGGGTCCAGAATCGAAGGACGGCAAATCAGGTGTGGCTAAATGAAGGGAAACCAGACTTGATGGGGCCCAATAGGGTGCAATGAGGATCGCTTTGCTTCTCAATCTTTGGGCTTTCTTCAAGAATATGGGAATGGGGGAAGGCATAAAGCAGCCCCGAGGGCCAATCTTGGAAGTGTGCGTCTTTCGGGGATTCCCCCTGCAGGGTAATTAGGGCAAAGTAGCTGCTGCATTTGTTGTTTATTGGAGAAGCAAAAAGATCACAGCAAGGCTGGCCCCCAGCAACAAAAATTTTTATCGCCACCTTGGGATTTAGAGACCACTCGTGAGGAAGGAAGATGCATCTGCTCAGTTTGTCTTCTATCACGCTGGAGCTTCCCGGGATATGCATTGCTATTAGAAAGCGGTTGGAAGCGACAGCCCATTGCCATATCCTGACAGCTTCCCAACACAGGGGGTTGGATCTGGTTCCACCTTGTTGATATACCAGACTACTTGCATGCTGTCTGATCGGGGATGGTTGCAATCCAAAGGAAGGACAGATTAAAAGGCTTGCAACATTATAAGCACCGCCCTCAATTCTAGGACACTGATGTGCAAATTGTCCTCTTGTGGGGACAAAGTGCCTTGAACTGTTCTTCCCAGAAAATGCCCCCCCCCCACCTAAACTGGGAAGCATCAGTGGGCACTATGGCAGTGGGCGGAGGAGGAGTGAAGGTGCAGTCCCATAGATTTTCCTCTGGCTTCATCCATTAGGATAGAGCCTTCTTGCAGTGATTTGTTAACAGTATCTGACAAGACACTGGCTGCTTCAGTATCTGATAATACAGTGGTTGTGTCAGTATCTACATTGCGCCACTAGGAGCCACTGAAGCAGCTTCATGTGATACCTTGCTACGGGCACTAAAGCTATGGTGGCTGCCATACAATCCACAGTTTGCAGAACAAGAAAAGCAGGAACCTTGTTTTTGGAAAGCATTAGTTGTACTTGCAACTTTAATTTCTGTAGTCTGTGTAGAGGGAGAGATACTACATGAGAAATCGTATTGAGGAGTGCTCCTATAAATTCTAGGTTTTGTGTTGGAATCAACTGTGACTTCTCTCTGTTGATCATAATTCCCAAAGACTGGAAAAGGTTCAATATGAAGTCTGAGGTTTGAAGCAGTAGCTGCCTGGTTGGGGGCAGTGAGGAGTCGTCCAAGTATGAAAAAACTCTGAATCCGAGTAGCCTCAAGTGAACTGTTACTACTGCCATGCATTTGGTGAACACCCTGTGGGGCTGTGGTGAGACCGAAGGGTAGCACTTTGAATTGGAAATGACTGGCTCCTAGCCAAAGCGGAGGAACCTTCAGGAGCATTTGTCCATCTTTATGTGGTAATACACATCCTGAAGGTCTATAGAGCACCTCCAATTGTTCTCCTCCATTAAAGGAAGGATAGACTGGACCATGACCATTCGGAATTTTGTTTGCTGAACGAAATTGTTCAGAAGGCTGAGATCTAAAATTTGCATTCAGCCCCCTATCTTTTTTGGCACTAAAAGAAATCCTGAGTAAAATCTGGATCATCTTTGGTCTGGTGGGACTTCTTGGATGAGACTTTTCTAGTAGCATCTGAATTTCTAAGGTTGCTTGGTCCCTCTGACTAGGTGAAACATCGGGGACTCTTCTTGGGATCTTTGGAAAGAGTAAATGGAATTTGGTAACCTCTGGTAATAATTCTCAGCAGTATCCGAAGTTATCAATAGCCAGGCTGAGTGGCACAGTGAAAACCTTTGCCCAACTGCTTCCAGAGGTAAGCAATTGGGCCTCCATTCAGGAGCGCTGACAGGGCTGCCCAGAGAAGAATTTCTGGCTCCCTGATTTCACGGACCTCCTCTGCCACGAAAAGGGCGTCTTCCACTTGAACTCCACCCTCTGCCCCGAGGGGAGTATTTGCCATGAGCGTCTTGATAAAGGCCCTTGAGACTTTTTGAACCACAGTTTTCCACTCCCCTAATTCCTAAAGTAGGATCACTGAGGAGTAGAGAAATGAATGCCCATGGCAGAAAAGGTCTTTCCATCTTTTTCACACTTAGCTACTGTCTCTGACTTTGGGGCCAAACAAGTTAGATCAATCAATAGGAGCACTGACGAAGGAAGACTTGAAAGGTTCTACTAAGTCACACAAGTGCATCTAGGTGTGACGCCTTATGGCAATGCCTGAACCCACTGCCCTAGTTGTTCCTTCGGGGGCATGAGAGAGGAGCCGCAAGGACAAGTTTGATACAGACTCCAGGGTGGCAAGCTGACAGGCAACTTTATCCCGCACCTAGTCAGACACAACTCCAGCGAGGGTATTCGACAGCTCCTTTATCAGATCCCTTTGGAGTCTAGTAAAGTGTGCCATGATATTCAAAGACCTAAAAGTGAAAGTCGACGATGCAAAAACCTGCTTCCCAAACCTATCCATCGTCCAAGACTCTCAGTTAGGAGGGTGGACAGTGGAACTCTCCTCAGCAAGTTTCTTTTTGGTGGCTTCTGCCACCACCAAAGCATCTACTGCTAAACCCTTTCCCCAGTGTGGCTTGTCTTCCCGAGCTGATAAGATTTTGTCTGGTCTCCGGGGAATAGGCTCTATGGAATCAGATGACTTCCATGCCTGCTGTGTGATAAGCTCGACAAGCTTATCAGTGGGTGGGGTCACCCAGGAAGTAGATGGGTGAGCACTGAAAGCCTGCAAGAACACAGTTTCTTTGGAGGATGGGTTTGTGGACTTCCAATCACCCCTCTGTTTTAAGATTTCCAGGATGTCTCCAAATGAGACATCTTAAGGGGGTGATGGGGGAGAACCCTGTCCTTCATCTTAGTCTGTGTCTTCTGTGACAGAGTCTTCTGGATAATCTAGATGCTTCTTCTTGTAAGTTTTCTTACGGGGTGTTTCCTCAGTGGGGATCTCTAAGGAAAACTCCAAAGAAGATGTGCCCTGAACAGCAAAATCTTGCTGTTTCGGTGCTCGCTGTCCAGACATGAGAGATGGTGATAGCTGCGGTCCAGAAGGTACAAATATGTGACACTCCAAAGAACAGGGGGCCAAGCTAAAAGCCCACCAAGGCTAAAGCACTCTCCATAATCTGGAAGGCAAGCCCACACAAAGAGGGATGGCAGCCTGGAACAGAGAAAGACAACTTCAGAACCAAAGTCACACCCCGCTCCGGAGGACTGCCCTGAAAACTGGAGCCATGGAAAAGTCCAAAACTGCCAGGGTTCTGAGAGCCAAGGACGGCCCCGAACAAACACCTGGTACTGAACAGAAGCCCTCCGAACCAACAGCCGAACTACGGCCCAGTGAGTCTTTCGGTTCCAAAGGAGGCGAAGACGTCAGAGCCGATCCCAGTACTGAAGCAGCTTCTGTCAGCAGCGTAGCAGCTGATACTGGTGTAATCAAACTGCCAGGCTCTGAACTTGAAAGGAAGGTCAGAGGAGGAATACAAGTAGGAGTCTTAGGAGAACAGACCTCAACACCAAGAGGGAGGTCTGAGCTGGTGCGGGAAGACACCTGGACCTCAAAAGCTGATCCACTAATCTCACCATATCTATCTCGGAAAAACTTCTGGTTGATTCGACCAACATCCCCGAGGGAGACTCAGGCCTATCCATGAATGGACTGGGAAGTTGACCCAAAAAAGGGGTCTATGGAAGGGGAGTATCTTGTTCTGGGAGGTACGGATGCTTTGAGCTTTGGCACTGTATGCTGCGGAGGAGATGGGGAACTCGGAATCGAGTGGGGATAATGGAAGCCAGTGCTGATGAAATTGTCAGAGAATATACTGTCAAGATCAGTGCAGACGAGACCGTCTGTGCAGAGGATGTCAAGATCGTTGCAGACACCATCGGTGCCAAAGGCCATTTCACAAGTTTTGGGACCTTAGTCTTCAGTTCTGAAGGAACTGGAAACTTAAACCTTATGCATTCTGGTGCCAAAGGTGAGCTCGGCACTGAATGACTTCTCTTTTTTTGGTTGAGTTTGGAAAACTATGGCTTATAGAGGGCTTCTTCAAAGGAAAATTATAATAACCCCTTTAAAATTAGCTTATTTTGGCACTCTGCCAAGGTTGTAGAACTAAAACCGTGGCAGATCTTACAATTAGTTTCGAGATGGGGCACACCCAGGCAATATACACAGGAAAGATGCCTGTCAGAGTTGGGTATCTTTCTTCCACAATCTTGGCACTGCTTAAACCCCATGTGCTTAAACTCCATGTGCCTTTTTGCTTCTCTGCCATTTTAAAGAAATCACACACTCACAATCGAACGAACAGGAAAGAAGAAAAACCTACCAACAATGGCAGGGAGGAATACCTATAAAGGTAGTCAGAAAGAAAATACTAGCAATGGTATCCAGAGATTACCAAGAGTTAAATGGAAAGGGAAAATAATGTGCTCTATAAAATAAAAAAAGTAAATAGAAAAATAGGAAAAATATAACTAATTAAAGCACTTAGCTGGAAAGTATCCGCTGACGTGTCTTATCAGAGCAGCAAAAGGTATCTGAGGTAATGGAGAGAGGGGCATTATGGGTAGAGTCTTAGTGCAAGAGTTTTTTTGGCTGGTGCAAGCAGTACAATGACTGAGCTGGTTTCAAGGGGTCTGAACTGAGTCCCATTTGTCAAGAATGAGTGAAGATTGACAACATCAGATTAAATGTTTTAGCTCCTCAGTGTTTCATGAATCAACTTTTTCAAACATTTTACTTAGTTGCATTAACAATCATGATCACCAAAAGCAACATCTGATCAAAAGACAAATGATAAGGTTGTCTTGTTTAACTTCAGTTGATGTGGAATTTTTTCCGGAGCTTGAAGTTTTATAAAGTATATTTGCAAACAAAGGATATGAAGCAAAGCTGATTTAAGAAACTGCTAGCTATATTTGCAGCAAACAGGCATTCTATTTTATAAACTAATTTTGACTGATTCGCTGTTTTCTTGGCAGAAAAAAAGGCTCAACAAAAGATTTTTGTAATGATGCATTTATTTTTAACTTTAGTAGTAATGCTTTGGCGATTTGCAACATTAGAAGAGAATCTGTACTGGGTTTAGAACCTCATTTTGTACAGAGAAGAGTTGTTAATATCAAGCAACTTTTAGAAACAGCATCTAATGGAAATATTTCTTATGGTGCTACGTCAAAGTGTAGAAGGTGTCTCCAGTGTTAGTTCATCTTAGATGTCCCTACACAGTTTGGTGGTTAATTATGACAAGGTTTTAAGCTGTCCTGGTGAATGTAATTGTAATACTAAGGATGTGGCATATTTAGCACAGTCGGTGTAATGTGATGCATTCTATACTGTTAAAACTGATAGGGTACTTCAATGCCAAATTTATGAACACTGTCAAGACATGAAAAAAATTCAGAATGCTTTACATAAAAAACTGTTTACAATTTAAGAAATTTGTATTTTTTTTACTTTAGTGAGGACTGACACTGATGACAGATCAGGTCCTTTAAAGGACTAACTAAAATTTGACATTCCTTTAAGAATCTAAGGCTGAATGAACACACTTCACTACAACCAGTGTTAAAAATAATTATATATGAACCTATTTGACAGATTTTTTTATATTTTTATTTTTTCACGTATATATTTTTACATCTTTTATTGACTAGTACTGGATTTATGTAATTTGTGATTAACTATTTGTTACTGGAAGTTGTGTGTCGCTTGTTGAACTTAGGAGCATTTAAATAAGCAATGTACGGGTTGGGAATTATTTTAGTTTTGATAGTCTTGAACATACTGAAGGAGTAAGTGCTTAAGTATTGAAGTGTTGCTGTGGAGTGGAGTACTAAACATCTTTTACTGTGGACTGTGAAGCATTTGTGTGTCTTTAGACACAGAAAATGCAATCTGAAATCCACTTAGAAAAGTGACTTTGGAAAAACTGTGACCTGACTGATTAAGAAATGAAAAGGTCCTTATCTTTTTCTAAAGTATTTGGATCTATGAAGGTAAAAAGTACAGTTGTGTACACTTACCAAAAACGTAGATGTTCGAGCGTATTCACTGTTGCACTCATCACATTTGGGTTAATCCCTCCCAGGGTAGCCCTCCGTTGGCCCGAATACCAGGGGCTTAGTATTTCTACATCGGTTGCCATCACTCCAAGACTGACGTCAGGTCATCAGTGGTATAAAATAAGGCAGCCGATGACATTACATCAGTTTTTCTTGCCCTGTCAGGAGCCCCCAATAGGGAACTAGGTTATGGTGCAAGAACACCACCAGTAGAAAGTAAATACCAACAAATCCTTGTAAGAAGAAAGACAGAGAGAGGGAGAGACAAGGGGGATGGAGGGAGGGAAACCAGGACTGCAACAGTGAATACACTCGAACATCTACATTTATGTTAAGTGCATACAACTGTACTGTTCTTCATGTTTCACTGCTGCAGTCATCACATTTGGGTTGATTCCCAAAGCTGAAGAAAAGGGCTGAGGTAATCAATACGACTGGGGGCTGGCTAGGATGCCCTGCAAGACTGCGGTGGCAAAACCTGCCCTGGATTTGGAAAAGATAGGCAGGTGGTAATACTTGAAGGTATGAACAGATGCCCATGTTGCAGCCTCCAGGATGTCCCTGATGGGGACCCCTCTGAGGAAAGCAGCAGAGATGAAGGTTGCTCTGGTGGAATGTGTCCTGACCCCCCCCCGTGGGGAGGTTTTCCATGCTGCTTGAAGCAGAAATGGATACAGTGCGCTATCCATTTGGAAATGGTTTGTTTGGATATGGCCTTACCCTCTGCTCCTGCAGCAAAGCTGACTAACAATTGATCAGTCTTTCTAAATGATTTAGTCTTGTTTAGGTAAAATCTGAGCTGTCTGTGCACATCTAGAGAGTGCAGAATCCTTTACCCCTTGTTTTGCGGGTTAGGGGAAAAAGGTGGGCAAATGAATTGATTGGTTGAGAGCCACACTGGACACCACTTCTGGCATTTAGCATGGGTTAGCCCTGAGGGAGACCCTGTCAGCATGGAAAATGATGAAGGGCTCTACAGCCATTAGTGCTTGTAGCTAGGATACTCTTCTAGCTGAAGTGATGGCCAAAAGCAAGGCGGTCTTCCAAGAGAGAAACTTTAACTCTGCTGAAGCTGCTGTTTCAAAGGGGGGGGGGGGCAGGTCAGCTTTTCCAACACAAACTTTAGGTCCCAAGCTGGGGTATGTGCTCTTTTGGGTGGCCTCAAATTGTTAGCCCCTCTTAGGAATGGTTTGATGATAGGGTGGGAGAAAATCAGTGGCTCTGTCCTAAAATGAGTAGAGATGGCAAAGGCATGAATTTTAATAGAAGAAAAGGATAGACCCCTGTGTAGTAGGTCAGCCAGGATGAGAGGTAGGGAGGGCTGTGCCGTTCCGGCTCCCTTAGCCTGGATCCAGGTGCAAAACCTTTTCCACTTGTCAACATAAGACCTTCTAGTGTTAGGGTGTCTGGCCTCGCGTACAAAGTCTAGAACTTGTTTGTTTAGATTGGCAGCTTGTGCAGTGGTCAGGGAATAAGCCAGGCTGCCAGATTGAGGGTCTGCAATTGAGATGCATGAATTCTCCATTTCTCTAGTCCAGGAGTGTTGGGATTTGAAGGAGATGCCATGGTGGCAGGGGTGACGGGCTGTGCGGCAGTGGGTACCAGTGCTGGCGTGGCCAGTCTGGGGCAATCAGGATTGTCCTCTGTTTTTCCTCCCTTACTTTGAGCAGTACCCTTGTAATGAGCGACAGAGGGGGAAATGCATAGACCAAGAGGTTGACCCACTGGAAGGACAGAGCATCCACTTTCCAGGCCTTGCTGTGAGGTTCCCTGGTGCAGAATTTGATGAGCTGATGGTTGCAGAGGAAAGCAGAGGTCGACCTTCGGGGTGCCCTATTTTTGGGTTACAAGCTTGAAGGTTCTTTGGTCTAGCTACCACTTGTGTGGGTCCATAAGATTTCTGCTCAAGTTGTCTGCCAGAGAGTTTAGGGAGCCTGGCAGGAATTGTGCTAACAGGTGTAGTTGCATGGCTGAGGCCGTGTGCCAAAGGGTTATGGTGAGAATGCACAGAGTACAAGGGAGTCCATCCCTGCTTGCGGATATACCACATCACAGTGGTGGTGTCTATTTTGAACAGTAGAGCCCCTGGGGAGTGTAGGAGTCTGAAAGCTGTCAGAGCATGCTGAACAGATAACATCTCTTTTTGGTTGCTGTGCAGATGTATTTGATGAGGGCTCCAGTGGCCCTGAATGCACCTGCCATCCAGCTGTGCAGCACAGGCATAGTCTGATGAGTCTGTGGTGAGGGTTTGGGCAGCGTGGGGTTGTGAGAAGGGTAGCCCCTTGTTGTGGTAGCATGCTGCTGCCCACCAAAGAAAATCTTTGCTTAAACAAGATATAATTGGTATAAGAGTTTCCAGGTCTTGGGAGTGTTGACACCAAAGGCTTTTTAGGTACCACTGCAGTTTCCTCATATGCAGTCTGGCATATAGATTGAGTAGAATGCAAGAAGCCAGCCTGCAGGATTTTCCTTGCGGATAACTAGGGTCTGGTGGCTAGTTGAGAGAAGTAAGCTGTCAGGTATGTTTGTTTTTCTGGTGTAAGGAATGCCACCTGGGATGCTGTGTCCAGGCTTGCTCCCATGAATACAATTTTTTGGGTGGGTACTAGTTTAGATTTCTTTTCGTTGATAGTATACCCCAGGGAGATCAGTAGGTCCTTTACAAAGGTCAAGTGCTTTAGCAGCTTTTCCTGACTGTCTGCCTGAATCAGGCAATTGTCTAAGTATGGGTAAATTTGAATATTTCTTTGTCTGCAAAAAGCAATGGTGGGAGCCAGATATCTTGTGAAAACTCTGGGAGCAGTGGATAAGCCAAAGGGAAGCGCAGAGAACTGAAAGTGCAGTGATCCTGCCTTGAAATAGACATTTCCTGCAAGATTCCCTGATTGGGATGTGTAGGTAGGCCTACTTTAGGTCTAGGGTGGCTAACCAAGCATCCTTGGAGAGCATAGGTAGAAGCTGCTGGAGGGTAAGCATTTTGAATTTTGTTATCACCAGAAAGGTGTTTAGAATGGAGTGATCGAGGATAGGGCGCCAGGTGCCCTCTTTTCTGGGTACAAGGAAGAGTCTGGAGTAAAAACCCTGGCCTATCTGTTCTGCAGGAACATGCTCTATTGCCCTCATAGAGAGGGCAGGGAAAGGACTTTTTATGGCCTCCGCCCACTGGCTTGGGGGAGCATCTGGGAACCCTTTTGGGGTTGCTAGAGTGTGGAAATAAAATTTGTATCCCTGGGACACTATGTTGAGGACCCAGTGGTCGTTGGTAATGGTGGCCTAGGTGCTTGTGTGGAAGGACAGTTTTCCTCCTAGGGGCAAGAGCAGGTCGGCAGAGGGAGGGGGTGGAAGTGGAATGTCATTGTGAGTTCTTACCATGAGAGGTGGGGATTAGCACTCCCAGGTTTTGAAGAGGAGGAACTCCATTACTTATATCTCTGCATTCCTGGGGCTGTTGTCTGGAGGGCCTGCTTCCCCTAGGTCTGGGCTGACCTCGAGGGGGCAGGAAAGGACCAGTGCTTGGAGTGGCAATGTCTACTGACCTCGGTGGCAGGACCTGCAAGAAGTCTAACTGTCTACATAGATTTAGCTTTTCCTTCCATCTTTTTTTAAGACCTCCTCTGCCTTGGTGCCAAATAAGTTGCCTTTGTGCAAGGGTGCGTCCAATAATTTGGATTTGACATGGTCTGGCAAGGGCTGTTCCTTAACCTTGCTTAAGGATTTCAAATGAGAAATCTTCAGGAGGTGACTGTGGGAACCTTTCATCCTCATCGAAGTCTGTATCTTCTGTATCACACTCCTCTGGGGAGTCCCAAGTGCTTCCTCTTACATGTCTTCTTCTTAAAGACCTCAAAAGAGGGATGCTTTGGGAAGGTATCATTAGTCATCTGGATTCCTTATTGGGAAGCCTGGAGTTTTAGTAGTGATTATCCCTGTGGAAGAGAGTGACAAGACTCTGAGCACAGAGACATCAAGGCTGCAGACTGAAGATCCGAGGGAGTAGGATCCATCTGTACTGCTCAGGCAGACAATGCTCTCTCCAGACCCTCAAAAGCAGACTGCCCCAGAGAGGACGACGACCTTGTACTAAAAAAGGCAAGCTTTTGGACCAGAGTCCCTCCCTGCTCTAAAGGCAATCCCCCAGAAGTTGAAGTCAGAACAGAGCTAACCCGTGCCAATGCTCCGAGGCACAGAGACAGCTCTTTCAACTTTGGAGTTGACTCCAACACCTCAGATTTGACAGGGAACCCTCAGCTCTGGGAGCTCTCCAGATCTGACTGAACCAAAGTGCTCAGAGAGGACTACAGATCCTAAGATAAATCTATCCTTGAGATCCAAGGCAGATGGAGCCAGACAGCTTGGATCCAAGGACTCAAACAGCAGTCAGAAAAGGAACTGGTAAAGGGGGTGTGGGGAAGAACAGCCGCCCTTCTGACCCAGAGGGGTAGGAGCTGGTAAAGCACCCAATCTGACTCTGCACCAAGAGAATTTTTTGCACCACTCTTTCCACATCATCTTCTGTTAAACTACTGGAAGAGTAAATGTAAATTACAGAGGGGGACCTGGGGCTCTCCAAAAAGGGTGATGGAACTCTGGAGGGTACCGGGTCCACAGAAGCTAAGTATTTGGTCCTTAGTAGGTAAATAACACTAGGAGTGGTTGGAACCGGTAACTTTTTTATTGGATCCGATGATTTTTTTCTGCTTAGGTTCAGATAATCTTCTCTTCTTTTTAGGATCCAATGTTGAGGTCGGATCAGAATGAGGTCCATTTTTGGAATGATCCGAGGCCCTGGAGGAAAAACTAGAAGGACCCATATAAGTAGATTCGACTCTTTAGATTCAGCTCCCTCCAGATAAAGCCTCTCCGAATGCAGAAGGAAGTAAACCCTTTTAGGATCAATTTATTCTTCCTTTCAGTAAAGACCCTTGGATTATACCTATGGCAAACAGCACAAACTTCCTGTAAATGAAGAGAACCAAGACAATATACACAAAATGTGGACATCAGATATATGAATCTTGTGCCTACACTTGAGACATTTTTTGAACCCTGCTGGGCCTCTCTCTGCCATACTGACAAAACCGGTAATAAAACAAAACATTTAATAAGAAAACAGTAAAGGACTCAACTTTTTAAAAAAAAATTTTTTTTGGAAAGTGAAAAAAATATATCCTCAACAATGGTAAATAAAGAAGCTACACTGTCTATAGAATTAGAAAGGAATACTAAAAAGAAGTTATGCACTTACCATAATGTTCCATGTGAGTTGTTTATCTCGCCTTTATTCTCACTGATGGGTTCGGAGCCGATAATCTACATTTTTCAACACCGTAGAACCAAAGGAAGACCTGTCCCTGGCTGCCTTATCTACTTTGTAATGCATAATAAAGGTATGAGGCTTAGACCAAGTGGCTGCAGCACAAATACTGTCAAGGGGCAATTTAGCTTGAAAGGCAGAAGATGCAGAAACGGCTCTGGTAGAATGAGCCTAAGGTCTGTGTGTCAATGGCATGTTTGCATTCGCATAAACGAAGGATATACAGTCTGATAACCATTTAAATAGAGTAGTTTTAGCCACTGGATTTCCTTTTCTAGCCTCTGAAAAGGACACAAAAAGCTGATCTGATTTTCTGATATCCTTAGTTCCATCAAGATAAAATCTGAGATGTCTGTGTACGTCAAGTTTATGCAGCATGTACTCCAATTTGTTAGAGTAGTTAGAGAAAAAGACTGGCAATTCAATAACTTGATTAATACTGGATTCAGATCAGACTTTAGGCAAAAATGAGGGGTTTGTTCTGAGAGATACTCTATCAGCATGGAAAATCATGTAAGGTGGTCTGACAGATAATGCTTGCAGTTCTGACACTCTGTGGGCAGAAGTAATGGCCACTAGAAAAATACTTTTCCAAGATAAATATCTGAGATCACAAGATGCTGGTTCAAAAGGGGGGAGAATAATCTGAGACAGCATAACGTTCAAATTCCAGGGAGAATAAGGAATTTTGACAGGAAGTCTCATGTGAAGAACACCTTTAAGAAAAGTTTTAGATAACTTATGGCCCATAATGTTCGAGCCATCGAATCCAAGGTGGAAATTTGCGATGGCGGCTAACTGGAAAGCAGCTGCTGCCCCTTCCTTAAAAATCTTTGTCAAAAATTCTAAAATGGATGACAGCAGAGCTTGGAAAAGGTCAATTTTCTGTGTGTTGGCCCAAATTGAGAACCTTTTCCACTTACTGCAGTATAATTTCCTGGTGGATGGCTTGTGAGAAGACAAGAGAATTTTTCTTGTATCTTCTGAAATTGAATGAAGCCTGGCAAGTAGGGGAAGTGGATTAGCCAAGCAGTCAGCTTCAGGGACTGCAGGGAAGGATGGAGGTCCCCTGATGGGTGTGTCAAAAGGTCCGGAACTGGGTCCAGGATCCATGGATCTATCAGCAGGTGATGTTGGAGAAACGGGAACAAAATCTGTCGAGGCCAGTAGGGGGCTATGATTATAACAGTCCTTTCCAGAGAATTTGCTTTCTGTAAAAATCTGGGTACCAATGGAAAGGGTGGGAATGCATAAAGGAAACCCGGGGGCCAATAGTGTACGAGTGCATCTCTCAGGGGATGTCCCAGAGCTGGTATTAGGGCAAAGTAGCTTGTGCACTTTGAATTGATGTGGCTGGCAAAGAGGTTGCTGCAAGGCTGGCCCCATTTGCGGAAAATCAACTCTGCAACATGTTGTTTGAGAGACCACTCGTGAGGGAGCAATACCGCCCTGGTTAGCTTGTCCGCTATCACGTTGGATTTCCCTAGGATGTGCATTGCTAACAGAAAATGCTGGGATGACAGCCCACTGCCAAACCCTGAGGACTTCTCGACAAAGGGGGTAAGACTTGGTTCCACCTTACTTGCTCAAGTACCAGACTAATGACATGTTGTCCGTCTGAATTGCAATAGTTCCTAAAGGAAGAGAGTCCTGAAAATACTGCAATGCCAGAAGTACCGCTCTCGACTTCAGAACATTGATATGCAGATGTGACTCTTGATCCGTCCATGTGCCTTGGGCAGTCTTTCCTTGAAAATGCCCCCCACCCTATCAGGGAAGCGTCCATGGTCACAGCGGCTACTGTGTGGGTGGGTGGGGGGGGGGGGCTTTTAAATTGTGACATGAAGGGACATCAACCACCATCGAAGGTCTCTCTTGCAGGAATCTGTGATGAGAATCATGTGGTGCATCGGCAGTTTCTGGTAAGACCACTGAGCAAAGAGGAGTGATTGAAGGATTCGCATATGCATCCTTGCGAGTGGTACGGCCAGGATTGCAGCAGCCATCAAACCTAGCACCTTCAAGACCTCTGCTGCTGTAGCTTTGTTCTTTGACACCAGGGAGTTGAAGTGCTGGCGGAGAAGTGAGACTCTTTCTATTGGAAGACGTAGAGTGGTAGTTGAGGTATCTAACTCTGCTCCTATAAAAATAGTATGCTGCGATGGCGACAAGGCAGACTTTTCGAAGTTGACTGTAATGCCTAATTGATGGCAGTGTGTCAAAGTGTGTTGTGTTGCCCGAGTCACTTGATGCCTGGTGGTAGCAGTGAGGAGCCAATCGTCTAGGTATGGAAACACCTGGAATCCTAGACGCCACATGTGAGCCGTGACCACTGCCATGCATTTGGTGAACACTCTGGGGGCTGTAGTGAGACCAAAGGGCAGGGCTTGAAACCGGTAATGGTTGGCTCCCAGTCAGAAACGCAGGTGATCCCAGGAGCATCTGTTCATCTTTATGTGATAGTATGCGTCCTTGAGATCTATGGAGCACATCCAATCGCCTTTCCCTAGGAAGGGAAGAATGGACTGAAACGTGACCATTCAGAACTTCTCTTTCTTTATGAACCGATCGAGTCTGCTGAGGTCCAAGATAGGTCTCCAGTCCCCTGTTTTCTTTGGTACCAAAAAGAATCTTGAGTAAGTTTCGAATCCAACTTGGTCTGCTGGGACTGGTTGGATGACTCTTTTCTAGCAATTTGTGGACTTCTATGATTGCTTGTGACCTGAGACTGGGTGGAACATCTGGGATTCTGTACATAAAAGAGTGGGATGGGTAGAGAACGGTATGAAATATCCTCTGGAAATTATGCTTTGTACCCAAGTAATCGACGTTATGTTTAGCCAGGCTTCTGGGTACAATGATAAGCGACCCCCGACTGCCTCCAGAGCCGGGCCTCCCTTCAGGGGCGCTGGTAGGGCTGACCAGAGAACTGTCCTCTGTTGCCCTGATGCTGTGGATCCCCTCTGCCGCACGGACGGCGTCTTCCATTATAACCCCCTTCTCTGCCTCTAAAGGGGGTTTCTCCACGTGTGTCCTAGAAGGTTCCCTGTGCTTTTCAGAACCACGTTTTCCACCCTTAGGGCCCTTGGGATAGGGCCGAGTAGGGGTAGAAAAATGGACTCCAACAGCAGATAGGGTCTTGCCTTCCTGCTCACACCTAGTTAATGTTTCCTTTACTTTAGGCCCAAACAGTGATGAGCCATCAAACGGAGTGTTAATAAAGGAAGACTTAAAGGGCTCTGCAAAGGAATAGAGATGCATCCAGGATGGTCTCCGCAGAGCAATGCCTGAACTAGCAGCTCTACTCGAACCATCAGCTGCATATATGAGACGCATGGACGAGTTCACAACCGAATTTAGGGCAGCGAGCTGTGTGTTGACTCTGTCGGCCACCCCTGCAGCTACCGTACCCTGAACAGCATCTCCTAGCTCTTTCAGGAGATCTCTGGAGTATCATGAAATGGATTAAATAGTTCAGCGATCGAAGAGAAAAAGTCGCTGAACTAAACATGGATCCGATATCGATCCGAACCGCATAGTTTCCAGCTATAGGCCAGGGGATAGG
The DNA here is from genome assembly GCF_019279795.1 of Protopterus annectens. NCBI lineage: Eukaryota > Metazoa > Chordata > Ceratodontiformes > Protopteridae > Protopterus > Protopterus annectens. The sequence goes on from NC_056728.1 coordinate 125,312,898, forward strand.
AGAGAGGGATGGTTGCAGACAAATGAATACACCTACTCAGATGAGTGCGTTATGGTGAGTACACTTCTAAATCTGAAGTAGGATATTCATTTGTTCGCAACCTGTGGGACAGAGTAGGATATTCGAGAGCACATGGAGCCAAGGATGCTCTACCCCTGGATACACCCTCGGTGCGAGCCTTCCTGGCGCTTGAATAAACAGCTGGTCGGATTGCCTATGACCAGCTGTCCCTGTTGAATAAAACTTAGTTGCCTGTGAACATCTAGTGAGTGTAGCCTATATTCAATTTTCATTTTTACTTAGGGAAAAAGAAGGAGGTTAATAGATTCAGAAGCGATTTTAGGAAGGAAGGGCCGGGTTGGTCTGGAGACGGCGGGGATAAAAAAAAAAGTAAGGGCTTGAAGTTCAGAAACTCTCTTGGCTGATGTAATGGCTAAAAAAGGCTGTCTTGTAAGACAAGAATTTGAGGGAGTCCACTGTAGCGGGCTCGAAGGGAGGGGAGCGGTCAAGGCCTGGAGGAGAGAAGAAAGGTCCCAAGGAGGAACTTGCTTAATAGGGAGGGGGGGAGAAAGAAGTACCTTTAGAAAGGTTTGAAAGGTTTTTTGGCTGACATAAGACATAAGAGGATTTGACCATTGTGATAGTGAGAATTGAAAATTGTTGAACTTTGACTGGACACTGCTGGCACCACCACCATCATTAAAGAGAGAAGAAAAAATCACGGGGAACGGGGAGGAAGAACGGGAAGGGATCTAGGCCTTGCCAGACAGCGCCACACAGAGAAACTTTTTCCATTTTTCTAGTTGAGCCACCAAAAAAATAGCTACGGTGAGATAGAGAAGTCCTCCTCATTAGTGGAACTGGAACGCAGCTGGGTCAGCGTCAGCTTCAGGGGCTCCAGAGGAATGGCATACAGAAGACCGGGTGGCCAAGCATGCCAGGCGTCTCTTGGGGGGGTACGGAGGAGGGGTATAGAAGCGAAAAAAACTGTGTGCACTTTTGGTTTGAGGAGAGGAAAAAAGATCAAGGGGTTCCCACCGTGCGATATGAATATGCGTTCAGCTGACAATTGAGAGAGAACTCGTGGGGGGGGGTGGTGCTTGCTGACTGAGCTTGTCGCTATGATGTTGGACCCCGACCGGAATGTGGCGTTGCTAAAGCGATTGGTGGTGGAGATTCCCCTCTCATCCTCTCGGCCTCAAAGACAGAGAGTAAGACCTTGTTGTTCCCCTTGTTGATATGCAGTAAGGTCTCTGTATCGTTCCACGTGCCTTGACACTCCCGACCCCCCAACCCCCCCCCCACCGGGCGGCGTGGTCACCGGTCACGTGGCGAGAAGAACAAAATAGAAAATGGGGCGATCCGATTGAGTGGAGCCAGTGGGCCGCTACCACTGCTAGTACTTGACACACCCTGGGGGCTGGGCTGTGAGAACAGGAAGGAGACGAGAACTGGTGTGGTGGCTGGCCCCCCGCAGAGGCGGAGAGAAACTCCTGTCCATTGGGATGTTGATATGTGGTAGTCTGGCTTGAGATCTGAGAGATCGATAGAGTGGCATTCTCAGGAAAGGGAGAAGGGAGAAGAGAATGTGACCATTTTTCTTTTTTTTTTGCCAGATTTGATTCAGGAGAGAGAGGTCTGGGATCTTTGTCTCCCCGTCTTTTGGCAAGAACCCTGATCCGATCTGGTCTGGGGGGGGGGCTGGGCTCTCTTTTTCTAGCAGATGGCCAATTTCTGCTAAAGCGGCCTCCTTTGACGGGTGGTGACGTCTGGGGGGACTGAGAACCCAGCGGTCCATGTTATGGACTCCCATGCGCTAGGTGCCCCGAAAAATCCCCCCGACTGCCTCAGAGTAGAGCAGTCGGGCAGCCCAGGGGCTGCTGCTGTGACACGTTCAGAGAAAGGTTCCTCCTGGACGTTTTTTGGGAGCCCTCTGCCTCACCTAGCGCGTCCCCTGTCTCCCTCTGCCACGGGAGGGCGGAAGGACTGAGCAGGCTGGGACTGTGCTGCGACTTCTTCTACATCTTCTTCCCCTTTGGTTCCTAGAATAGGGGCCTCTGGGTGCAGAGAGAAGATTCCGAGCGCAGACAGCTGTCTTCCCATCCTTCTTCTGCTTCTGGGTTCTACATGAGCGGTCTTGCTAAACAGAGCAGAACCATCAAAGGGGTTATCGCGCCGCTCCTTGAAGGGCTCAGAAAAGGCGCAGGAGCCGGGCCAGGCCTGGCGTCTACTGTCCCGCAGCTCTAGCGGCGCCCTCCGTAGCATGGGAGTAGCATAGAAGTATTTAGTGACTGATCAAGTAGGCATTTTGGTGGAGGTGGGAGTCTGTCCCTCCCTCTGAAATGGATCGAGGGGGATGCAGCAAGGATGCAGGTTAATAATCGGTCAAAGCTGCAATAATGTATGTGCCAAATAGTTCAGCTCAGAAAGGTCAGCCGACTGAACATCCGCTTCCCCAAGCGGTCCATCATCGAGACTCCTTGCTGGTGTGGGTGGACTAGGAGACTCTCCCTGAGCCCTCCCTTTGTGGCCGCCCCATCAAATCATCATCATCAGGAGGCCCCCCTTCCAATGGGTCCTGTCTGTCAGAAGGCTGGGCTAATTTTTTTGTCAGCTTTTTTTGGGTGGCTCCAGTGTCCCCCCGGTTTCCCGCCCTGGGTGGTGGTAAGTCCACCCAGGGGGGGGCAGGGGGTGGACACACCCGAGAGGACCCGTTTGAATTCCGTCAGAACACGGACTCTCCGACAGACTCGTCCGAGGAACCACCCAGACCACCCCCCTGATCTCCGCATTTTGATGGATGGAGGAAGGAGCCCTCCTCGGGTTCCTCCTTCCGAGCCTTCCCCTTCTCCAAGTCCACCGCAGACTCAGAAGTCAAGCTTTAGGAATGTGCTCCCTTTGCCTAGCCTCCTCCTGGGGGGGAGCCTGAGCTCGCTGCAGCCTGGAGCCACGCAGCAGCTAGGAGCAACAGGGGCAGAAAAGCAGGCCCAGGGGCGGAGAGGGAGGGCGGGACGGCGGGAGTGCAGTGGGTCCGAGACCCTCAACAGAGCCCTCCCTCTACAAAAGCGAAAAGCGAAGGGGAGACCAAATCCAAAGATCTCGGCGGCTCGGCTCCCCGGATCCGGATCGGACGCGGCAGGGGCCGGCTTTTCGGCGGGACAAGGCGCGACGCCCGACACGGCGACAGCGCGCCGACACTGATCCCCGGATCAAGCTCGGATCCAGGCTCGAGATCGGTCCGCGAGCATGAGGGCATGGTCGGATCCGGATACCCCGTACCATCGGATCCCGCCTCCTGCCGCCTCCTGGCTTCGGCTGCTCGGGCCGGGCTGCCGGGTTGGAAGAAGCAATAAGCTTGAGGAGTGTTGAGGTGTCAGGGGGAGAGGGTCGAGGTCCCTCTCTCCCCATCTGCATCTGACGCTGGCATCATCGGGCCCTCATCGCATCGCCAGATCAGGCATCGTCAAGTCGCTGCGAGGCGTACGAGCCTGGCCGACGAGGCCGATAGCCTCGGCCTCCTCGATAGCCTCGCCTCTCCTCTCAGTCCCCCTCCTCCTCTCAGGAGGTGGTGCTCAAAGCCGAGACCGGAAGGAGGAGGAGAAGGAGAGGAGGGGGGCAAGGCGGCAGGCCCGGCAGGAGGTCTCGGCCCACCTCTCCCCGCTTCCTTGCTCCTCCCCTCTTCCTTTCTCCATCCCCCTCTGTCCTGAAGGCGGGGAGTTTGAGTCAGGGAGCAGGAGGGCAGCTAGGAGGAGAACAGCTGCAGCCAGGAGTCCAAGGAGGGCGGGGGGGAGTGGGGGAGTCAGGGCGGAACCGGACCCCAGGACCTCCTCACCCCTCAGTGCCCCTCAGTTTGGAACTGCACAAATGGAACAGCCAGACTGTTCAACCCCAAACCCCCAACAACCCACACAGCGTGTGGCCGAGTGCCGCCATCAGCGGTGAGGAAGCTTTCGAACTTAAAATAAAAAAAGAAGACTGGCCACTGGTCAGCATTTAAAAAAAGTTGAAAAGTAAACTTAACAAAAACTAAAAAACACTAACAAAAGCACCACACACTCACAACACAAAATGCAACAAGGGAAAATAAAATAAAAATACTAATGTAAATAAATTTAAACTAAAAGTCAAAACAATACTACAAAACTCACACAAAACACACAAAAAGTTTAAAAAAATTTCAAATTTCAACTTCAAATATAGAAAAACTGAGAACCACATCCAGTTACCAGTTACACATCCAGTTACCACAAACAAGATGAGGGTCATGAGGGTAGTCCAGGGCAGGCATTAGGAGAGAGGGAGGAGCTGAGAGCTGGAGATTATTGGCTCCATATAATGCGATATCCAGGAGACGAGATGAGATCCACACTACTGATCAGACATAACTAATCCTTAGATCATGCATTTCCCATATCTATCCATGATCCTAGACTCTCTATTAGGAGGATGGATACATGTGGATGTTTCAGACACTTCCTTTCTGGTGGATGCAGCTACCACCAAGGCATCAACAGGCACTCCCTTGATCAAAAAGGCTTTGTCCACTGGGGAAGAGATAAACTTGTTCGGCTTCCGAGGGACAGGTTCCATGGCCTCCGGCAATTCCCACGCCTTACGAGAGATCAGCTTCATAAGCTCATCGTAAGGCGGAGACACCCAAGAAGTGGAAGGTTGAGATCCAAAAGCCTTTAAGAGCACTGACTCGTCCTCAGTAGGGGTTTTGGACTGCCAACCGTGCCTCTGACTCAGGATCTCTAATATCTCTGCAAAGGAGATATCCTCAGAGGGAGATCGAGGGGACCCTTCTGACTCATCCAGGCCAGTGTCAGATGTCAAAGACTCCAGTGGGGAGTCCAGTTGCCTCCTCTTGCACAATCTCTTCTTGGGTACCTCCTCAGTTGGGAGATCTTGGGAGGTCTCGGAAGAGCAGGTGACACCTTGTGGGGGTACTTGAGGCTCAGGGGCTCTACATTTCACAGGGGGACCAGTAAATGAAGAACCGGACACAGGAACTTGAGGGGAGAAGGAAGGCCGAACCGATGGTGACGTCTTAGGAGACATGACTCTCCTCATGGCATCAAAAGCGCCATGGCTCTGACGAGAATGGGTAGACTGACCAGGACGAACTGTTTGATCCTCCCGCACCGAAACCATAGGCTCGGAGCCAGAGGTAGGAGCCGCCGAGCTCATCCGAGCCGAAGCCCCAAGAGAAAGAGTCGGCAATGACAAATCGGTCAGACTATCCTTCCCGGACCCGATGCTAGAGCGTCAGCTACTAGCGTCCTCGGTCGGCGCCGAGGACGTCCAAGTAGATGGAACCGATAAAACCGGTGCAGGTCTCGGTTCCAAGGGTTCAATAATCATCTGTTCCGGCTCCTTCGGCTTCAAGGGTCCAGTACGGCTCGAAGCAGGATTAATCAAATCCGGTTCAATGGTCTTCGGCTCCGAAGTGGTCGGTGCCGACAACAATTTAGCACATCCTGGTGCCAGTAAAAGCTTCTGCACTAGCCGATCCATATCCAAATCAGAGAGACTGACTGAAGACTTCGAGGAAAGCACCGAAGGTGCTGACTGGAGCAGAGGAGATGAGGGGACCTCGGAGACCGGCTCCAAGACTGGGAGCTGGCTCCAAACCAAAGGGACACTCTGTTCCGAGGGGTGTGGAGCCAAACCCTCAGATCTCTTTTCCTTCTTGGTCTGTTTGGAATCAGAAGACTTCGAAGATTTTGACTAAGTGCTGCCACTTTCCTGGCTACCCAACATTTCAGAAAAAGAATGCTGCAGTAACCCCCTATTAGTTTTCTACTCCTTTCTAAGAGAACCCTAGATGACGAGGAATGGCATATACTGCAGGAGTCTTGGAGGTGTTTAGCCCCCAGATAATAGACACATTGGACATGTCCGTCCATAACGGACATTTTCGGTCTACAATCTGGACACTTTTTAAACCCCGATTTGGGGTGAGATTTTTCTCTCTCATCCGACACTCTCTTAAAAGAAGACCACAAAAAATACCTGTAAAGGCTAAATACAGGGCTAACTAAGCCCACACTAAAAAAAAACACTAATAACAATTAAAGATAGTAAGACTAAATAGGGCCTAACACCAAAAAAACAAAAACTACACACAGGGTAGGATCTCTACAAAACTAACCTACTTAAAACTATATTATTTTAAACTAGAAACACACTGAACTCTAACAATCACTCAAAAGAAAAGAAAAAAGAGTTTTTTTTAACTTGCGATTTGTCAAAATGGTCCGAGCTAACTGGATCAACGAGATCTCTCTTGCCGCAGCAAACTAGATCTGGGGTAATTCCAGCAGGACATTGTGGGATAAGGGGCTTGGTCTCGAGCTACTGGCAAACCTTGAGCTTTGCTATTGGCCATGTCAAAGACGAGGCTCAGCTCCGAACCCATCAGTGAAAATAAACGGCGAGATTTAACAACTTCACATCAACAGTATTCAAGGTACACCTGTATGAAAATAAGGAAAAAGAAAGGCAGACAATATATACATATAAGCGATAAGGTAAGGGTTAGTAAAAAATGGAAATAGAGGTTTTAACTGGAAAGAAATGCAAATTCACAAAATCTAACTTATCTGTAATGGTCATTATATCTTTCATACAAAGCAACAAATGAGATCTGCGGTACTTGGGGATGGTGCATCATGGTTAAGGGAGAAGTTAGAGAGTTTTTGGTGCCACAAGCTTTAGCAATGGCCAAGTTGGATACGAGCACATTAGTTGAGGACAGAACAAAAATCTCAACATCAGATTGTTACAACCATGTTGTCTGACTTTCAGCCAGTTTAAACATATGGGTTTGTTGGATCCAACCTCAGTGCCAACTTCAAAGCTTCATCAGATTTCAAAGCTGTCTCCTCCCCTACCCACAATTCCCTAGGTTCTACCTTAGATGCTCAGGCTGAGTTTGACCTGTAATTTCTGGGATATGAGGATATGTCACCTAAAAGGACCTATGTTAAGTATTAACCCCATAATTTAGATAGTTCCAAGTTGCGAGTCTCACATGACTGTGCAGAGACAGGGAATAATATCCATTGAATCATCTTGAAGTCACAGGTGACAATTTGGACAGGGGTAGGAGTGAGGGAGTTTGAACCAGATGAAAATCCGACAATAATCCAATATTATGGTAAGTACATAATTTTCATGTCCAATGTTATCTATTTTCAACCATTTCAAACGTACGGGACGGACTCCCAAGCTGTCAAACTGGGTGGTGTCAAAGGAGGACATTCCCAAGTATGGTGGAGCCAAATGAGGAACGTGATCTGGATTGAGTACCCAGCTTAGTGATAAACAAAAAGTTATGTTCTGTAGTCCAAGTGGCCGCAGCACAAATGTTGTCAATGGATAAACCTATGTTAAGTGCCATTGAGGTAGAAACTGTTCTGGTTGAATGGGCTTTAGGTTTACCTGGCAATGGTAAATTCTTTTCATTACAGACATAAGAAATGCAAACTGAAAGCCATCTAGATAATGTAACCTTAGTAAGTGCCTTCTACCAACTTTGACTTAGAAAAAGAAATGAACTAAAATTATTTTGTCCTGAGGATACAGAAGAGTACAGTTGTGCACACTTACCATAAATGTAGATGTTCGAGTATATTCACTGTTGCAGTCATCACACTTGGGTTATCTTGCCAGGGGTGAACCTCAGCCGGCCCGAATACCAGAGGCTTAGTATTTCTGCTTCGGTTGCTGTTGCTTCAGGACTGACGTCAGGGGCATAAAAACAGGCAGCCAACACCAATAAATCAGTTTTTCTTGCCCCAAATATCAGGAGCCCCCAAATAGGGAGCTACGTTATGGTGGACAAACACCAGTAAAAAGTAAATACCAACAGCCCTGTAAGGAGTGAGGAAGAGAGGGAGAGAGAGAAAAGAGGGCTGAAGGGTGGGAAACCAAGACTGCAACAGTGAATACACTCGAACATCTACATTTACGTAAGTGTACACAACTGTACTATGTTCTTCGTGTTTCACTGTTGCAGTCATCACATTTGGGTTGATTCCCAAAGCTGAAGAATGGGTGGAGGCAGTCAAGAAGAGTTGGGGCTGGCTAGCATGCCCTGCAGGACTGCTCTTGCAAAGCCTGCCCTAGATTAGGAAAAGACAGGCAGGTGGTAATGTTTGGTGAAGGTATGAAAAGAACTCCAAGTAGCAGCTTCCAGAATGTCCCTGGTTGGGACACCTCTGAGAAACGCTGTAGAGGTTGAAGTTGCCCTAGTGGAATGCGTTCTTACCCCCTGAGGGGTTGGTTTCCCATGGTGTTTGTAGCAGAAATGGATACAGTGGGCTATCCATTTGGAGATGGTTTGTTTTGATATGGCCTTGCCCTCTGCCCCTGGTGCACAGCTACCTAGTAACTGGTCAGATTTCCTGAAGGGCCTAAGTCTTATCAAGGTAGAATCTGAGCTTTCTGTGCACATCTAAAGAGTGCAGGATTCTTTCCCCTTTATTTTGAGGATTAAGGAAAAGGGTGGGCAAGTGGATAGATTGGTTTAGAACCACACTGGACACCACTTTAGGCATAAAAGTGGGGTTAGTCCTGAAGGAGACCCTGTCAGCAAGAAAAATAATGAAGGGTTCCACAGCCATAAGTGCTTGTAGCTCAGACACTCTTCTAGCTGAAGTGATGGCCAGAAGCAAGCTTGTTTTCCAAGAGAGGAATTTTAACTCTGCAGGCTCAAGAGGGGGTAGCGTGAGCTTTTCGAACACAAAATGAAGGTCCCATGCAGGGGTGGAGGCTCTTCTTGGTGGCTTGAAGTTGCTAGCCCCTCTCAGGAATTGTTTGGTGAGAGAAGAGAGGTGGCTCAGTGCTGTAATGAGCAGAGATGGCAGAGGCATGCATCTTAATGGAAGAGAAGGGCAGGCCTCTGTGGAGTAGGTCAGCTAGGTAATCCAGGATGAGAGGTAAGGAGGGCTGTGCTGTATCCACTCCTTCAGTGTGAATCCAGGAACAATACCTGTTCCACTTATCAGCATAGGATTTCCTTGTACTGGGTTGACTGGCTTCATGTATAACATCCCAGTACCTGCTTGCTTAGGCTGGCCACTGGAGGAGAGCTCATGGAATAAACCAGGCTGCAAGATTCAGGGTCTGCAATTGCAGAAGCAAGATCTGTCCCTCCTGCTGAGTCAGGAGGTTTGGGATCATGGGTAGGTGCCATGGGGGCACTGGTGACTGACTCCGCAGTAGTGGGTATCAGTGTTGGCACGGCCAGTCTGGGGCAATCAGGATTGCCCTTGGTCTTTCCTGCCTCAGCTTGAGTAATACTCTTGTAAAAAAAAAAGGCAGAGGGAGAAATGCATAGATTGAGAGGTTTGCACACTGGAAGGATAGGGCATCAAATTTCCAGGCCTTGCTGTGAAATACCCTGGTGCAGAATTTGCTGAGCTGGTGGTTGTAGGTGGAGGCAAATAGGTCCATCTTCTGGGTCACAAGGCTGAAAATGTTGTGGTTTAATTGCCACTCGTGTGGGTCTAGCAGATTTCTGCTTAAGTTGTCTGCCAGAAAGTATTGGTTGCCTGGCAGGAATTGAGCTTGCAGGTGAATATGCATGGCTGATGCAGTGTTCCACAGGATCATGGCTAGTCTGCAGAGTGGGTAAAAGTGGGTTCCCCCCTGCTTGTTGATGTACCACATCACTGTGGTGCTGTTGGTTTTGATTAGTAGGGGCCCTGGTGAGAGTACGGATCTGAAAGCTGTCAGAGCATGCTGAACAGCTAGCATCTCTTTTTGGTTGATGTGCAGATGAATTTGTTTTGGGCTCCAGTGGCACTGAATGCACCTCATGTCTAGATGTGCAACCCATGCATAGTCTGTTGCGTCTGTCGTTAGGGTCTGGGCGACATGGGGTTGTTTAAAAAGAAGTCCCTTGTTGTGGTTGCATGTCGCTGCCCACCAAAGAAACTCTTTCCTTAGACAAGGTATTACAGGTATGATAGCTTCCAGGTCCTGAGAATGTTGGCACCAAATACTTTTTAAGTACCACTGAGGTCTCCTCATATGCAGTCTGGCATATGGAATTAGTAGAATGCAGGAGGCCATGAACCCTAAAGCCTGCACAATTTTCCTTGCGGACAGCTGGGTTCTGTTGGCCATTTGAGCGAAGTAGCCCGTCAGATAGGCTTGTTTTTCTGGAGTAGGTTCATAGTTAGGTACTAGGCTATCGGCCCAAGGGCCTATGTAAGCCTAGCCAACAAGGTTCCCTGGTTTATGTCACCAAAGAACGTTATTTTCATGTGCCACTGTCGAGCAGACACACAGAAGTGATCCCCAGGGTGTATTTCCTATTTCCCATCCACTCATCAGATTTTTCTTGAAGAGTGCTAATGAAGAACTTTGCTTGACATAGATGGGTAGCCTGTTCCAGAGTATGGGAAGTCTCTGGGACAGGAATCTATCCCTCCAGCATGTCCTGTTTATTGTGGTGACAAGGTTTAGGTCCCTAGAGCGTGTAGCTCGGAGGGATTGGGATTTCTTTCGGTATGGCATGTCCAGCAGCTCTGGGTTTGACATAGCTTTATACGTTAGCCAGAGATCACTTCGGAGTAGGCAATATGCTACGGAGTAAAGCTGGAGTTTTTTGTGGCGGTCAGTGTAGGGCATTTTCTGAGGCCAGTAATCCTCTTTGTGAGGTACTTCTGTGGCCTTTCCAGCTGCTGCAGATGTCTTGTGAGGTACATTCCAAAAGGGGCATTGTACTCTATTAATAGGTCTAAGGAGTGTCGAGTAGAGGGGAACAATGACCTCTTTTTCCAGGATGAGAACCCTTTTATGATGAGGTGTGCCACATAGGACTTCATGGCTACTGTGGCGATGTGACTATCAAAGGAAAGACTACTGTCAACCTGGGTCCCAAAGTCTCTTATCACACATTCGGTGTTAAGTAGATTGCTGCGTATGTGGTAGTTCATGGGTACAGAGTTTTTACCAAACTGGATGACACTGCACTTTTTGGCATTGAGACTGAGGCCATGGCTCTGACACCAAGCATTTGTCTCAGCGAGGCCCTTCTGTAGGATGTCCACGTCATTTGGGGACTTGACTATGACTCCTAGTTTGCAGCCATCTGTGAACTTCATTAGCCAGAGGCCTTTTGTGTTAGCCTGTACTTTAGAGAAGTAGACACCCAACAGGAGAGGTCCCAGGAAGGAACTCTGTGGTACTCCACTTGTCATTGCTTTGAGGTAAGATTTGGAGTCTGCAACTTTTACAGTGTGGGTTCTGTCACTGAGCCAGTTGGCAACCCATCTTGTGACGTAGGGATTTATACCTAGTTTAGTGGGTTTAGCTATAATTCCAGAATGGGGGATGGTGTTGAAAACCTTGTCGAGGTCAAGATAGGCTGTGTGAACCACCTTACCCTCATCTATGGCTTTGGCCCCAAAGAAGTCAATCAGGTTCAGGAGGCATGATCTGCCTTTCACAAACTCGAACTGGGTGGGATCCAGAGATTGGAGGTTACCAATGTCTGATTGAGTTCCATGATGATACGTTCCATGGCCTTGCAGACCAGGCTCATCAGGCTACTAGGTCGATAGTTCCCTGGATCAGTGGTGGCTCCCCCATTGGGAAGTGGGATAACTGTTGCTGTGCGCCATTCAGTGGGCACAAAGCCTGATGCGAGGCTATTATTGAACATGATGCTTAAGTGGGGAGCCAGTTTGTTCTGAAGTTCGTGTAAAACGCTGCCTGGGATGTTGCCTGCTCCCATGGATGCTGTGTTTTTGGCTTTAGACAGTGCAGCTTTTACCTGCATAGTTGTGCTTACAGGGACTCTGCATTCTTCCTGTACAGATATGGGCCCTTTGGGGGGGGGAGGTAAAGGTAGCACTGAACCTGCCAGGAGGTTGACAATATCAGTTGGTTCTGTAATTTTCGTGCCTTTGTGCTGTAACTCAGAGCAGATCTCGGTGCTGCCATCGAGATTCTTGACATAGCTATAGAATGCTTTGTGGTTGTCCTTAGAATTAGTGGCGATTTTTGTTTTCGTAGCTAGCTTTGGAGGATCTTATAAGAGCTCTCAGCTTCTTACTGAGGCTGGCCAGGGAGCTCCTCCACTCATGGGATTTTACTCACTTTTGCAACAGTTTCTTCCTTCTGTTGTACAGTTTGTTTATGGCAGGGGACCACCACATCGGCTTCCTTTTCTTGGAGGATAGCATCTTGGTTTTGTTTGGGATAGCACGATCCATGCACTCGTTTAAGTGCTTATAGAGTGCATTTATGTAGGATTTGGCAGTTGTAACTGTACTGTCCATCTGCATGGGTGTCATGAAGTTCCCACTTCTGCCTTAAGAAGCATGAAGTTGGCTTTGGAGAAATCTTTTACCGTGGTTTCCTTAATGGGGGGTGGGGGTGGGATGTGGATATCAAGGGTGATTAGCTTATGGTCGGATCTGACCAATGAGAAGTTGATTTCAGGTGTGGAACAACAGTCACTCATGTTGGTAATGACTAGGTCTCTGATATTGTTGCCCCTGGTGGGGGTGTGGATAAGTTGATCCAGGGCATTGGAGTTTATGAATTCCAGAAAGCGTTGAGCTAAGGAGTTGGTACACGAGTACTTTTCCCAGTTAATGTAGGGGTAGTTGAAGTCACCCATTATTAGGGTGTTTGGTTGAACCCTAATACTTTCCAGTACATCAAGAAAAGAGGAGTGGGAATCCTGGGGTATGGTGGGGGATCTGTAGCAAGCTACAATTTGGATTGCAGTTTTGCCCAGAGTTAGTTGCACTTGGATAACCTTGGATGCTTTATGCTGAGCAACTAGCCTGGAGGTGTGGATATCCTTAATGAATATGGACACACCTCCGCCTTTGGTGTTTCGGTCCAGGTTACATGGCCGAAAAGTGTGGTATGAGTTATAGCCTGGTAGTGCAGGGGTGCTCTCTGGAGCCTTGAACCAGGTCTCAGTCACTGCACAGATATCAATGTTCTCCATTTTAAGAAGTGCCTCGAGTGAGTGCATTTTGAGATTTAGACTTCTAGCATTGAGTAGCATTACCTTCAGTTTTTGCTTGCCTGTTCCTGTTACGGTGGTGAATTTGTTATTTGAACCTTGCCTAAAAAAGGCACTATAGGGGCAGCAAGAGCTTTAGCCAGTATCCGGAATCCCAGGGGCGACAGGTGCAAGGCCATCTGTGGCAAAGCTGTGTGGTCTGTCGACCATGTCATCCCAAGCAAACAAACACTGGATCCCCTTAGAATGACACAAGAAGCTTACCCAGTTGTTGAAGTCAATCATTTTGTCCTTGCACTGCGGTATCATTCGGGGCGATGGCAGAATGCTACTCAGGGCTAGGGTCATACCTGCCTGGACTACAAGATCCGAGAGCACTTCCATGTCTCTCTTCATGTAGTCCAGGGAGGTACGTCTCAGGTCATTCACACCTACATGGAAAATGAGAGAGTCATATTTGTACTTGTTGTGGAGTGACCTGAGTGTGTGGGTTATGTGGCGGATCCTGGCACCCGACAGGCAGCTGACAGTAACCTTCTCCTTGTTTAGCCTGGTGAGTGGGACATCAGTGTGCCTGACTATAGAGTCACCTATGATTAGTGTGCTGGGTACGTTGTTTTGCCTTACTGGCTGTGGTTGAGTGGCACACTGAGTCTGTGGGCTGTGTGTCATTTGGGTTGTGTTGGGGGATGGAGGTTGCTTGCATTTCTGCTTTGGAGGTCTCTGTTGCTTAAACAAATTATTATTGAGAGCCTCCGCAAATGTTTTTGTGTTACTATGTGTGGATTTTGGTGGTGTAGATTTAGTGAGACTATGTGAAGAGTGTGGTGTGGTGCAAATGTTTACCTTCTCCTCATGACTGTCAAGTTCAGTCTTGGTTGGAGAGAGCTTTACCTCCTGTTTGGCTAGATAAGTGAATCTCTCACAGGTTGTAGTGTTGGGTGGTAGGAGGACAGGGCTGTCTGTGTACATGAGGCAATTTCTACACAGCCTCAGGATGCCCAGATTCATCAGATAGACAGGAGAGAACACTGGGAGCTGACCCTTGGACATGCCTGAATAAAAAAACTATTTTCCTCTAGATAAGTGAGGAAAGTGAGTACAAGATCTGTTTTTCAGTAAGCAAGTGAGAAAAGTAAGTACAAAAACGGTTTTCCTCTAGGTAATGAGGAAGATTAGTAGCTTATTTAGTGCTTACAAGTTCTGAACAAGTGCTGAGCATGAATAAGCAAATTTAAGTTCTAAAACTAAGAATCTGTATCTGCACTAGACGAGTTACAGGACAGAAAAGTACAGTTTTGTACCTACCATAAATGTAAATGTTCGAGTGCTAATACAGCTGCAGTCATAACAGATGGGTTATCCTGCCGTCAGGCGGGTCCTCGGTCGGCCAAATTCCAAAGTCTAGGTCCGGCGTCGGTTGCCGTCGCTTCCTCCCTGACGTCAGTGCGGCAGGGGTATAAAGGAACCAGACAACGCCATTTTCTTCAGTTTTTCTTGCCCCAGATGTCAGGTGCCCCCAGAAAGAAGGCTAAACATAAAGTTATGTAATAATGCAATACAATATAATCAGAAAACAGTAGTGTGCAAGCAAATACACCATAAAAGAATACCCCAGTCAGGTAAGGCCTGTTCCAAGAGGGGTTGGAGGGAGGGAAACCTGGACTGCAGCTGTATTAGCACTCAAACATCTACATTTATGGTATATACAAAACTGTACTATGTTCATCGTGCATACAGCTGCAGTCATAACAGATGGGTAGAATCCCAAACCTAAAAAAGGGGTGGTAGGCATTAAGTGGAACTAGTAGGAGCCAGGATGCCCTGCAAGACTGCTGTGGCAAAGCCCACTCTAGATTTAGAGTATAGTGGAAGGTGATAGTGCTTGGAGAAAGTGTGTACAGAACTCCAAGTAGCTGCTTCCAAAATATCCTTGGTAGGAACCCCCCTGAGGAAAGCTGCAGAGGTAGCTGTGGCCCTTGTGGAGTAAGATCTGATGCTTGCAGGTACAGGTTTTCCATGGAATGAGTAACAAAAGCGTATGCAGTGGGCTATCCATTTTGACATTGTCTGTTTGGAAATAGCCTTTCCTTGAGCACCTGTAGCATAGGACACAAAAAGTTGCTCTGATTTTCTGAATGGCTTTATCCTGTCCAAATAATAACGAAGTTGCCTGTGAATGTCCAAGGAATGCAGTAGTCTTTCCCCTTTGTTTTGTGGGTTAGGAAAAAAGGTAGGTAAGTGGATAGTCTGATTCATGGCTACTCTGGATACTACCTTTGGCATAAAGAAAGGGTTGGTTCGTAAGGAAACTCTGTCCTGATGGAAAATGATGAAAGGTTGCACAGCTATGAGGGCTTGTAGGTCAGAAACCCTGCATGCTGAGATGATAGCCAGAAGGAAGGCTGTTTTCCATGATAAATATTGTAGTTCTGTTGAAGCAGCTGGCTCAAATGGAGGCAGGGTCGTTTTTCTAAAATGAAGTTGAGGTCCCAAGCAGGTACTGGTGGTTTCCTTGGGGGTTTTATATTCTTAGCCCCTCTGAGGAACTGTCTTAAGAGAGGATGAGAGAATAAAGGAGGATCAGTGTTGTATTGTGCATAAATGGCTGAGGCATGGATCTTGATGGAGGAGGAAAGTCCACTGTTTAACATCTCAGCTAGGTACTGCAACATTTGAGGTAAATTTAGTACCCAAGGATTCTGGCCCTTTTTCTGATTCCAAGCACAAAACCATTTCCATTTGGCAGAGTAGGCTTTTCTAGTAGAAGGTCTTCTGGCCTCCAAGATGACATCCTGCACTTCCTTGGAGAGGAGAATCTGTTGGGAAATTAAAGAATCCTCTATGCGGCTAGATTGAGGGTTTTCAGCTGACTGTGAAAAGTTTTGAAACTGTGCTGGGTCAACAGAAGAGGCACTAGAGGCAGGGTCCATGGTGGGGAATGCGTCAGGCTCTTCAGAAGTGGATACCAGTGTTGTCTTGGCCAGTCTGGAGCAATGAGAATCATCTTCTGCCTCTCTGCTCTGGCTTTTAATAGAACTTTGGGCAGCAGAGGAAGAGGTGGAAAGGCATAGACTGTCAATGTTGTCCAATTGAAAGAGAGTGCGTCCACTTTCCAGGGCTGTGGAAGATAGGTCCTTGAGCAAAATTTCTCCAGTTGGTAATTTTTGTGGGTAGCAAAGAGATCTATGTCTGGCCGTCCCCATGCCTGAATTATCTTTGCGAAACCTTGACGGTGCAACTTCCATTCGTGTGGGTCTGTCATAATTCTGCTTAGGTTGTCTGCCAGCGTGTTTTCCTTCCCTGGTAGGAATTGTGCTTGAAGTTGGATTTGCAATTCCAGAGCCGTGTTCCAAAGGGTCATGGCTAGTCTGCACAGGGGGTATGAATGAGTTCCTCCCTGTTTGTTTATGTACCACATCACTGTGGTGTTGTCTGTCCTTATTAATAGCTGGCCTGGATGCAGTAGGTCTTTGAAGGCCATAATAGCCTTTTGTACTGCTAGCATTTCCTTTTGATTGATGTGTAGGTGCTTCTCCTTTTGGGACCATTTGCCCTGAATGCACTGATCTGTCATGTGCGCCCCCCAGGCGTAGTTCGAGGCGTCTGTTGTGATGATTTGATTTGCTGGAGGCATGCAGAAGGGGAGACCTGTGTTTTGTTAGCATGCCTGAGCCCACCACAGAAATTCCTTTTGAAGACATGGAATGAGTGGTATAATTGTTCCAAACTGTGTCTGTGTTGAGACCATAAGTTTTTTAGGTACCACTGAAGTTTCCTCATATGCACCTTTGCACATGAGATCAGGAGGATGCAAGATGCCATGAATCCCAGAGCCTGCAGGATTTTCCTTGCAGTCAGCCTGGTGAAGTTTGCCATTTTTCTGAAGTATTGAGATAGTTGCCCTTGCTTCTCTGGCATGAGATAGGCCATCTGGGTGTTTGTATCCAAGCTGGCACCCAGGAAAATTATTGTATGAGAATGTATTAGTTTTGATTTCTTTTTGCTGACTGTGTAACCCAGAAAGTTCAACAACTTTATTACAAAAGCCAGGTGTTTCAGAAGTATGTGCTTGCTGTCCGCTTGGATCAGGTAGTCGTCCAGATATGGGTATATTTGTATACCTTGAAGTCTGCAGAAGGCAATTACTGATGCCAGGCATTTCATAAACACTCTGGGTGCAGTAGATAAGCCAAAGGGCAATGGAGAGAATTGATAATGGGTTGAACCTGCAAGAAATCTGAGGTATCTTCTGCAATCTTGTCTGATAGGGACATGCAGGTATGCCTCCTTGAGGTCCACTGTTACCAGCCAAGACTCCTTGCCCAGCATGGGAAGAAGCTGCTGTAATGTGAGCATCTTGAATTTTGGTACAAGTAGATATGTGTTTAGGATGGATAGGTCCAGAATAGGTCTCCAATCTTTGTCCTTCCCTTGGTACCAGGAATAGTCTTGAATAAAAACCTTGACCTTGTTCTTTTACGGTTACCTCTTGAATAGCTTTCATGTCCATGAGAGCTGAAATTTGTTTTTGTGCCTCTGCCCTTTGATTTTGTGGCAGGTCTGGCATGCCTCTCATTTTTGGAAGGGTGTGAAAGTGAAATCTGTAGCCTCTGTCTATAATATCCAGGATCCATTTGTCTTTTGTCACAATATGCCAATTTTCTGAAAATAAAGCCAGTTTTCCGCCTAAAGGTGCTGCCATTAAAGCTTTGCTTGGCATGCAGAGGGGAAGGTCATTGTGTCTGCTTTCTGAATGACTGTGACCTATCTTCTCCACCTCTTGGTGTAGGTGTTTGCCATTGTCTGCCTGTAAATGATCCTTGAGATTGCCCTCTACCCCTCGGGCGCCTGTATCTACCTCTTTGAGGTCTGTCCGTGGCTGGAAAGGACCAATTTTTTGAAGGCCAGTTTCTGCTGAAACGTGGAGGTTGCACCTGTAGGAAATCTTTCACTGTTTGCATTGATCTTGCCTTTTCCTCCATTTTCTTTAGTACCTCCTCAGCTTTAACATCAAACAATACATCTTTTTGAAGAGGTGCATCTAGTAGTTTAGCTTTGACATGATCTGGTAAGGTTTGCTCTTTGAGCCGAGCATGTCTACGTATGACAGACCCTGTTACAGCAGCTCTACATGAGGCCTCTAAAGCATCAAAACCACATTGTAAGGTATGTTTACCCACTTGCTCTGCACTATGTAACAAATCATGCAACTCCTTTACATCTGGTTGCTCAGGTTGTATCATTTTGGTTTTCAACTGAGATAACAAAAACTGTTGATACTTTAACATATGGAACTGACAGTTTAATGCCCTCATGGTTAAAGTGGCCGAGGTGTATACCTTTCCCCCCCACCTTTCTAAAGCTCTGGAATCTCTCTCCGAAGGTAATGGGTTTTTGGCAGTGGAGGCCTTAATTCCCTTGGGACCCTGTGAAATAGTTTTTGGGTCAGCAACATGGCTTTTGTAAAGGAATTGGTGTGAATCAGGAACCTGGTAATACCCATCAGGTTTAACAGGAGCTGGAGGTAAGGAATCTGGGTTGAGGCTGGCTTCTGTGTACACATCATCTAGAATATCCAAGACAGGAGGGATAGCCAGAGGCCTGTGCTGAGGAAGCAAAAGAAAATCCCTGAGCCTTTTCTTGGAATCTAAGTAATCTTGACCTTCCCAGTGAAAGTGCTCCCTCAAGGTGTGTAAGGTTTCCCCAAAAGAAGAGTCCTCGGGGGGGGGGGGGGGACTGAGGGGATGGATTCCTCAGCATCAGAATCTTCAAAAGGGGAATATGAATATTCCTGGTCCTCAGAATGTTCTGAGGTAATAGAGGCTTGGTCTGAGGAAGGGTAGTCTTCCTCCAATCTGGGCCTTTTGTCCGAGGGAGGTTGAGAACCCCTGAAAAGAGAAATCAAATCCTCAGCCATTTTGAGCATCTGTTTTTTAGGTATGGGGCCCTGAGAGGGGCTCTGTGGAGCTTGTATTTTAGTTTTCATGGCTGATTTAGATTTAGTGAAAGCCTTAATGGAAAAAAAGAGGAAGGCCTGAAGACACCTTGAGAGCTGGCAGGCCTGTCTAAACTCTGAGTTTCTCCGCCAAGGGTGGCGTCGGTATCTGTAGTCGGAGTGGGCGCCGAGGAGCCTGCGACCTCGGGCACAGAAGACACCGCTAAAGAAGCGTCATCGGTACTCAGGGGCTGCGTAGGCACCTCGCTGAGAACCGAAGCACCTGTAGCCGGCTTTAGCATGGTGTCGGTAGAAGTCGCGGACCTCGTATGCCAGTCCTTATCTTTGCATCTTTTGCTCAAAACAGGAGTCGGAGTATCCGACGACATAATGTAATTAAACTTTTTACCAAAATAGTGTTGGGCGAACTCCGCCCGACGCTTAACAGTGCGTTTGTTGAATCTAGCACAAAAACGACAGGCCGAGACGTCGTGGTCTGGGCCTAAGCAAAGAATGCAGAAGGAATGGAAATCCTTATGCGGTATTTGCTTCCCACATGAAATGCAATTATTAACTTTGTCTGACATCGTTCTGAGGCAAGAAAAGTTTCCCCAACGGGGTACTTAGCTTTCAAGAAGACTTCAGCTGCAATATTTTTCGTAAATCTCAGGAGCTGGCCGACCAGCACTTGCGAACTGCTTCTGCTTTGGGCACCGCGCTGCAAGAAAGACTGAAGAAAATGGCGTTGGCTGGTTCCTTTATACCCCTGCCGCACTGACGTCAGGGAGGAAGCGACGACAACCGACGCCGGACCTAGACTTTGGAATTTGGCCAACCGAGGACCTGCCTGACAGCAGGATAACCCATCTGTTATGACTGCAGCTGTATGCACGATGAACATCAAGTGCAAATGCAGGCTTTCAAATCAGAAAGTTGAGAGAGAGAGAAGAGATTGCCCAAACGGCCAAGAACTACAATTTCCGGGCCAGAACCACTCCTTATGTGGCAGACAGGTTACCTAGTGCTTACCACTCCCACTGATAAGCTAGAAGGCTTCACTCCAACACAGAAAGTCTTGGTGGGCTGAGAAGCTTACTTACAGTCCTGGATACAGCAAAAAAGTAGCAAAAACAGTAGTAAAAAAAATTCACACGCAGTGCAAGCTAGCACACTTGAGTTGTGTCTTTTGGCTTTTCCCGGTTAGGGGTCGCCACAGCGGAACTCCGGTCCGCTAATGATTGGTAGTTAATTTTTACATACCGAGTTACCAGCCCTGATGCACAACCTTCAACGAAGGTACGCCCATTCATGCATGTCTCCACGCAGAAGATGCTCTAGCTGAGAATCGAACTGGACAGCGTCTTACTGTGAGGAGACAATGCTACCACAGCACCACCACCGCGGGTCAAGCTAGCACACGAGTATGTAGCAATATTAGACCAAACACAGTTTAAAAAATGAAATTAAATTAAAAAATGACTAAAAGCAAGTGCAGAAAGAGTTTATTAGGTAGAATGTGGTAAAGATATGGGACTGGGGGAGTGTCCCAGATAAAATCTACAGTGGGGCAGGCAACTGCAAAAGCCACGAAAATTAAACTACAAACCAAAAATAAGGAGGGTGGGTGGAACAAAACAGTTACAACAGAGATCTAAGCAGCAACTAACAGTACAAACTAAAACCAAAAAAATATACTCAGCTCTGTATATTTGCAGATAAGTCTCTCAGAACAGGGAGACAACAGTCAGAGTAAGGAATGCCATCTGGGATGCTGTCTCCAAGCTTGCTCCCAGGAATACAATTTTTTGACTGGGCACTAGTTTGGATTTATTTTCCTTGATAGTGTATCTACCTCGGGCTAGGTTTGAAAGTCCTTTACAAATTTCAGGTGCTGCAACAGCTTTTCTTGACTGTCTGCCTGAATCAGGCAATCATCCAAGAACGAGTAAATTTGAATATTTCTCTTTCTGAAATAGGCAATGGCTGTAGCCAGGCATTTTGTGAAAACTCTGGGAGCAGTGGATAAGCCAAAGGGAAGTGTAGAGAAAGTACAGTTGTGTACACTTACCATAAATGTAGAAGTTGAGTGTATTCACTGTTGCAGTAATTACATTTGGGTTATCTGCTTGCAGGTTGCCCTCAGTCACCATGATTAACAAAGTCTTGGGTCCTGCGTCAGTTGCTTTCCCTTCTTCCATGACGTCAAGTCATCAGGGGTATAAAACATGTAGCCAAAGCCATTACATCAGTTTTTCTTGCCCCAGATGTCAGGTGTCCCCCTAATGGGAAGCAATTAAACATTAAAACACAAAGATAAACCTCCAATAAAAAAAACAAATACATCAAAAAGGCTTTTAAGCATAGCAAAGGAAAGTAGAGGTATACCCAAATGAAGTTAGGGGGCTGGAGGAAGGGTAAAGTACAGTTTTGTACCTACCATAAATGTAGATGTTCGAGTGGTTATACTGCTGCAGTCATCACACTTGGGTTATCCTGTCATCAGGCAGTCCCGCAGTCGGCCGAATCCCAAAGTCTTGGTCTGGCGTCGGATGTCGTCGCCTCTTCCCTGATGTCAGTGTGACAGGGGTATAAGAGAGACAGCCAATGCCATTTTCTTCAGTTTTTCTTGCCCCAGATGTCAGGTGCCCCTAAATAGGAAGGCAATACAATAGCTATGCAGCAATACCTTAGTAGATAAGCAATAGTACTAGCTATTAGCAAATACACCATATAGACATGCATCCAATAGACTGAAGTACATGGAGTTGTAACTAACACCCTGGTATGTCGATGGGATGGAGGGAGGGTAATCTGGACTGCAGCAGTATAACCACTCGAACATCTACATTTATGGTAGGTACAAAACTGTACTATGTTCATCGTGCTATACTGCTGCAGTCATCACACTTGGGTAGAATCCCAAAGCTATGGAAGGGTGGCTGGTACTAAACTGGGTTAGGTGATGCTAGGATGCCCTGCAGAACTGCAGTGGCAAAACCAGCCCTGGTTTTTGAGTATAATGGAAGGTTGTAGTGCTTGGTAAAGGTGTGCACTGAACTCCAAGTAGCTGCCTCCAGAATGTCTTTGGTTGGAACCCCTCTGAGAAAGGCTGCTGAGGTTGCAGTAGCCCTGGTAGAATGGGATCTAATATTGACAGGCACTGCCTTCCCATGGTGCGAGTAGCAAAAGCGGATACAATGTGCTATCCATTTGGAGATGGTCTGTTTTGAAATAGCCTTTCCTTGTGAACCTGGAGCATATGATACAAAGAGTTGGTCAGTTTTTCTGAAGATCTTTGTCTTATCTAAATAGTAACATAGCTGTCTGTGAATGTCCAAAGAGTGAAGGAGCCTTTCTCCTTTAATTCTGTGGGTTAGGATAAAAGGTGGGTAAATGAATGGTCCGATTCAAAGCCACACTGGATACTACACCTTGGGCATGAAGGTAGGGTTAGGTCGTAAAGAGACTCTGTCCTGATGGAAAATGATGAAAGTTTCCACTGCCATAAGTGCTTGTAGTTCTGAGACCCTGCGTGCTGAGGTAATAGCCAGTAACAAGGCTGTTTTCCAAGACAAGTATTGTAGTTCTGCTGAGAATGCTGGTTCGAAAGGAGGTAGTGTTAATTTTCTAAAACAAAGTTCAGGTCCCAAGTTGGTGTTGGTGGTTTTCTGGGGGGTGTCTTATATTCTTAGCCCCTCTGAGAAACTGTCTAAGTAAAGGGTGTGAGAAAATTGGGGGATCTGTATTACACTGAGCTGAAATGGCTGAATCATGGATCTTAATGGAGGAGAAGGAAAGGCCTTTGTGTAGCATCTCAGTTAGGTATTGCAGTATGTGAAGAATGTTTGGAATCCAAGGATTTTGACCTTTAGCCTGGTGCCATGCACAAAATCTTTTCCATTTGTCTGAGTAAGTCTTCCTGGTGCTGGGCCTCCTGGCCTGCATAATTACATTCAGGACGTCCTTTGAGAGAAGTGTTGACTGATAATTTAAGGAATTCTCCATGCAGCTAAATTTAAAGTTCTGAGCTGGCTGTGACGGGTTTGATAGAGTCAACAGTAGTGGGAATTGAGGAAAGATCCATGGAGGGCTGTGAGTCAAGTTCCTTAGTAATGGGTACCAGTGCTGGCGTTGCCAGTCCGGAGCAATGAGGATCATTTGTGGTCTCTGATCTGACCTTCAGTAATACCTTGGTCAATAGAGGTAGTGGAGGGAAGGCATAGACTGTCAGTGTTGTCCAACTGAATAATAGAGCGTCCACTTTCCAGGCTAGGGAGAGATAAGTCCTTGTGCAGAATTTTTGTAATTGGCAATTGTTGGGGGATGCAAATAGATCTATGTCTGGACATCCCCATCTTTGAATTATCATTGAAAATATTTGTGGGTGTAGTCTCCACTCGTGGGGGTCTGCCATGTTTCTGCTTAATTCGGCTGCCAATATGTTTTCCTTTCCTGGCAGGAATTGTGCTTGTAGTTGTACTTGGTAGGTCAAAGCTGTGTTCCATAAGGTCATAGCCTGTCTGCATAAAGGGTAGGAGTGTGTTCCTCCCCGTTTGTTTATGTACCACATAACTGTGGTGTTGTCTGTTCTTATTAGAAGTTGTCCTGGATGCAAGAGGTCCTTGAAGGCTGTCAGGGCATTTTGCACAGCTAGCATCTCCTTTTGGTTGATGTGAAGATGCATTTGTTTTGCAGACCATTTGCCCTGTATGCACTGTCCTGCCATGTGTGCTCCCCAGGCGTAGTCTGAAGAATCTGTTGTCATGGTTTGGTTTGCTGGAGGTAAGACGAAAGGAAGACCCTTGTTTGTTTGACATGCTTGAGCCCACCATAGGAACTCTTTTTGAAGGCAGGGAATGATAGGGATATTTGTTTCGAGGCTGTTCCTGTGTTGAGACCATACACTTTTCAGGTACCATTGTAATTTTCTCATATGCAGCTTTGCAAATGGGATTAGTTGAATGCATGATGCCATGAACCCCAATGCCTGCAGGATTTTCCTTGCAGTGAGCTGGGTAAAAGTTGCTATCTTTTTGAAGTATTGAGTCAATTGCTTTGTTTGTCTGGCGTGAGGTAAGCCATCTGGGCCGTTGTATTTAAGCTGGCACCCAGGAATATTATTTGTTGCGAGGGTATTAGTTTTGACTTCTTTTTGTTTACTGTGTACCCTAGGCAACTGAGCAGCTGTGTTACAAAAGCCAGATGCTGTAATAGAATGTCCTTGCTGTCCGCTTGGATCAGGCAGTTGTCCAGATATGGGTACATTTGTATTCCTCGTTGTCTGCAATATGCAATTACTGATGCCAGGCATTTCGTAAATACTCTGGGCGCAGTAGATAAGCCAAAGGGCAGTGCAGAGAATTGATAATGCGTTGTACCTGCCAAAAATCTGAGGTATCTTCTGCAATCTTGTCTGATAGGGACATGCAGGTATGCCTCTTTGAAGTCCAACGTTACCAGCCAAGACTCCTTGCCCAGCATGGGAAGGAGCTGCTGTAGAGTGAGCATTTTGAATTTGGGTACCTCCAGGTATGTGTTCAGAATTGAGAGGTCTAAGATGGGCCTCCGGGCTTTGTCCTTTCTTGGGACTAGAAACAGTCAAGTAAAAACCTTGACCTTGCTCTTTTGTAGGTACCTTTTGAATTGCTTTCATATCCATGAGAGCTGAAATTTGCGTTTGAGCCTCTGCCCATTGGTTTGGAGGCAGATTTGGCATGCCTCTCATCCGAGGTAAAGTGTGGAAATGAAATCTGTAGCCTCAGGTAATAATGTCCAGAATCCATTTGTCCTTTGTTATGATGCACCAATTTTGTGGAAATAGAGACACTTTCTCTCCCAAAGGTGCTGCCAGGGCAATTTTGCTTGGCAGGCGAAGAGGGAAGTCATTGCGTTTGTTTCCTGAAAGGTTGATATCTTTCATCTCCACCTCTGAGTTGCTGTATGCCACCGTCTAGGCCTGAAAGAACCTTGTTGCTGGCCTCTGCCCCTTCAGCGCCTGTACCTACCTCTTTGGGGTCTGTCTGATGCAGGAAAGAACCAATTTTTTGATGGCCAGTTTCTGCTGAAACGAGGAGGTTGTACCTGTAAAAAATCTTTAACTGTTTGTATAGATTTTGCCTTTTCTTCCATTTTCTTCAAAACTTCCTCTGCTTTGACACCAAATAACACATCTTTCTGCAATGGGGCATCCAATAACCCAATAACTTTGCTTTGACATGTTCTGGTAAGGCTTGTTCTTTAAGCCAAGCATGCCTATGTATGACAGACCCTGTGACAGCTGCTCTACATGAGGCTTCCAATGAATCAAAACCACACTGTAAGGTATGTTTTCCCACTTGTTCTGCTGCATGCAGCAAATCCTGTATCTATTTCAAATCTAGTTGATCTGTCTGAGGGATCAGCTTCTGCTTTAACTGTGTAATCGAATACTGTTGGTATTTGAGCATATGGAATTGGAAGTTTAATGCCCTCATGGCCAAAGTGGCCGAAGTATACACTTTCTTTCCCCGTCTTTCTAATGCTCTGGAATCTCTTTCAGAAGGGAGTGGATTCTTAGCAGTAGAGGCCTTAACCCCTTTGGGACCCTGAGAAATGGTCCCGGGGTCTGCATTAGGGCTTTTGTATAGAAACTTATGAGTATCAGGAACTCGGTAGTATCTGTCTGGTTTAGCTGGAGCTGGAGGGTAAGGAATCTGGGTTTAAACTGGATTCAGAGAAAACATCAATCAAAATGTCTAAAACTGGAGGAATGGCCAGGGGTCTATATGCTGTGGAAGAAGAAGAAACTCACGGAGTCTTTTCTTGGAGTCAGAGTAATCTTGGCCTTCCCAGTGGAAGTGTTCCCTCATGGTGTGTAAAGTTTCCCCAAAAGAGTAGTCTTCAGGGTGGGAGACAGAGGGAATGGACTCTTCAGCATCTGAGTCTTCATAAGGATGGAAGGAGTAATCCTGGTCCAGAGTTGCCTGAGGAAATGGATGCTTGGTCAGAGGAAGGATAATCTTCCTCCAGTCTAGACCTTTTGTCAGGTGGGGGTTGGGATCCCCTGATGAGGGTAATTAAATCCTCGGCCATCTTAAGCATCTGTTTTTTAAGCATAGGGGCCTGTGTGTGTGTGTGTGTGTGTGGGGGGGTGGCCCTGGTTTTCTAAATTTCAAGGGGGCTTTCAGCTTAGCATAAGGCTTGGCAGAGGCAGTTGTCGGTTTGAAAACACCCTCTGAGACCGAAGGTCTATTCAAATTTTCCGGATCCCCGTCGGGGCTGGCGTCCGAGGAGTGAGGTGGAACCGGATCCTGAGGTCCAGCGGTTTCGGTTTGGAATGCCATCAGAATTTCTTAAGCAGCAGTAGTCAGGGGCTGCGAAGGCGCCTCAGTGAAAACCGGAGAACCGGCGTCAGGCCTTGCTGAGGCCTCAGTATCTGGTCTTGGCTGCCGGTCATTATCTTTGCGTTTTTTAATCATTGCTGATGTTGGTTGCTCCGATGGCATGCTATAGTTAAATTTTCTGCCAAAATAATGCTGGGCGAATTCTGCCCGATGCTTTATTGTACGTTTGTTGAACCTAGCACAGAACCGACAACCAGAGACGTCATAGTCTGGGCCTAGGCAAGGAATACAATAAGAATGAAAATCCTTATGAGGTATTTGCTTCCCACAAGAAATACAATTATTAACTTTGACATCGGTCTGAGGCAAGAAAAGTTTCCCCAATGGGGTACTTAGCTTTAGAGAAGACTTCAGGCTGAAACTCGATTCGAAAATTTCAGGAGCTGGTCGACCGGCACTTGCGAACTGCTTCTGCTTCGGGCACCGCACTGCAAGAAAGACTGAAGAAAATGGTGTTGGCTGTCTCTTTTATACCCCTGTCGACAGACATCAGGGAAGAAGCGACAACAACCGACGCCGGACCAAGACTTTGGGATTCAGACGACTGTGGGACCGCCTGATGACAGGATAACCCAAGTGTGATGACTGCAGCAGTATAGCACGATGAACATCCAGGACAGCAACAGTGAATACAGTCGAACATCTACATTTACGTTAAGTGTACACAACTGTACTATGTTCTTCGTGTTTCACTGTTGCGGTCATTACATTTGGGTAGATTCCCAAAGCTATGGTTGGGAGGAGGAATTTAGATAGCATAAGGGCCAGCCATAAGGCCCTGCAAGACTGCAGTGGCAAAGCCAGCTCTGGATTTAGAGAAAATTGGCAAATGATAATGCTTGGTGAAAGTATGTACAGAACTCCAGGTAGCAGCTTCTAGGATGTCCCTGGTAGGGACACCACTGAGAAAGGCTGCAAAGGTAGATGCAGCTCTGGTGGAGTGAGGTCTGATCCCCGGGGGGATAGGTTTTCCATGGTGCTTATAGCAGAAATGAATGCAATGGCTTATCCATTTAGAAATGGTTTGCTTTGAAATAGCCTTCCCCTCTACCCATGCAGCAAATGCCACCAGCAGTTGTTCAAATTTCCTTTGAGGTTAAGTCCTATCCAAGTATAATCTAAGTTGTCTGTGCACATCAAAGGAATGCAGTATCCGTTCCCCTTTATTCTGTGGATTGGGAAAGAAGGTTGGCAAAGGAATGGACTGATTATGAGCCACACTGGATACCACCTTGGGCATGAAGGATGGATTGGTTCTGACAGACACCCTGTCCACATGAAAGATGATGAAAGGCTCCACTGCCATAAGGGCCTGTAATTCGGATGCCCTTCTATCTGAAGTGATTGCTAAAAGGAAAGCTGTTTTCCAAGAAAGAAATTTTAAGTCTGCAGTAGCAGCTAGCTCGAAAGGAGGTAGAGTGAGTTTCTCCAAGACTAAGTTAAGGTCCCAGGCTGGGGTTGGACCTCTCCTGGGTGGTCTCAAATATTTGGCCCTTCTGAGGTACTGCTTGAGCAGCGGATGAGACAAGAGGGGAGGTTCTGTGTTATAATGAGCTGAAATGGCTGAGGTGTGGATTTTAGTGGAGGACAAGGACAGGCTTTTGTGAAGCATCTCAGTTAAGTACTGTAAAATCTGAGGTAAACTGGGCGCTGCTGTGCTCATCCCTTGAGACTGGTTCCAGGCACAGAATCTTTTCCATTTTTCAGCATAAGGCTTTCTAGTACTAGGCCTCCTTGCCTCTAAAATGACATCCATCACAGGTTTGCTGAGGGATGGTAAAGGAGAGATTAAATTAGCCAGGTTGCAAGGTTCAGTGTTGGAAGCTGAGGGTGCAGAATCTGGTTCTCCTGCTGAGACAGCAGGGAAGGAGTCTGAGGCAGGTGCCATGGAGATAACTGACACACACTGTGCAGGAGGGGGTACCAGTGTTGGCGCGGCCAGTCTGGAGCAATCAAAATCATCCTTGGTTTGTCCCATTTGATTTTTTGTAGAACTTTGGAGAGCAGAAGCAGAGGGGGAAGGCATAGACTGACAGTTTTTTTCCAGCTGAAGGACAAAGCATCCACTTTCCAGGCTTGTTTGTGGGGAGTCCTTGTACAAAATTTGTCCAGTTGGTAGTTCTGCAGAAAGGCAAACAGGTCTATATCTGGGTTCCCCCATTTGCTTGTCAACCTATCGAAAATCATTGGTTCCAGTTTCAACTCATGTGGGTCCATGAATTTTCTGCTTAGTCTGTCTGTCAGTGTATTTAAATTTCCTGGCAGGAATTGAGCTTGCAGGTGAACTTGGTTTCACAATGCCATGGCTAGTCTGCAGAGGGGGTAAGAATGTGTACCCCCCCTGCTTGTTTATGCACCACATAACAGTGGTGTTGCCCATCTTTACCATTAGTTGTCCTGGAAGAATGTGGTCCTTGAAGGCTGTCAGAGCATTCTGTACAGCTAACACTTCTTTTTGATTGATATGCAGGTGCATTTGACTTGGGTTCCATTTGCCCTGAATGCACTTCCCTGTCAGGTGAGCCACCCATGCATAGTCTGATGCATCTGTTGTTAGGGTGTGGGTGGCAAGGGGTGGTGTGAAAGGTACTCCCTTGTTTTGGTGGCAGGCCTCTGCCCACCAAAGGAACTCTAGGCGTATGCAAGGTATGATAGGAATCATTGTTTCTAGGTCTTGAGAATGTTGACACCATAGGCTTTTTAGATACCACTGTAGTTTCCTCATATGCAGTCTTGCATATGGAATTAGAAGAATGCAGGAGGCCATGAACCCCAAGGCTTGCAGTATTTGTCTTGCAGATAGCACGTTTTTTGTGGACACTTGTTTGAAGCAGGTTGTCAAATGAATTTGCTTTTCTGGCATGAGGTAAGCCATCTGGGAAGTTGTATTCAAGCTTGTCCCAGGAATATAATTTGTTGACAGGGTACCAGGTGTGATTTATTTTTGTTTATGGTGTACCCCAGACAAGCTAGAACCCTTTGTACAAAGGCCAGATGATTCAAAAGTATGTCCTGGCTTTCTGCCTGAATTAGACAATCGTCCAGGTATGGGTATATTTGAATATTTCTTTGCCTGCAAAATGCAATAACTAGAGCTAGGCACTTTGCGAATACCTTGAGCACAGTAGATAAGCCAAAGGGCAGTACAGAGAACTGATGGTGCGTGTAGCCTGCTTTGAAGTGTAGGTATCATCTTCTGCAAGACTCCCTGATTGGGATGTGCAGGTATGCTTCTTTTAAATCTAGTGTTGCCAACCAGGCATCTTTGCCTAGCATAGGAAGTAATTAGTGAAGAATCAGCATCTTGAATTTTGGAATCTCCAAAAAGGTGTTTAGAGTAGACAAGTCCAGGATAGAATGCCATGAATTGTCTTTTCTGGGTACCAGGAAAAGTCTCGAGTAGAAACCTTGCCCTTTTTCCTCTTCTGGTACCAGCTGAATAGCCCCCATGCTTAAGACAGAAAGTACTTGTTTTTGGGCCCTCTGCCCACTGATTTGGGGGTAGGTCCGGCCACCCACTTGGTGTTGGCAACGTGTGGAAGTGAAATCTGTATCCCTGGGATACTATATTTAAAACCCATTTATCCTGGGTAATGAGTTCCCAATTCTTTGCATGAAGAGCAATCTTTCCCCCACCAAAGGGGCAGTCAGTTGATAAGTGCTTGGAAATTTTAAAAAGAAGTCATTGAGACAGTTTACCATGGGGGGAGTCTTATTATTCCCACACTTGGAAGTGGAGGCCCCCACTGCTTAGTTATGCGAGTCCCCTGGGACTGAAACCTGGTGTTTTTGCTGTGTCTGGGTTTGGCTTGAAAAGACCTGGAAGTGGCTGGAAAGTACCGATTCTTAGAGGGCCAGTGCCTACTAAATCTAGGAGGCTGAACTTGTAAAAAATATTTAACAGTTTGCATAGATTTAGCTTTATCTTCCATCTTTTTAAGAACTTCCTCAGCCTTGTTGCCAAACAGGTGGTCCTGATTTAAAGGAGCATCCAACAATTTAGCTTTAACATGATCAGGCAAAAAATGCTCCTTAAGCCAAGCATGCCTTCTGATCACAGACCCAGTAAAGTACAGTTGTGTACACTTAACATAAATGTAGATGTTCGAGTGTATTCATTGTTGCAGTCATTACATTTGGGTAATCTGCTGGCAGGTTGCCCTCAGTCAGCCTGAAATCCAAAGTCTTGGGTCCTGCGTCGGTTGCTGTCTCCTCTTACATGACGTCAGGGGTACAGGGGTATAAAACAAGGAGCTGACGCCACTTTCTTTAGTTTTTCTTGCCCCAGATGTCAGGTGCCCCCCAAATGGGTAGCAAAAAAATATATATAAGCTACATATACATGCAACAATACAAACTTTACCTTCATCTACAAGCAAATACACCATAAAGGTTGTAGAAGATAGTGAAGGAAAGAGAAACTACAGAATAAAAGGGGGATGGCGGGCGTGTAACCTGGACTGCAACAGTGAATACACTCGAACATCTACATTTATGGTAAGTGTACACAACTGTACTATGTTCTTCGTGTTTCACTATTGCAGTCATTACATTTGGGTAGAATCCCAAAGCTATGGATGGGAGGCTGGAGCTAAATTGGATTAGGGGCGGCTATAAGGCCCTGCAGAACTGCAGTGGCAAAGCCTGCCCTGGACTTAGAGAGGCAAATGATAATGCTTTGTAAAGGTGTGAACAGAACTCCAAGTAGCAGCCTCTAGAATGTCTTTGGTTGGTACCCCTCTGAGAAAAGCTGCTGATGTAGCTGCAGCTCTGGTGGAATGAGACCTAATGTCTTTGGCCACTGGTTTGCCATGGTGTAGGTAGCAGAAACGAATGCAGTGGCTTATCCACTTTGAAATCGTCTGCTTTGAAATAGCCTTTCCCTCTGATCCTGCAGCAAATGTCACTAGTAACTGCTCAGTTTTTCTTAGAGCTTTAGTTCTGCTCAAGTAGAATCTTAGTTGTCTGTATACGTCGTCCAAGGAATGCAGAATCCGCTCCCCCTTGTTCGGCGGATTTGGATAAAAAGTTGGCAGATGAATAGTCTGGTTAATAGCCACACTGGAAACTACCTTAGGCATAAATGAAGGATTGGTCCTGAGGGACACCCTGTCCGGCTAAAATATGATAAAAGGTTCCACAGCCATGAGGGCCTGTAGCTCTGAGACCCTTCTTGCTGAAGTAATTGATAGGAGCAAAGCTGTTTTCCATGATAAGAACTTTAGTTCTGCAGTAGCAGCTGGTTCAAATGGAGGCAGGGTGATCTTTTCCAACACATAATTGAGATCCCATGCAGGAATTGGTGATATTCTGGGAGGCCTTAAAGTTTTGGCCCCTCTAAGGTACTGCTTTAGCAAAGGATGAGAAAAGATTGGTGGCTCTGTGTTGTAATGAGCCGAGATGGCAGAGGCATGGATTTTTATTGATGAAAAAGATAGGCCTTTGTCAAGCATCTCAGTCAGGTATTGTGAAATCTGAGGAATATTTGGCTCTGCTGTGTCAGTTCCTTGTGCTTGGTTCCAAGCACAGAATCTCTTCCATTTATCAGCATAAGATTTTCTAGTATTAGGTCTTCTGGCTTTGAAAATGACATCCATCACAGCTTTACTGAGAGGTGTTGTTTGAATAACTACATGATCAGCCATGCTGCCAGGTTCAGTGTTTGGAGCTGATTGTGCAGGATCTGATTGTTTTGCTGAGACAGTAAGTGAGGTATTTGAGGCAAGTACCAAGCTGGGAATTGAGACATATTCCTTAGGATTGGGTACCAGTATTGGCGGGGCTAGACCGGGGCAATTTGCATCATCTTTGGTTTTTCTTGTCTGACTTTTATTAGGACCTTGGGAAGAAGAGGCAGAGGAGGAAAGGCGTAAACTGATAGGTTTTTCCAACTGAAGGATAGGGAATCCACTTTCCATGCTTGTCAGTAATAAGTCCTTGTGCAGAATTTGTCCATCTGATAATTCCAAGGAGAGGCAAATATGTCTATGTCCGGGCTCCCCCATTTCTTTATCATGCTGAAGACTTGTGGATCTAGTTTCCACTCGTGAGGGTCCATAAGGCTTCTGCTTAAGTCGTCTGCCAGAGTGTTTTGCTTTCCTGGCAGGAATTGAGCTTGAAGATGTACTTGGTAAGTCAAAGCTGTGTCCCACAGTGCCATGGCTAGTCTGCAAAGGGATACGAGTGTGTGCCCCCTGCTTGTTTATGTACCACATAACCGTGGTGTTGTCAGTCTTTATCAGCAGTTGTCCTGGAGGAAGTAAGTCCTTGAAAGCTGTCAAGGCATTTTGAACAGCTAACATCTCTTTTTGGTTGATATGCAGATGCATTTGTTTTGGAGTCCATATGCCCTGAATGCATCTTCCCGCCAGGTGGCCCCCCCCATGCATAGTCTGATGCATCTCTTAAGGTTTGGCAGGAAGGGGGTAGAGTGAAAGCCCGTCCCATGTTTTGGTGAAATGCCTTTGCCCACCAAAGAAACTCCTGTTGTAGGCAGGGAATGAGAGGAATCATTGTTTCCAGACTGTGACAATGTTGACTCCATAACATGTTGATACTTGGAGCGTATGAAACTGGCAGTTTAAGGCCCTAATGACAAAAGTTGCAGATGTATAAATCCTCTTTCCCCATCTATCCAGTGCCCTGGAATCTCTGTCAGAAGGGGTAGGAATTTTTGCTGTTGAGGCCTTAACACCTTTTGGACCCTGTGAAATAGTTTCAGGGTCAGCAGCAGGGTTTCTAAACAAAAATCTGTGAGAGTCAGGAACCCTGTAATATCCGTCTGGCTTGCTGGGAGCCAGAGGAAAGGAGTCTGCAGTCAAGCTTGACTCCGAAAACATATCATCCACAATGTCTAAAACAGGAGGTATGGCTAAAGGCCTAAGCTGAGGGAGAAGGAGGAAATCCCTAAGCCTCTTTTTGGATTCTGAGAAATCTTGATTCTCCCAGTGAAAATGCTCCCTCAAAGTATGCAAGGTTTCTCCAACGGAATAATCTTCAGGAGGACATGCAGATGGGATAGATTCCTCTGCATCAGAATCCTCATAAGGTGGTATAGATAATTCCTGATCAGAAGAGGAATCAGAAGAAATACAAACCTGATCTGAAAATTCATAATCAGTGTCTTGCCTAGGCCTCTTATCAGGAAGGGGTTGGGAACCCCTGATCAAAGTAATTAGGTCTTCAGCCATTTTGATCATCTGCTTTTTGGGCATAGAGGCCTGTGCATGTGGCTCATGCGTCTGCTTTTTTAGCTTTAGAAGTTGCTTTTGTCTTTGATTTAGTAGCTGGTGTCGGTTTTACATAAAAATGTAGTGGCCTGAATACACCCTCAGAAGGCGGTGCCTGCTCAGCGGCTCCAGACCCATCCGAGGGAGGGACATCCACGGGTACAATACTTTCATAATCTCAAGGCGTGCCGGACTCCACATGGGTCTCAGTAGAGGCCTGTGACTCGAAAGTAACGGGTATCAGGGGCTGCGAAAGCGCCTCACTGAGTACCGGCGAACAGCTTAGGAGAAACTTCTTTGTCGGTTTTGGACCTCAACGGTCTGCCTCTGTCCTTTTCTTTGTGTTTTTTGCGAACTCTGGTAGTCGGATTGCTATCCGACAACACTTCAGGATAGTTAAATCTGTTTCCATAATATTTTGAAGCAAAGATACACCGACGCTTAATAGTGCGTTGGTTAAATCTAGCACAAAACCGACAGCTAGGCACATTATGATCAGGGCCTAGGCAAGGAATACAGTATAAATGGAATCCCTAAGAGGTATTTGTTTCCTACAAGTAATGCAATTATTAACTTTTACTGACATCGGTATGGAGCAAGAAAAAGTTTCCCCAATGGGGTACTTAGCTTTAGTGAAGAGTTCAGTTTTGAAACTCGAATTCGAAAATTTCAGGAGTCAGCCGACCGGCACTTGCGAGCTGCTTCTGCTTCGGGCACCGCGCGGCAAGAAAGACTGGAGAAAATGGCGTTGGCTGCTTGTTTTATACCCCTGATGACCTAACGTCATGGAAGAGGAGACAGCAACTGATGCAGGACCCAAGACTTTGGAATTCAGGCCGAGTGAGGGCAACCTGCCAGCAGATTACCCAAATGTAATAAAACCACATTGCAAAGTATGTTTTCCAACTTGTTCGGCAGAAAGCATTAAATCCTGTAATTCTTTATTTTCCACACAGTCAGGAATCAACATAATTTTCTGTTTAAGCAGTCCAATAACATATTGCTGATATTTTAACATATGAAACTGACAGTTTAAAGCCCTAATGGCCAAGGTTGCAGAAGTGTAAACCTTCTTACCTCATCTATCCAGCGCCCTAGAGTCTCTATCAGAAGGGGTAAGATTTTTAGCAGTAGAAGCCTTAATGCCCTTGGGCCTCTGTGAAACAGTCTCTGGATCTGCAATAGGATTTTTGAAAAGGAACTTGTGAGACTCGGGGACCCTGTAGTATCTGTCAAGTTTTCTAGGAGCAGGAGGCAAGGGAATCAGGGGGCAAACTAGATTCCGAGAAAGCATCATCAACAATGTCTAGTACAGGAGGAATAGCTAAAGGCCTATGCTGACGTAGGAGAAGGAAATCCCTAAGCCTCTTTTTTGAATCAGAAAAATCATGGCTTTCCCAGTGGAAATGCTCCCTTAGAATATGTACGGTTTCCCCAAAAGAAAAATCCTCAGGAGGGGAAGCAGAGGGAAAAGAGTCCTCTGCATTAGAATCCTCATAAGTAGGTAAGGGCAAATCCAGATCATCAGAAGAGTCAGAAAAAACAGAATTCTGATCAGAAGATTCATAATCAACCTCAATCCTATGCCTCTTAAAAGGTGTGGGGTGTGGGGGGGTTTGGCTACCACTGATTAGAGTTATAAGATCTTCAGCCATTCTTGTCATTTGTTTTTTAGGCATAGAGGCCTGAGCATGTGTTCTGGGCGTCGGTTTTTTAGACATGGATCGAGATTTAGGCCTAAGTAATGAAGGAGGCATCAATTTAATATGGAAGTCCGTAGGCCTGAATACGCGCTCAGAAGCCAGTGCCTGCACAGCAGCTCCGGACCCATCCAGGGTAGAGACATCCGCGGGTTCCATAGTTGAAGCATCTTGTGGCATACCAGACTCCGAATGGTTCTCACTAGAGGCCTGCGAATCAGATGTAGCGGGTATCAGGGGCTGCGAAAGCGTCTCACTGAGTACCGGCAAACTGGCTTAGGAGAAGCGGCAGTGTTGGACCTCGGCGGCCTGTCTCTGTCTTTATCTTTGTGTTTTTTCGTAATCCTGGTAGTCGGATGGCTAACCACCGACATTTCTGGATAATTAAACTGAGAACTGAAATATTTAGAGGCGAAAATATACTGACGACGGATAGTGCGCTGATTAAATAAAGCACAAAACCGAAAGCAAGGTACGTCGTGGTCAGGGCCTAGGCAAGGAATACAGTATGAATGAAAATCTTTATGAGGTATTAGCTTTCCACAAGTAAGGCAATTATTAACTTTTACTGACATTGGTAAGGAGCAAGAAAAAGTTTCCCCAACGGGGTACTTAGCTTTAGTTGACGACTTCGGTTCTGAAACTCAAACGAAAATTTCAGGAGTCGGCCTACCGGCACTTGCGAACTGCTTCTGCTTCAGGCACCACACGGCAAGAAAGACTGATGCCATGGCGTCGTATGCATGTTTTATACCCCTGATGACCTGACGTCATGGAAGAAGGGACAGCAACTGAAGCAGGACCCAAGCCTTTGTTAATCAGGCCAACTGAGGGCAACCTGCCAGCAGATAACCCAAATGTAATGACCAACAGTGAAACACAAAGAACATTGATAATGCATAGATCCTGCCCTGAAACACAGATATTTCCTGCAGGAGTCCCTGATTGGGATGTGCAGATAGGCCCCCTTTAAGTCTAGGGTGGCTAACCAGGCATCTTTGGACAGCAAAGGGAGAAGCTGCTGTAGGGTGAGCATTTTGAATTTTGGTACCAATAGGAGGGTGTTTAGAATGGATAGATCTAAGATTGGGAGCCAGGTGCCCTCTTTTCTGGGTATTAGGAAAAGTCTGGAATGAAAACCTTGGCCTATCTGTTCTGCAGAAACAAGCTGAATTGCCCTTATGGAGAGCAGGGACTGAACTTGGTTTGGTGCCTTTGCCCACTGGTTTGGAGGAAGGTCTGGGAACCCTTTTGGGGTTGGCAGCATGTGGAAATAAAATTTGTACCCCTGGGATACTATGTTGAGGATCCATCGATCGTTGTGATGGAGGTCCAGTTTTTTGCATGGTGGGCAAGTCCATCTCCAAGGAACACGAGCAATTGGGCAGAGGTGAGGAGTGGAGTTGAGAAGTCATTGCGAGTTCTTTCCGTAAGGGGGTGGCTTAGCACTCCCTGCTTTAGAAGTGGAGGTACTCCATTGCTTACATCTCTGCATACCCTGAGACTGTAATCTAAGGGGGGGGGGGGTTCTGTTTCTCCTGGGTCTAGTTTGAGATGGCCTTAAGGGGGCCTGAAAGGACCAATGTTTTGAGAGGCAATGCCGACAATCTCGGAGGCTGCACTTGCAATAAAATCTTTGAATGTCTGCACAGACTTAGCTTTTTCTTCCATCTTTTTTAAAACCTCTTCTGCTTTGGTGCCAAACAGATTGTCCTTGTTCAGAGGTGCGTCTAATAATTTTAATTTGACATGGTCTGGCAAGGTCTGCTCCTTAAGCCAGACATGCCTTCTAAGTACCGAACCTGTGACTGCTGCCCTGCAAGATGCTTCTAGGGTGTCAAACCCACATTGCAGGATATGCTTGCTGACTTCACTTGCAGAATGCATAAGCTCCTGTAATTCTTTATTTTCTGCAGAGTCAGGAAAGGCAGATAATTTTTGCTTAATAAGTTCCATAGTATGCTGCTGGTATTTCAGCATGTGGAACTGACAATTCAATGCTCTAATGGCGAGAGTTGCACAGGTGTATACTGTTTTACCCCATCTGTAAAACACTCAATAGCCAAAGAACAGTCTCACGGCATACCGGACTCCAAACGGGTATCAGTAGCAGTCTGCGAATCCACTGAAGCGGGCATCAGGGGCTGCGAAAGTGCCTCACTGAGTACCGGCGAACTGGCGACTAGCTTAACGGAAGTGTCCTTGGCAGTTTTGGACCTGTGCGGTCTGTCTTTATCCTTACGTTTTTTTGGAAGATGGGTAGTCGGATGGCTTACCGAAGCCATTTCGGAACACGGAGATCGAGAACGAAAGTATTTAGCTATAATAAGGGCCCAACAATGAATAGTTCGGGTGTTGAACAAAGCACAAAATCGACAGCTAGGTACGTCGTGGTCTGGGCCTAAACAGGTGACACAGTAAGAATGGAAATCTCAGTGTGGTATTTGCTTTCCACAGGCAAGACAATTGTTAACTTTTTCTGATATCGGTTAGAGCAAGAAAAAAGGATCCCCCAACCGGGTACTTAGCTTTAGAAGACTTCAAGATAATTCAATTTCGGAAACTAAAACTCAGGTAGTGGCCGACTGGCACTTGTGCGAACTGCTTCTGCTTCGGGCTTCTCAGCAAGAAAGACTGATGTAATGGTGTTGGCTGCCTGTTAATTTACCCCTGACGACCTAACATCAGTCTTGAAGTGACAGCAACTGACGCAGAAATACTAAGCCTCTGGTGTTCGGGGCAACTGAGGGCTAGCCCTGGCAGGATAAGCCAAGTGTGATGACCGCAACAGTGAAACACGAAGAACATCTTAGCTTACATATGCACTAAGTATTCTTCTTTGTTTGAATACTGTGGAAAAACACAAGCAAGTTTACTGATTTAAATTAAGTTCAGATGTTACCTTAGGTGTAAAGGAAGTGTTAGTTCTAAGGGAAAATCTCTTTGTGAAACACTAAGTACAGAGGCTTACAAGAAAGGGCTTGAAGCTCTTAGATTCATCTGACTGATGTCACTGCCACTAAAAAAAATTTTTCCAAGCAAGGAATTTTAGATCTGCTGTAGCAGTGGATTCAAATAGAGCCTGAGTTAGAGCTTCAATCACAATGGTGATGTCCCATGGAAAGGCAGAGTCTCTAATGGGAGGTCTTAGCAGAAAAATATATTTCAGGAAGACTTCTGAAATTTTTAGGGAAGCTATTGGAATGTGTTACGTTCAACACGAACATCTGAAATTGCAGCCAACTGTACCCTTGATGTTGCACAACTGATCCCAAAGAGATCAGATAAAAATTCTAGAATGGAAGGAAGAGGTGCTGAAAATGGATTCAGACCCGTGAAGTAGGCCCAAATCGGGAATATCTTCCATTTAACTTAGTTAAACTTTTCTAGTGGACAGTATCGGAGAAGGAAAAAGAATAATAACTACTGCAGGAGAAAGCCTGACATCTCTGGCTAAGGTTAAAGGAACCATGTGGTTAACTTCAAGGACTCCTTGGTCCACAGAGGCAGTCTGAATGGGTGAGTCAGTAGGTTTGCAAACTGATCCAACATCCATGGGCATTGTATTATTAGGGTCCATAGGTAGGAGAACCATGTTGGTCGAGAACAAAAACAGACAATGAGGACCATTTTGGCCTTGCACTTGTCTTGCTTTCTGTATGAATTTGTTCATTACAGACAAAGGAGGAAAGGTATTATAGGAAGCCTAAGGGCCAAGTGTGGACCACAACATCCCTCGGTGACTGTCCCTGTTGACGGATCAGGACAAAATACCTGCTACATTTGTTAAGATGCGATGCAAAGAGGTCATAGTAACCAAAAATTTCATGTGTTATTGTAGGACTGAGGGACCACTTGTGGTACATCAGAACTGTTATGCTCACTTTGTCCACAAGTACACTGGATAATTCCAGGATGTGCACTCCTGCTAGAAAGAACTGTGAAGACACTGCACAATGCCAAACTCTCATGGCCTCTTGACGTAGAGGATAAGAACAGGTTCCTCCTTACTTGTCAATGTACCATAGTACTGCCATAGAGTCAATCTGTATGGAAATCACACCCTTTGGGAGATGATCTTGAAATGCCTGTAATGCTAGGAGGGCTGCTCTCAACTCCAAGACACTGATGCGAAGACTGACCTCTAGTGAATACCATGTGCATTGGGATCAACCGCTGTTCGAAATACCCCACCTTAGAAGGGAGGTGTCCATGGTCAGTGTTGCAGTTAACAATTAGGCCTGGAAAGGGAGTTCCTTGGTCACAGTTGGAGATGCTATCCACCAGGCAATGTTTTGTTTGCATATCTGCGTAATTCAAATTGACTGTAACAGGAGAATGGTTTAAGACCACTGCACTGCTTAATTCCACTGCAGTACTCTCATGTAGTATCTGGCTAAAGGAGCCATTAGTATTGTGCATGATATGAGACCTAAATGACGCAGAACTAACCTTGCTGGTGGTGATGGGTGATGCACTGCATAAAAGCTGCAAGATACTGAAAGAACTCTTGCTGGGGAAGGGTATCTGCTGTTTGGTGTCTAGTTGGCATCCTATGAATTCTATAATCAACGTTGGAGTCAGTCGACATTTTGGAGGATTTAAAGATTTTTTTTCAGTCCAGAAGCAACTGGAGTACTTGGCCCAGGTGGCATAATGGTAAAGGCTTACTGGAAGCAGGGAGGAGCCAATTGGCAAGGTAAGAAAATACTTGGATCCCCCCAAAGGCTCACAGGTGCTGTCACCACTGCCATGATCATGGTGAACACCCTGGGGGGGGGGGGCAGGGGTGAGACCAAATGGCAGTTCCCGGAATTGGCAGTGATCATCTCCCAGCCAGAAACATGGAAATCTCCTGGACTGCTCTGCTATTTTGATGTGATAGTAGGCATCCTGGAAATCTATGGAGCACACAGAACTGACCTTCCTCAAAGAGGTAAATAGACTGTACTGACTCTATCCAGACTTTGTTTCAAAAACTGGTTTAACTGACAGTGATCCAATATAGGCCGCAGGTCCCCAGTTTTCTCTGGTACTAAAAAGAACTTGGAATAGAATGAAATCTAACGGGTTGAGGGGGACTGGCTGGATGACTTTTTTCGAGCCGCTTTGAAACTTCTATGGCTGTCAAGTCCCACTGACTGGGTGGAACATTAGGGACATTCTTATTTTTCTGAGAAAATAGGGAAAAGGGAATTGAATAACCTCTGGATATTATTTTAGCACCCAGGAATCTGACATTGTGCGTCAGGCTTGAGGGTGCAGGGATAGGTCCCCTCTGACTCCCTCCTGAGTGCACCAGTCAGGTAACTGTTCAGCAGCACTGAAAGGCTCTCAGAAAAGGAGCTGCAAAAGTCTTGATTATGCAGTCCGCTTCTGCCCCTAAGGTGTCTGGTAGAACTCTCTCTCTCCTTCTGCCACGGGGAGGTCTATCACCTTGGGAGTCATGAAAAGTACTCTGATTTGCAGAAATATTTCTTCCCCATTCCCTGGTTCCTACAGAAAGTTATTTCTGGGTGGAGAAGTGCACTCCCACAACTGCAGGAGTCTTACCATCTTGTTGGCACCTGGTAAGCATCTCTAACTTTAAGTTCAAACAAGGTGGAACCATCATAAGGGTTACTTACAAAGGACGACAAAGCCTTCTGCTACATCCAGGCATGACAGTACATCATGATACCAGTGCCTGCTGCTCTGACCATGCCATCAGCTGCAATAGAGAGTAAACACATGGCCACATTTGAGGAGGACTGCAGAGTGAAAAGCTGGGAATCCACTGTTTTCTGAACATCTGGAGGGAATACCCTTCCCTGCTCAAGAGAGATTTTGTGATCTCCAACAGTCTCTCTTTGGAATCTTGTTAAATGAGCCAAATAGTTCAGTGATTTAAGGATGAAAGTCTGACACATAGACCTATGTCCAGAATCTGTCCATCACCCTAGATTCTCTATTAAGAGGATTAACAGAGGAATTTTCTTCAGATAGTTCTTTCTTGGTGGCTGCTGCAACCACCACCACCTCAACTGGAAGACCTTTACTCCACTTTTTCCTGTCCTTTGGTGTAACTAAGATACAATCAGCTTTTTTAGGGATGGCGAGGAGAACCCTCCCCTTCCTTTAATTCAGTCCCCTTCAGTGAAATACTCTGGAGAAGAGTCTAAGTGCTTCAATTTGCATGTCCATTTTCTTGGGGCAGCAACAAAAGGTTCAGAATCGGATGGGAATCTGACAAACAAGACTTCCTCAAAAGCTCTTGCTACTAGCTGTCCCCCTCTGACAGGATGAGAACAGGAAGCAGACCCCAGTTTGGGTTTGGGTGGAGCCAAACTGGATGAAGGCAACTTGTCTTTGCTACATGTCAAAACCCTTTCAAAGGCCTCCAAGTTCAAAGCTTCCACCAGCACAGAAGACTCCCTCAGATTCAAAGAAGGAAGGGATCCTGTACCACCACACACCCAAAGCCAATGTCTGATCCAAATTCCCAAGTGGGAGAGATGGCTCCGATAATCTTATATCGATTTAACCCCCTCAGAACTCAGCAATGAAGCTCCAGCTCAGAGTCTCATCTTGATCCGAAGGCATCAAAGTTGAGAAAGAGTGAAGCACTCAAAGTCTTAAGCAGCTCCAGTACCAACAAAGGTGCTCCCAATTCCAGATGGAACTCATAACACCAGACCCAAAGGGCAAGTCAGTACAGATTCCAGTAAGGGAAGGGTAAGGTAGCCAGTACTCCGGACCTTTCCATGGGGTGGTACAAGGATAACCAAAAGATGATTTTGCATCCACAAAACATTAAGCACATTTGGAATGTGGGTCACAGGATGGGAGTTTATGTAAACATGCCAAGCACTTCTTGAACCTGGTGGATTCTGACAAGTTGATATCCTAAAAGGAAGAAAGTTAAACCCTAATCACAACAACATTTGTATAAATATAACCCACATCTCTCTTTTTTAATAAACAATAACAAGAAAAAGGGCCCCAAGGCCTTAGCTAAACAAGATAGCTATACTAATTTAATCACTATCCAGGACTGGTCGGAAAGGGGTCTTGGATAGTTCCCTCTCAGATGAAGTGCAGATCAGCAGTCTTCTAGGTTACTTGTTCTAAATCACAACTGGCTGTGAAAAATGTAGAGCCAACAGAGGAGTGTGTGCCAGCACCACCGCCAAAGCCATTTCTGATGCTGGAATTTTCAGTACTGATGAAGGCTCTTATTTATTCGGGTGGCTTTAACAGTTCACACCCAAGCACATTACAAACATTTCAGGGTTGTCTTGAGGTGGAATTTTTTTGTCTGCATTTTTGTTATTTCCCAAAACATTTCTCCTCATCTTTGTCCATTGTGAAGCAAAAACTCACAAACATACATGCACAATCCAACATCCTGAAGAAAAAAACAAGAAACAGACTGTTAAAAGAATAAAAAAACTATTCAACTATTCATTGTGCTATCTGTATAAATATCTACAGAATTTCAGAAGGGTCAGCAATAAAGATCTATGCAGCAAGAATTGTCAATCGCAAGTATCTCAAGTCCTTGTAGTAATTTTTTTTAATATAAAAAAATAATCAAAGAGGAACAGCTAGCTGAACAAAGAGTAGGAATCCACTTATTCACATTAGCAGCAAATAAGATCTGAGGTAACCTTGGACACTAGAACACGATGGAAAAAAATGTTAAAGGGGCTCGAGGCTGGAGCACTAGTTTTGCCGGGATGGATCAGACAATCATCTCATGGACCCATAAATCCCAACTGAACAGAATGAGCACAATCAGATTTTATGTCATTGTTTTTAAATGGACATTAAAGACGGTGAAGTAACAAACATTT
Organism: Protopterus annectens; assembly: GCF_019279795.1. Classification (NCBI taxonomy): domain Eukaryota; kingdom Metazoa; phylum Chordata; order Ceratodontiformes; family Protopteridae; genus Protopterus; species Protopterus annectens. The sequence continues at coordinate 125,355,982 of NC_056728.1, forward strand.
TTTGTTTTTAATATTTGTGTAAAAATTCATAAACTAATATACTGAAAAGCATCCATATAATATGCAGTCAGAGGTATCTTAACTGGGGGGGGGGGGTATCAGTGACTTCTGTATATCAAACGATACAAAATTATTTTTCTAAACTGCAATGTATCTAGCCTTTACACTGCACCAACATAAACACTGGAAAGACCCAAGTTCATATAATAGGAAGACCTTGGGTTGCTGAGATGGACTTAAAAGTATACAGACCAAATTGTATGCAAAATTAAAAATATTTTCCCATTTTTAAAGAGGTGGCTGTCTCAATTAGTGTCCTTAGTTTAGGTTACAGATGAGATTTTTAAGCAACTATTTTGAAAAACAAAAAAGGAAGAAAGGCAAGACAGTTGTAGTTCATTCCTGCACTTGAAAAGTGAACTATTTTTCCATTAGCACCTGCTTTTAGCTGAAACATGAAGCAAGCAGATGCAAGCAATTAATCATAATAGGTCTAACGAGTGTGCTAACAGCGAAATTTACAAAGGTACCTTCCACTATCTGAAAAGTTGATTTTTCTTCTCAATTAGATGACTAACAGTACATGCTGAATGAACAGTGCAAATTATAGTTAACTCAAAGGGAAAATGGAAAGCAGTTCGGTGGAAAAAAGGTTTTTAAACTGTGGAAAATTAACAGTTAAAGTAGTAGTTTCCTACCCAACAGTGTTAACACTACTGTATTAAACAGAACTGCGCACACTTCCATCTTATTCATTTAAGGGACAGCTAATACACTTTTTCATAAGGCTAAGAATTAAAGTTCATTTAAAGCATGAAAGTTTTTTCACATCCTAAAGGGAACAGAGAGACCAAAGGGAAGATGGCAATCTGTGAAAGAGGGAACACAGGTTCCAAACCATGCTACAGCACAGTTAAACTAAATTTTGAAAGAGGTAATGTCTGCAGCTGCAGGTGTTAATTTGGAGCAACTGCTCCTACATGGAAGGATAAACTTCCGTTATGGAAAGTGTACATAGTTTCATGTGCTTGCTGCAAGCTGAAAGGTGTTGGGGATTTAAAATTATATTTGATTTTTGTTTGCTTTGACTAAATGAGAAGTCTGGAAAATGTGGCAATAGTTCTAACAGAGATGAGAAATGATGTAAAAGATCAGACTGCCAAAAAATGACTATGCTTATGTAATCTGCAAGCTGGAAAGACATTGAAGTCTTTTATAAAATATGTGGAAGTAATAACTATCAGAATGGCTGCTTTGACAGTATTAAAGAATGTAAATGACCCTCCAAACAGAGAAACACCAAAGAGTACACAAGAGTACAGAATTATATTAAGTAGTGCAGGGAGAAAACAGGAATGTTCCAGGAGATACACATGCATAGAAACAAGCATGTGAATTTCACAAAAATGATTTCAGGATGGATATCCAGCAGAGTATCAGGAAAAGCAGTGGAATAATGACTGCAAAAAGTCCTTCAATAATGAAATGGGGGGGGGGGCAATAACAGTCTATTTGTAGTGGCAAGGGAGGAGGATTATGCGAGTACATAATTATATTCCACCTGAAACTACAACTATTAAGCTTTCAAAAGGGATTATTTATGGGTGGGGGATGGAACATGATTTGTAATACTGAGGATGTATTAAAGGGACCTAAGAAGGGAAATTATAATCAAAGAGGGAAGAGTACTGAAGTATATGAATATCTGCCTACAGAAGATTTAAATTTAGTAGCAGGAACTCAGAATTAACATACAAGTCCCCAAGACACAGTAACTGGGCAAGTCTGGATATTAGTTATATTTCACAGAAGCACTCAAATTTAACTGAAATAGAGAACAAGCCAATAATTATATTAAACCATGCATCAACAGGAACAAAGATGAAGATGTGGGGGTAATGAAATTTTACTCATCAGTTAAAAAGAGAGGAATTTAGAAAAACAGGTAATGAATATGATTCAATAATTATTAGGGAATATAGAAATTATTCCAGATGGGGTAAATAATCAGCATGATAAAATGAAAACAGAGTTTAAAACATGACAGAAGTAAGAGACATAAGGGAAAGAAATAACAGGTATTTAGAGGGAATGGCAAAGGTTAAAGAACCGCAGAAAATGACAATCTCACAGAATAAGAAGCAACTGCAGAGTGTTAAAAACTGAAAATAAGGCAGTATTGGGGTAATATGCATAGTGTTCAGAAGTATTGCTTTTAAACCACTACTTTTTGATATTAGCACACAAAAAATATTACTATCTCTTAGACAGCAACAAGTAAAATGAGTTATTGCCAAACTCAACCTATGATAAGAAAAATAACCAGATATCCTACAATGATATTTTGGAAAATTTGGAGGGAGAGGAATAGGATAACATGTATAAATCAAATTATTTACCCAAAACTTGATTATTCCAAGGGTAAATGAAGAGAAGGCTCAGCACTTAAGTAAAATAGAAAGATTGTTAAACAAACAGTGAAATACAATCAAACAGGGAAGTCTACAAGAACACGCTGCATTCTTGTGGAAAGGGAAAGTCGAACGTTATGAGGGAAGCCCATTATAAAGATCTGGAAGGCTTTGTCTAACAATATTATAAAAGTGGTGAAGTACCAGCATCAAGGAAGAAAGCAGGCATGTCCGTGTTACCCAAAGAAGATAAAAACCCTTCAGATCTGGCTTCATGCAGACTGATTTCAATTTTAAACCATGATTCAGCAACATCAACCCAACCTTTTCCCAGTTTTTCGACAAGGGACTGGGCAGGGGAGGTTGCATCAACTGTCACCACCTCTTTTAGCGTGGCTACTAAGCGCTAGTATCTGACCCAGGAAGGACCCTAACAGTGGTGCGAACGCACAGGCAGGCTACAGTCTTCAGCCCCAGTATTTATTTTAAAGATAAATAAGGTTAATATACCTATTCTTGCAAAGTAGAATATTTAACCTTCAGTTATTTACATATAAGGCAAGCATTCTCGGTCAGAAACACAGCAGTGCAAACCATAGACCTCATCTAACTTATACCCCCCAGTGCACGTTATCAAAACAGAGTAGAAGGAACAACAGAGTGAGAGTTAAGTACTTCACTTGACTTTTTTGCTGTAAAATCAGGTTCTTTTACCTAGAAGTCGTTTCCTGAACTCACTTGCACTGTCGGACCATTTATTTGGACCTAGAAAGTCCGTTGCTGGCTTATCCTGGTGCATGAATCCTCAAACTAAATACTCCTCCCTCTCTCCTCTGACGTAGGCGAGTTATCATAGGCCCCTGCAGGTTTCCGCCATTTTCAAATTACTGTTGTGTTTCTGAACCCAGACGCCTGCTCATTCCACAGGGTATTTAATTGTTTTTTTTGTTTTTATCACAACTATTTCATTTTTATCAATATTCCTCTACGACTGTTGAAAGTGAATTTGCTTTTAGACACATGCTAGAACATGTGTTCGCATTAATAAGCTGTACCCTGCAAAATGTAGTTTCAAAGCGTTAGCGTATTACTAGGATACGTATGCTGTATTACTGGTTAATTCTGAACAGACTCAGGGTAAAGTGAATGCTTTGTTAACAAATGCAACTGTAATAGTTTATCAGTACTATAATTTGTTTTGTTTTACTTGGATAGTCTGAACTTATTAGGACTTGTAGATAGCTTAATTTTGCATACTGGGTTTCCGCCATTTTCAAATTACTGTTGTGTTTCTGAACCCAGACGCCTGCTCATTCCACAGGGTATGTAATTGTTTTTTTTTGTTTTTATCACAACTATTTCATTTTTATCAATATTCTTCTACGACTGTTGAAAGTGAATTTGCTTTTAGACACATGCTAAAACATGTGTTCGCATTAATAAGCTGTACCCTGCAAAATGTAGTTTCAAAGCGTTAGCGTATTACTAGGATACGTATGCTGTATTACTGGTTAATTCTGAACAGACTCAGGGTAAAGTGAATGCTTTGTTAACAAATGCAACTGTAATAGTTTATCAGTACTATAATTTGTTTTGTTTTACTTGGATAGTCTGAACTTATTAGGACTTGTAGATAGCTTAATTTTGCATACCGTGTGCTGTTAGATAGCTGAAAAGCACAGTAAAAGTACGCCCTCAGCTGTCGCTGTTTGCTCCAGATGACTTTGGGCGGAAAAGTACCTGAACAACGTCATACAACTGTATTATGATTTGACTGACAGTATATTGTCCTGTTTTAACTTTTTGTGCTGAATAGTATAAGAGAGAATAGTAAATGTAATTGTTTAAGGGCATTGTTTCCCTAATTTCAACTATATTTGCATTATCCCTGGAAAGGTGATATTTTGTAAATGTTTTCAAACTGTTACAATTTACCTGCTTAAGTGATTATAATCACAGATAGTTTACATTTGGGTCGTGATGACGGCGCGCTCTAAAATAAGATTGTCTTACAATATTATATCTCCTCTCAGGTACTGTCCTGTAATAATAATACCGCTTGGCTACTAAGCACTAGTATCTGACCCAGGAAGGACCCTAACAGTGGTGCGAACGCACAGGAAGGCTACAATCTTCAGCCCCAGTATTTATTTTAAAGATAAATAAGGTTAATATACCTATTCTTGCAAAGTAGAATATTTAACCTTCAGTTATTTACATATAAGGCAAGCATTCTCGGTCAGAAACAGCAGTGCAAACCATAGACCTCATCTAACTTATACCCCCCAGTGCACGTTATCAAAACGGAGCAGAAGGAACAGAGTGAGGGTTAAGTACTTCACTTGACTTTTTTGCTGTAAAATCAGGTTCTTTTACCTAGAAGTGGTTTCCTGAACTCACTTGCACTGTCAGACCATTTATTTGGACCTAGAAAGTCTGTGGCTGGCTTAGCCCCGCTCCGCTCCCCACCCTGCCCCCTTATCCCACCCGCCCCCACTACCTCCACATTTATAGCCACCTAACCGCACCCCCTATACCTGAGAACCAATCACAGTTACCTCCCTGTTATCTCCTCCGCCTTCCACAACTCCAACAATTAACCAATTGAACTCTAAGATTTGGTTCCAACATCTTTAGGAAGTTTACCTCCCATTTGCCATGTCAAAAGCAAAGATATATATTATCCCTCTTATCCTACCATTCATAATTATCCCTTATACCCTAACTAGCTATGAAGACCAACAATTCTTAGGTTTTTACTACCCCAAGGAACAAACCAGTACCCCCCTTAATATGCTCTCTGCTGAACTCTCCCCTTTCTCCTACCCCTTAAAAATAATAACTACCAACACCCTGTATCTCACTGAAATATTTCCAAAATCACCAAAATCAAAACATGGACTAAAATTACTAACTAAACTCTTGACTCCTAGACCACCTGAAGAAAAATATAACTAAGGATGGTGACATACACCCGAATCCAGGCCCATCCCCTACCTCTGACTTTACAAGCTTAACCTTATCTCACAGGTCTACCAATTCCCTTCTCATTTGCCACCTAAACATAAGAAGCATAAACAATAAGTTACATAATCTACATGCCATGTTAGCTACCTACCTCCCTGACATTATGTGTTTATCAGAAACATGGCTCAAACCAGCTACTAAAGACACTGAGATCCTGCCACCTGGGTATAATATATTTAGGGTAGATCGCATAAAAAAAAGGGGTGGTGGTATAGCTGTCTTGTACAGAAGTACGCTTAATATCATAATGAATCCTATCCAACCACCTCAGGTCTCAAATGCAGAAACACTAGCTCTAAAATTATGTTTAAACAACCAAAAAAGCATAAATCTAATTGCAATCTATATTCCACCTGGGAACAACTTAGAAACAATGGAGAATATTCTCAACTGGATAGCTAATTACCCTCAAGAAACTATTGTTCTAGGCTATGTCAATATTGACTGGACCCAATGTTCCTCATACACAAATCCTATTCCTATAAACCTTCATGGATTCTCCCAAAATATAGCCTCTACTACTAGGTTAGGAAATGCAAACCAAAAAGAGAGTATTCTTGATTGGATACTAACAAATAGTCACACCCATAAGTATATAACTGGGACTCTCCCTAATGAACTTAGTGATCATCTAGTCACATTCATAATAAAATATAAAATTACTAGTACAATCCTGCCCATACACAGGCTTGTCAGAAACAAAAAAAACTTTGATTCAACAAAATTTATAACTGAACTCAAATCCTGCAACTGGTCTAAGCTAAAATCCCTCCCCCCTTGATGAGGGTGTGTCTCTCTTTTCTGACACATTCCTTAATATACTTGACTTTCATGCCCCTAAACGACAGGTCAGAACTAAGGTACGGATAGCACCCTGATTAACAAGAGAGTCCAAATCCAAAATCAAACTTAGAGATAAGGCATGGGGCAAATGGCGGACTACTAAGGCACCTCTAGATCATATCAAATTCCAACAACTGAGAAATGAGACGAAAAAAGCCATCACCCTGGACAAAAAAAGCTACTTTTGCCACCTGCAACAAACACCAAAATAACCCCCAGAAGTTTTGGGCAGGTTTAAATAACCTCGTCCATTCAGGCAAATCTTCAACTCCTACCCCTGGGACACTTATTGGTAAAAATCCAGAAGAAATAGCAAATACTTTCAATTCTTTCTTTACTGAGACTATTCAGTCTTTAGCCAACCAACTACCTCCCTCCTCCTCTTCTCTTAAAAACACTGTAGTAAAATCACTTCCCTCTTTTAACTTTCAGCCCATCTCTACATCCTTTATCAGAGCCTTACTGAAGAAACTAAAATCAACTACCCTTTCTGCAGACCTACTTCCGGCTGAATACCTGCAAATAGCTGCAGATGTCATAGCCTATCCTATTTCAATTCTGATTAATAGAACCATAACCGAGGCCACAATCCCCTCTATATGGAAAATATCTTATGTCATTCCGCTCCATAAAGGTAGCGCATCCACAGAACTATCGAACTATAGACCAATCGCCATACTGTCACCACTAGCCAAAATTATGGAAAGATGTGTCCACAAACAACGTATTCACTATCTCACCCAGAACAATCTTATGACCAAATCCCAGCATGGTTTCAGACCTCACCACAGTACGACCACCGCTCTCCTCTCCTTTACTGATACAATTAACCAAAACCGGAATAATAAAAAAATATCCTCTGCCCTCTTTCTGGACTTGTCAAAAGCCTTTGACATGGTAAATCACCAGTTACTTCTCCATACATTGGAAACCCTTAACCTAGATAACTCAGCTCTCAATTGGTTCCATGCTTACCTCTCCGGTAGACAAGCAGTCCAGTGGCAAAATAAGCTCTCACACCTGTTACCAAATACCATAGGAGTTCCCCAAAGCTCTATACTAGGACCTCTTCTTTTCTCAGTCTTCATAAACGAACTACATTCAGTCATCCCCGAAGCCACCTGTATCCAATATGCAGATGACTCAACCCTAATTTGTTATGATGTCTCTCTATCCACTCTACAAGTAGCCACCCAACTCTGCTTTATTACAGTTGAAAAATGACTCGCAGAGCGTAAACTTATCCTAAACCCAAATAAAACCAAATTGCTTCTCTTTTTCCCCACTTCTGCCCCTCCTCCCACACATCTCACTATACAATCTAATAATGGTACCATCATCTCACCCGACTCCTATACAAAACTATTAGGAGTTGTCATTGACAACAAACTTAGATTTGACATGCATACCAATCAAACCATTAAGACTGTAAATAAGAAACTTGGATCCTTATACAGAATAAAGAACTTTCTAACCCCTATTGCCAAACTAGCCATTGCTCGTACTCACCTTCTCTCTACTCTCCTATATGCCTCTTCTGTGCTTTCTTACCTTAACAAATGTGATTTGAACAAACTCTCTGCTTCTTATAATCACATTGCCAGATTTGTAACTGGATTGCCCTATAGAACGCATCACTGCCTTAATCTGAAAAAACTTGACTGGTTAGAACTACCCAATCTTCTCAAGATGAACCAACTCACAGAAGTATTTAAAATCATTAAACAACCTGACAAAACCCCTGCACTGAGTAATATAATAATTCCTTACTCCAATCTAAGTTGCCTTCGCTCCTCTAACAGACTCCTTGTCCACACCACCAAATATAACAATATGGGTGGTGAAGCTCTCTTCGCCAACACCACTGGATAGCTATGGAACTCCCTCCCCAACAACCTTAGGCTAATTTCCTCCCTTGGACAATTTAAAAAGAGTCTAAAACAACATTTTAAGGCGCACTGGCTCTGCCCATGTGTATATCCAGATTAGATGCCCTTTGTTAAACAAAGGCCTCACTTCTTTCCATAACTAATCCAAATCCATTAGGACAACCTAGAGAGGGGACTTGTAATCCATTTGCTTACTAATTGTTCACCACCCTAACCATATTTTATAACTGTCTCAATTACCTACTGCACTACTTTAACGAACTGTATTACGAACTGTAGTTAAACTGTTAGGTTATAGTAACTAATTTTTATGTAACTTGTATTTTGCTTTTTTCCTTTTCTTTTATTTTATTTCACTGTATTGTAACTATATTGTCTTGTACCCATGTGGAGCTTTTCTCCCCGGGCCTCCGCTGAAAATGGACATGTATCCAGTCGGACTATCCCGGTCAACAAATGTAAAATAAATAAAAATAAAATAGATTCAGTTCTAGTCGCCTACCTTCAACAGTCATGCCCATCTGTCACAGGTCTACTTTAATGTAAGCCACCCATTTCTCAGCTAGACATTCTTGTCTCCTCTTGCTTTCTTAAAGTCTCTCAAGAGTTCTTCCCTAAATCTTCTGCGTTCTTGCACATGTGGCCGAACCACCTCTATCTAATCTCTCACCTTCTGTGGAAATGGGCTTCTGCTCTATTAATATTTCTTCGTCTGTACCAGTATGCATCCCACTAGCCATCTCAGATATTTGCCTCTTGCTCCTCAACTACTATGCCTTCAATTCCCAAGTTTCTGCTTTCGACAAAAGTACTTGGCTGTAACACTGCTTTGTACACCTTACTTTTGAGTTTTTTTTTTTTTTTGGGGGGGGGGGGGCATTCTTCTGATTCACACTACCCAACACCCAAATGCCAGTTACCTGCAGCATCTCTGACATCTAGCTTTGACCTTGTCATTCCAACCGCTCTTCTCCACAACCACTGTTTTCTTGTTTATCTCAATCTTCAGCTACAGCTGTCATGAATGGTGCTTTTTATGTAGTCCGCCTTCATCCCATATACCTTCAATTTTGCAATCCATTCCTGACATTTGCTGAAGTTCCTGTTCAGAGTCTGCTTTGTAATGCCACATTGTCTGCACACAACAGCTATTTTGATGAACAGCATTGGGCTCATAGCTGAACTCTAATGCACACCTACGTCGTTCCTGAGTCCAAACACTATCTGTAGTTGTGGCTTTTGGTTCTTGTACATAGACTGTAATAATTCTATCAATGTCCCTGGAACTCTGAACCATCACAGCACTGCCCAAATAAAGTTTCTTGGGACCTTGTAATATGTTTTCCCCAATTCTAGGAATACCCAAATTGGACTTCTCTCTAGATGATTCTTTTCCATATATTTCACTAAACACTGGGTCAGTTGTCCTAATTTCCACAGCTCTATGTCAGCCAGTCTAAACCTGGGGGATTGACCCTCCCCCACTTTTGGTAAAAAACTTTCTTACACTGTGAAGGACACCAATAGAAAACCACAGTGAAAAGCTTCTCAAAAGCAAACTTCTCACTTCTCAAAACCAAAGTGGAATCCTTCAAGGCCCCAGGGCCAGTGGAAACTGCAGCCCAAACTGCAGAATCCTATATAAATGCATTCTACGGACATCTCCAGGAATGCATGGATCATGCTATCCCAAACAAAACCAAGACCCAATCATCCAAAGGCAGGCGTCCAGTCTGGTGGACCCCTGCCATAAATAAACTGTACAACAGAAGGAGGAAGCTACATGATAGAGCAAAATCCCTAATAGGGAAGGCATCTCTGATCAGTACTAGCAAAAAATTAAGATCCCTCATAAAATCCTCCAAGGCCAGCTTTGAGAGAAAAATTGCACAGGACACCAAAGACAATCATAAGGTTTTTTTCAGTTATGTTAGAAACCAGGGATGCAACTCCCAGACTTGTTCTGAGTTGATTCTAAACAACAAAAAATACACTGAACCCACAGACATCGCCAATATCCTGGCAGACAGGTTCAGTGCAAACCCCCCCCTCCCCCCCAAAAGAGCAAGTATCTATCCCGGCAGAGGGCTGCCTCCCAAACATCTCAGATGCTCAGGTGAAGGCTGCCCTCTCCAACACTGCTTCCATGGGACCAGATGGCGTCCCAGGTTGTGTCCTACATGAATTACAAGAGGAGCTAATCCCTCAAATAAAACAGCTATACAATCTCAGCCTCACTACAGGATATGTGCCTACAGAATGGCGTACAGCAACAGTGGTCCCACTCCACAAAGGTGGAGCCTCTACGGACCCTGGAAACTATCGCCCCATAAGCCTGACTAGCTTAGTCTGCAAGGCTATGGAGAGGATCATCATGGAGCTCATAAACAAAGACATTGGGGACCTACAGACACTAGATCCTACCCAGTTCGGCTTTGTCAAGGGCAGATCCTGCCTTTTGAACCTGGTTGACTTCTTTGAAACAGTCACCAAAGCCATAGATGAAGGGAAGGTAGTCCACACAGCCTATCTGGACCTTGCAAAGGCATTTGACAATACCCCACTCGGGCATCATAGATGAGCTATCCAGCTTAAATATAAACCCCTATGTCACAAGATGGGTCGCAAACTGGCTCAAAGACAGAACCCACAGAGTGAGAGTTGCTGGAGCCATGTCAGACTCGAAACCGGTCACAAGTGGCGTCCCACAGGGTTCTGTCCTGGGACCACTCTTGTTCGGTATATACTTTTCTGAGGTACAGGCAAACGTGGGAGGACTATGGCTCACCAAGTTCACAGATGACTGCAAACTGGGCGCCATAATCAACTCTCCAGCTGACACAAACATCCTTCAAAAAGGTCTCACAGAGACAGATAACTGGTGCTAGCACCATGGTTTAAAGCTAAATGCCAAAAATATATAGTCATACCCTTTGGCAAAAACAATGTACCCACAAATTACCACATAGGCGGAAACCCATTAAGTACAGAGAAAGTTATTAGGGACCTGGGGACCCAAGTTGATAGCAATCTCTCCTTTGAAAACCACATTGCCAAAGTGGTTAGAAAGACCTTCTACATAGCCCACCTCATCACGAAGGGTTTCACATCTAGATCAAAAGAGGTAATCGTGCCCCTTTATTCATCCCTCATCAGGCCCATCACAGAATACAATGCCCCTTTTGGGATGTACCTTACCCGACACCTGCAGCAATTAGAAAGACCCCAAAAGTATCTCACCAAGAGGATCAATGGTCTCAAACAGATGCCATATACTGCTCGGTTAAAAAAACTCCAGCTCTACTCAGTTGCATACTTCGAGGCGATCTATGCCTGACATACAAAGCTATGTCAAATCCAGAATTAATGGACATGCTCCACCTCAGTAAATCTAAATCCCTTAGAGCCACACGCTCGAGGGACTTGAACCTCAGCACAGAAATAAATAGAACTTGCTGGAGGGACAGGTTCATAACCCAGAGGCTCCCTTCGCTCTGGAATAGAATTCCAGTTCATGCGAAGCAGAGCACCTCACTGAATCTCTTCAAGAAGAATCTCGATAAGTGGATGGGGGATCGTAGATTTGTCCCAGGGATTACTCCCGTGTCACTATTAGACAGAGGCACAGTAAACTAAACCTTAAAAAGGGCACAGTATACTCAAATCAAGGGGTGGCGTAAGCCATACAGAATCGGGCTAGGCTTATAATTGCCCCAGGGCAGATAGCCTAATATGAACCTATGAACTACTAAAAACTACTAAAAACTCCTGATGTCCACCACTGCAGTAAAACTTAATAGTAAAATCAAAACTTTAATAAAAAGAATATAACACAAAATAAGCAGTCCTTAGTCTTCCGATTATTATAAACTACACATGCCACATTTATAATCCGAAAAAGATATATTCCTTGTTTCTGGGACCATGCCAGTCAAATCACAATACACTGAAAGAAACTAGAAAACATATTATATAACTCAGTTTTCAAGCAGGAAAGTACAAGCTCTATCCAATCCATACTGGCTAAAACACAGTACTGTTTAACACAGAAATGTGACTGCCCCTTTTACCAAGGCATGGAAGAAAGCTTTGCAAACCCCCCCCCCCCCCCCAAAACCATGATCTCCTTTGCACTTGTGTCATTTTGGCAGCCTTTTGAGAATTTACATTTAAACCATTAAACCACTAAACTTTTCTTACTGTCCACAGTGTATCTTCAAAATTAAGGGACTTAACTGTTACATTATCATCATAAGTATGTTTCATTCATAACTGTGCTGCCTAATTAATACGGTGAACCAGCACATTCTCCACATGCCATCTTTCACTCACAAAAAAGGTGATCATATCCCCTCCCCCCCCAAGTTAAGTCAAATCCTTTTCATTACAGCAATTCATTATTCAGTGCTCATCTAATTATGCTTTGACTGTCATTTACTAAAACATTTTAAGTCTACAGTCCCCTTACTTTCACTGTCAGAGTGCCATGAAGGCTGACATATTTTACTTTCTCTCCTTCGCTGAGTATCACTTACATATTTCATTATCAGACCCACCACTCTAGCAAACACTGGAAATGTTCTTTAGCCAACAGATGGATTTGGTGTAATGTGTGTGTCCTTGTTAATACTCCAACTTCCACTCTTCCATGTGCCTGGATGATGCGCATTCCTCTCCTACATCCTGCAGGAACTGCGTTAATTTATGCAGGTCCAAGAAGATTTTGTGCCCCCTGACAAAAGGAGCTTGAAGTAAACTGGACATATTAACTCAAGTGTGAGACACTATTGTCTGAGTAACTTGACTGCTGGCATGAATTGGCATTGTTCACTGAGGAATAATCATTTAGTAAAAACTCTTGTTACCACTTTGAAGCTACTGGGTTTCCAAATTTTAGACATTTCTTTTTTCATACTATAAAGTTTTATCATTCCTTAGACCGAAGCGCCAACCTTATTACCCTGTGTGCCATCTCAATTTCAGAGTCCTCTAGAATCCCTGACCATCTTGCTGGACGACAATGAACAAGAATGGTACAATTTTGGCCCTCCAAGCACTCTGGTGGTCCTATCACTATCAAATGTTTGCACTGCGCCCAATCCTCTTAAGTGTTTTTCCATGAGCTACTTTAATTCTACTTCCGTATAAGTAATTGTAATCTCCAACACCGTATTCTCCTTCTATAGCTCTACTATACAGTTACAGTGACTGGTCAATGTCTGGTCTATTTCATCAGTTCTTTCTGAAGCTGTTTCAATGACACAATCTATCTTTATGCATCTTTTGATGCTCCAAAAAAAAAATTAAATCTAGTGCTGAATTATTCACAGTCACTTCACTATTTAATTCCTGTGGCTCGTTCAACTCTAACACAAATAAGAAGGCTTAGGGTTTGGTGCAGATGCTTTAATACACAGAAACAAGTCAGGGTGGATAGCATCATCATTAAATATGAACAAACTAGTTAACAAACAGAGCTTACATGCACACGTTTACGTCTCAACAGTCAACTACAAAATGGCAGTCAGGCTCGCACATGCTCAGTATTTGCACACTTGGATAGCTTATTAAAGGTGTATATATATATATATATATATATATATATATATATATATATATATATATATATATATATATACACACACACTGATCTAAATCCTCCCTTTTAGAAAGATTGCCTTTTATACAAAACAATATCAGAGTTAAGCATGCATTACTATATACATCAGAAAAAAAACACAATGCTAATGTCCAAGTTGCTTCATGTCCCATTTTTCAGCATATCTTTTCAACTGTTGGCTTGTAAACCACGTGTATGCTAGGTTGGGAAGCAGGTCAACCTCGAACCAACTGAAGTAAGGGTCTAACACCAAATAATGTTGCCCATTCCACTCAAAGACATCAGCGGCTACTGTCGACCAAGGTAGTTCCGGAATCTGGTTAGGTTAAGTTGAAGTGGTTCCTTCTGTTGATGAGTCTTTGTATTACTACATAATGAGAGAGATAAAAGTGCTCTCTCCATGTCTTGTGACATAGAAGGCAAAAATACTAAGTCTCTCGCCCTTATTTTGGTAGATTCAGTTCCTGGGTGACCACAATGCAAGAGTAATGTACTAAGGTTGCAAAGACTTCGGAACAATTACTTTCAGACCCTTCATAATGACACCACAGTCAGACAAAATCTCATCTTTGTATGAAAAATAAGGTTACACTTCTTGAGGTAAACTCGATTGCTCTAATGGCCATTCATGATCGATAAAGTGGTTGAGCCTTTGTAAAACTGGATTTGTGGCTTGTGATCTCTCAGCTCATCAAGGCGTGTGGAAGAAAAATTATGCAATTCCATGACTTCAAAATCTTCAATCGAATGAGAACCTTGCTTTTCATTCTGCTCAGTGGTATTTCTGGGTGATCTGGATAATATATCAACAAGATAAAGAAGTTTCCCTTTCTTGTAGACAATATTGAAATTGTATTTTTGCAGTCATAGCATCACACGTTGCAGTCGCGCTGAGGCTGAATGCATTGGTTTTCTCAAGCCACTGACTAATGGTCAGTGGTCCGTTTCCATCTGGAAAGGTCTACCATAAACATAATCATCGAACACTGAACATGTAAACACAACTGCCAAAAGCTCTTTCTCACTCTGGGCACACTGCATCTCAGTTTGGGTAAGAGTTCTTGATGTGTAGACCAGAGTAAAGCCACATTCCTTGCATCACCAGTAACACTGCCCACCCCACCCCCTTTCCCACCCATATTCCACCCATTTTGTGACATCACGATTACACACCACCTGGTGGGGAATGCCCTCTTTTTCCATTCCTGCTGTCTGTTTTCGGCTGACTTACTATGCTTTTCTGTAAAAAAGCATAGTGAATCAGCCAATTTACAAACTCCGATAGTCTGTTTCCTTTTTTGAAACAGAATACCGGAGTTTGTACAGTGTTTTCCAGACTACTGGAGAATCAGTTTGATTTCCAGATAGTCCAAAAAAATACGGAGGGATGGCAACCCTAGCACCAAGTCCAAATTTTGAAGTATCACAGGAAAGTGTAACTGGCTTGTGAACATCATAGTAAATGACAGCTGGTGGACTTCCAATTCTGTGTTTCAGGACATCAAATGCTCTTTGGTGTTTCTTTAACCAAGACCAGGATACATCTTTACGTGTCAGCTATCCGAGTGATACTGATAATTGGCTCAACTTTTTAATGAATTTGCCTAGGTAGTTGACCATGCCAAGAAAACATTGCAGGGCTTAAACATTGTCTAGAACTGGCATCTCGAGAATGGCTGTTTGCTTAGAAGGGTCTGGTCATAAGCCTGTACTAGTAAATAAGTGACCAACATAAGTAACTTCTTGTAGCCAGAATTTTCATTTGTATGGATTGAGGTTGAGATTCACCTGATGTGCCCTTTCTAGAATTTTTCTGAGGTTTCTGTCATAGTCTGCCTCATCATGACCTCCTACTATGTAGTCTGCTACGATAGCACAAGGATACGAAGAAAAAAATTTGCTCCATTGCTCGTTGAAAGATTTCACTTGCAGAATTTATCCCAAATGGCATTCTCAAAAATCTGTACCTGCCAGAGTACT
This sequence comes from Protopterus annectens, assembly GCF_019279795.1. Taxonomy (NCBI): domain Eukaryota; kingdom Metazoa; phylum Chordata; order Ceratodontiformes; family Protopteridae; genus Protopterus; species Protopterus annectens. The sequence goes on from NC_056728.1 coordinate 125,371,752, forward strand.
GAAAGTAGTGAGCAATGTGGATTTTTGTCGAAATGAATTTACCAAATGAACTCTTTACATCCGAGACAGAAAATACTTCTTCCACTGTGCACATTGGATGATGAGGTCTTTTTAGCGCTTTGTTCAAATCTCGTGGATCAATACAAAAAAGTAAGGGGCAAAATTAGAGTAGTGGTCTTTTCACCTAACATGGTAGACTTTCTTGTTAAATGAAAGAAGTCCCATTTTCAAACCATATCTGAGCTCTACTAATGACTGGACATGCCTCTTGACCACAAAATAACAAGTTGTAGCTGATCCCAACAGAATAACATGAAAGCACAACTGAGCCATCGGTTTGACATTCTTCACCTCCATAAGCAACAAGTTTCACACACCTTGCCAAATCAAGCCTTTCACCCTTTACACACTCTGGCAAATATTTCTGCTGACTTAACACTGCACTTCAAACCTGTATCAGCTTTGAGCTCTATGGGTTTGCCATTTATCCCAACAGTACAAAATACTTCATTCTTAGCCCTTAAATCTACTGTACTGACCATTTCATGAAGCACTGACACACCATCAACATAAAGAGTACCCTGCAACCCCACTCCATAACTTTCTAATTGATAAACGCGTTCCTTAAAATGTTCTCCTTTAATAAAAGAACGCGGGCCTTTTGATTTACAAAATATTTGAAATTATTCCACTTATTACATTTCTGGCATTGTTAACCAAAAGCTAAACATTTCACTTTTTTAGATTCGTGATTACCACCACAATTACGACAGCTGGCAATGAAAGGGGGTGGGGGCCCATGCTTTGAGTTTGCTGACTCACTCATGCTTCACTGAGACTGCGCAAACTCTGGAATTTGCTAGAAAGTTCTGGGGTTTACCAGTGATTGCTGCTGGGGTTATAACTACCATGTGCTTGGGCCTGTTTCTCTTAATAACATGCCGCATACAATCAACATGAGTTTATCACTGTGCTTTCTAGAGATGTTCTCATTTGAAAGCTTATATGTGTGGGCTTTTCTGCTTGCTCGTGCATCTGACAAATCTCAATGGCCTTATTCAAAGTTATAGGAAGCAACATCTTTCTCACAGCATCATCTTTTATGCCACACACGAGTCTGTCCTTTATCAACTATTCCCCTAAGTCACCAAATCTGCACATTTTAGCTTTATTCCTCAGGTCAGTTATATATACTGCAAAAGTTTCACCAGGCTTTTGATCCCATGTGTAAAATAAGTGCTTTCCACAGTAACATTTGTCTGGGGGTTATACATTTCTCTAAATTTGCATTTTAAATACTCTGGGTCCTCCCTTGACTCAGCCTGTACAACAATATGATGGTTTTCCACCTCTCCAACATAGATAACAGGTGCATACACAACTGAGCATTCCCTTTCAATGGCTTCTGATCCAGCTAAATTATAGGTTCATAGGTGTTTACTAGGATATAACGACCACAAGGGCCTTTTTAAGCCTAGTTGTGTATCCCAAATCTCTGACAAGTTCTGATACCCTTGATAAGTGTAAGCATGGGCCTGGGAGATGAACCATTTACAGGTTACCTGTTTTCAACAGAGACATATGTGTGCCAAACCAGGGATGAATTTCCAGTTTCCCATCCAACTGTCCAATTTGCACTTGAATTGGATTAGGGAGGAACTCTGCTTCACATGGATGGGGAGCCTTTTACCTAGACAAGGTAGTCTCTGGGATACATACCTATCTCTCCAGCAGGTCTTATTTATATCACAGGGAAGGTTTAAGTCTTTAGTACGAGTAATTCTGGTACTAATTGTTTTGTGGATATGCAGGAGGTCCTGCATATTTATTAAGTAGAATAAAAGCCTCTGTATGGTCTTTATCAGAAAATGCAGCCTGTATGAAAATGTAGTCTTGATCAAACTCTCTCCAGTTCTCAGCAACATTACTGTCAAACATGAGTGCACTGGGTTTTCGAAATCAGTCTGCCATACCCACAAAGTATACACAGACGTACTGAAAAAAATGGCCCTTATAATTACAATGCAATGAAAAAGTATTTGCCCCCTTCCTGATTTATTTTTTTGCATGCTTGTTGCACTTAAATGTTTCAGATCACCAAACAAATTTAAATATTAGACAAAGATAACCCAAGTAAACACAAAATCCAGTTTCTAAGTGATTATTTTATTTACTAAGGAAAAAAAAACTATTCAAACCTAAATGGCCCCATGTGAAAAAGTAATTGCCCCCTTGTTAAATCATGAAGTAACTGTGGTTAACCACATTTTTGGAAAAGCTGAGTTCAATTTCACTATCCACACCCAGGCCTGGTTACTGCCAGACCTGTTGAATCAAGAGATCACTTAAATAGAACCTCTCAGACAAACTGAAGTAGGCCAAAAGATCCCAAAAAAGAAGATATCATGCTGCGATCTAAACAAATTCCGGAACATATGAGAAACAAAGTAATTGACATCTATCAGTCTGGAAAAGGTTACAAAGCCATTTCTAAAGCTTTGGGACTCCAGCAAACCACAGTGAGAGCCATTATCCACAAATGGAGAAAACATGGAACGGTGGTGAACCTTCTCAAGAGTGGCCGGCCTACATAAATTACCCCAACAGCGCAGCGACGACTCATCCAAGAGGTCACAAAAGAACCCAGAACAACATCTAAAGAACTGCAGGCCTCACTTGCCTCAGTTAAGGTCAGTGCTCATGACACAACCATACACGAAAGAGACAGGGCAAAAATGGCATGCATGGCAGAGTTCCAAGGCGAAAACCACTGCTGACCAAAAAGAACATAAAGGCTAATCTCACTTTTGCCAAAAAACATCTTGATGATCCCCAAGACTTTTGGGGAAATATTCTGTCGACTGCCGAAACAAAAGTTGAACTTTCTGGGAGGTGTGCATCTCATAAAAGAAACAGCATTCCAGAAAAAATCATCATGCCAACAGTCAAACATGGTTGTGGTAGTGTGATGGTCTGGGGCTGCTTTGCACTTCTGGACATGGATGATTTGCTGTGATTGATGGAAACATGAATTCTGCTCTCTACCAAATAATCCTGAAGGAGAATGTCCGGCCATCAGTTCGTGACCTCAAGCTGAAGCACACTTGGGTTTTGTAGCAAGACAATGATCCAAAACACACCAGCAAGTCCACCTCTGAATGTCTTAAAAAAAACAAAATGAAGGTTTTGGAGTGACCTAGTCAATGTCCGGACTTTAACCCATTTGAGATGCTGTGGCATGACCTTAAAAAGGCGGTTCAAGTTCGAAAACCCTCCAATATGGCTGAATTAAAACAATTCTGCAAAGGAGAGTGGGCCAAAATTCCTCAACAGCGATGTGAAAGACTCATTGCCAGTTATCGCAAATGTCTGATTACAGTTGTTGCTAAGGGTGGCACAACCAGTTATTAGGTTAAGGAGGCAATTACTTTTTCACATAGGGCCATGCAGGTCTGGATAGTTTTTTTCCCTTAATAAAATCATCACTTAAAAACTGCATTTTATGTTTACTTGGGTTGTTTGTCTAATATTTCCATTTGTTTGATGATCTGAAACACTGAAGTGTGCCAAACATCCAAAAAATACGAAATCAGGAAGGGGCAAATACTTTTTCATTGCACTGTATGTATGAATAAACTGTTCTGTGAGCTTGTAACATTCAAATGCACAATAAACTCTTTGAAATACTGTACTTTGTGAAATATGCCTTGTAATGGCTGTGCTTTGTGAAATAGCTTTACTGTAATGCTGCACAAACATGTGAACACTTTATACACTTCTGATACCTCTAGTATCTTTGCTTAATATGAAAATTGCACATTAACGAAAATGCAGTCGTTTCCCCTTATTTTATTCGTTTCATGCAATTTGGTCTTTAGTTCAAACATTTTCCGCAGTAATTTGAGTATTTTATGAATATCATACATGCCTGTTTATACAAAAATTATTTGAAATGTTCTGTATGCCCAGTTTCATATTATGAAAAAAGAAATGGTACTGGGCAAGTTTTAATACCTGGAATTTGTTTCTGACTTGTTTTGCGAAGTATGCACATTTTAGGATGATCCACTCCTGTAAATTCCACCAGTATCTAAATAAGTGCCTTATCAGCCAAGCCGTTTCTGACACCAGGTCCCTTTCGTGTGCTTCTACTGACTTCATGGCCTTTTAGATATGCAACTTCTGGCACTATGCCCTTTTAGACATCCCACTTCTGACATCATGTCATTCGTTCATCTCTAACACAAACAAGAATGCTGGGGTTTCATTCAGATGCTTTAATACATAGAAACACATCAGGATGGATAGCAGCATCATTAAATATGAACAAACTAGTTAACAAACAGAGCTTACATACATACATGCTTACATCTCAACAGCTAACTACAAAATGGCAGTCAGGTTCGCATGTGCTCAGTATTTACACACTTGTGCAAGCCCTTGGACAGCTTCTTAAAGGTATATACACACACTCATCTACACTTCCCTCTGCATTTTTCAGCTCATTCACCTCAGGCTACAGTACTCTCGGGTCTCTATTCTTTCTACCTTTCCCTGAGGTTCACCGCTGTTCCTTAGGTTTATGAAGAGTTCTCTTCCTTATTCTGGGAAATTCACTCAAGCTAGTACATTTCAGAAGGCTAAACAATGATAAATCCTCAATTTCCAGCAGAAACTTACCCCTCCTAGGCTTACTTTAACTCTTGACCATCTGCAGTTGCTTTCTCCACATTTTTTTCAATCGTACAAACCTGAAATCCCCACACAGGTTATTTTTATACCCAAATAGACTTTAAAGGATTTTTACTCAAGCAGGCAGCAAATGCAGAAGGCATCATAGAGAAGAGAGGGGCAGCTGAAAAAGCATTTGGGGGGGGGGGGCACAGGGGACTGTAACAAGTTAGCGGATTTTAAAAATTCCCTACAGAGTAATGACACAGAAATGTTAGAGAAACAAATGGTTGTAACTAAGGAATTATTAATATGTGTTGGGATAGAGGATCTACATTGCCTCAGCATAGTAAGGCCTAACTTGAATGCTGCTGGCTGCCAAAAAGCAATTACTAGAAAATGGAAATCAAAATCTATTCCCCAAAAAACAGAAGTTATGGACACTGTAAAGGAGATATAAAAGCTGGATGTGAAATCTTCAAAAAGGGAAGGAGCATATTTCATAGAAAAGAATAGAATCTGAGGAAACAATACATGCAGAAAAAGTAATGTTTACTGGAAGAGAGGAATGGCAACTTATGCAATGTTGAGGTAAATGAAAACTGTTAAAAAGAAAACCAGTACATATTCTGCATCACAATAAAATTAAATTACAGCTTATTTTCTTTCCTATTAAGGTATGTAATACCAAGTTGCACATTAAAATGAGATGATTTGATAAAGATTAAAAAAAATGCTGAGTGTTTAGTAACAAAAGCAGCAAAGGGGATAGAGTCAAAAGCCTCGGCTTGAATAAGGTAGGTGCTGTGCATCATCTGACCACTGTACACATTCTCAGTAGCTTTTCAAAGACATTTATCAGTTTCAAAACAGTTTCTGCCTCTCACAAAGCCAAAATGGTTTGGCTCCATGTCTGTTAGGTTTCCTGTGTCCAGCTGAGCTCTGCCATCATTCTTTCCAATGCTTTACATATAAAAGCTTGTAAGGCTGATCAGTTTGCAGCTACAAGGGTCTGTGAAGGGGCTGTCCTAATGTATAGGAGGTTAAATAATGTAAGTATATTCTCAAATACAGCACCCTTGGCACCAATAAGAACACAAATTGGTATATGGTCCAGTCTCATGGATTAATTATTCTTACTTTTGAACTGGGAATCCAAGACTTATTCCAGGATATTTGGAAGGGGGCTATAAATATTGGAATGACTGGGGGAACAACTAGAATAACCAGGGTAAAAATTGAAAAAAAAAATCTATCTGCTAAGATGTTGGCCACGTTCTTAGCATCAAAGTATATTGTGTTGCTTTAGACTAACCTGGCACACTGCTGGACATTAGTTTTCCGACAGAAGTGAAGAAAGATGTGTAGTTGTCTTTGCTGTCTCTGGAGAACTGAAGTTTGTACTCTCCCATACAACTTCTAAAATCCTTGCAAACCTATTTCACCATGTTCAAGCGATTCGGTGTGTGTTTATGGGGGTAGGGGGCTGGTCTTATAGATTTTCATTATTTTCTTTTTTCCGTTTTTGTGTGTTTATTTTTATGGCTACAAGGTACTGCCTTCTCAATACAATTAGGTGTTATAAAAGTTGTGGGTAAAGACTGCAGCCCCTTCTGCTGAATCCTTTTGTAGACTCTGCTGAACTTGCCCATGTATTCCACACAGCTGAAACTGGTTTGCCTTCGGGAACTTTATATGAAGTGCCAATCATTTGATGGTGAGGAGGAGAGACTGCTTTTGAATGAAAAGATGACTAAATTTATAAACAGAACTGACCAGCAATAAGCAAATTTTGGAAGGAATACAGGGCAGAGTTTATACTGATCAATTCCAAAAGCTAGTCTTTCTGGTTCATAGCTTCAGCATTTGTCAAGAAAACTGGAATTTATGACATCCAAGAAACACCAAGAGTAACCATTAATCCTTGTATTCCACACACAAGGTAATTGAAAGCGGCTTGGATTAAATGACCCCAGAAAAAATGGAAAAACAATAGGCAACACAAAAAACGTCCAGGGTTCATACACAAAATGTAGGAGCTCAGCTTAAAAAACAAATCCAAGAGAAAATCCAAGAAAAAAATCCCAAGTAAATTCAGATAAAAATCCAAACAATTTATTAGGTTAGCGCTTTCATGGACATTACATCCACTTCCTCAGACCTTACAATAAATTATAACTTTGTTGTATGCTTTTATATAAAAAAACAATTAAAGCATTCCTAATTGAGCAAATGTCCCTCCCATTTTTCTTAAAGGTATCACAACTAGTATATGTATGCACACACATACAGAACTGTCTTCATATAACTTTTTTAAAAAAATATCAAAAAAATAAATAAATCAAAATTAATTCGATATACAAATTATATAAAATTAAGTACTTTAACACACATTCTAAAATCAATTTATTACTAGAAACTAATTATATAAAAATCAACTAAAATTCAACTCTCATATACAACTCAATATTAAAAAAAAACACATCAAAAGCTAGGGATGCTCTATAGACAAAAAAACTACCCAACAACCACCACTAAAATCACTCTCTCTACTTCCTTTCTTATTCCCTCCCTTCTATATGGAGCTCCACTACTAACTAATCTAAAAATCTCCCTGAAAAAACAACTCACCTCCTGCTACAATAAAATCACCAAGTTTGCTACCAACCAAAAGTCTTACACCTACCATTGCTCCTCTCACCAACAACTAAAATGGCTAGAACTACCCCATCAGCTCACCTATACACAACTATCCCTTGCTCACAAACTTATTTTCAACCCCTCCCTCTGTCCCTTGCTCTCTTCTGTGCTTAAAATGCACAAACCTGGTAGAATATTAAGGTTCAGCAACCAAAATCTGCTTGAAGTGTACAAACCAACCCGTCCACCTGGCAAATACCTTCTCTCACATGGGTTAGCTCGTCTCTGGAACTCTCTACCTTCATCTATCCGTACTACCTCTAACCATTTTATGTTCAAAAAATCTCTTCATTCACTTCTGCTTTCCCAGTGGGAATGCTCTTGCTCCCACCCTACTTAAATACCCATCTCCTGGACTCCTGCTGACGTTCTTGACTTCTCTCTCTCATTATCCATAATTTCCCATTTCACTGTTCATCACTAATGAATACATAAGAATACTCTGCACTCTCATATGTTGAACTCTCTTTATTAAATAACTCTAGTAGAATTTAGAATTTTTGTATAATTTGAGATAATCTGTCATCAGTTTTCTTTTTTACTTTTAAAACTTAAAATTATTGTAACTGTTTTGCTTAGCATTTGATTTTTGCCTACTGTGACTTTAACAATGTTTAAATATGCCTAATACCTACTGTAACCTACATTGTCTGGAGCTTTTCTCCCCAGGACTCCATTGAAAACGGGTTCTTTTGGCCCAATGGACTATCCTGGTAAACCAACTGCAAATAAAATAAATAAAAATAAAATAAAATATACTGAAAATCCAAATACATATATGTCACAATTTATAGCATAATGTGTCTATATAATGCTACATTACCTATGTATACCCATATTCTTGTAATAAAATGTGTTATAAATACTAACAACTGTGTGTGTCTAATGACATTGTGGCAAGATGTATCCGTATATAACTACTTTCCTTATGTATACCACTATTCTTAAGAATAGGTTTGAGGGGTACTCTGTCATTAAGACCACTACCCCGATCTGCTTGTAATCATATTATCCATCGTGCTTCTGATGTCTCAGTTTTATTAACAAGATCACCCCCTCTCTCATTTTCATTAACTATTTCCACAGCCATAAATTTAAAAGTGTGTGTTTCCCTGTTCTTCACTACATGTTTGGCTAAGGCACTGTTTGCATCTCTATTTTTAATACCTAAAAGATGCTCCCTTATTCTAAATCTCAACTGTCTATTGGTCTTTTCAATGTAATAACTTGAACAAACTTCACAAATTGGTAGGTATATAACATGGGTTGTATGACAATTCGCCCTTACCTTAAAGTTATATTCTTTACTAGTTCTGGATGTTTAAATCTATTTGATACATCTATCCATGCACACTGATTACATTTTCTGCATGGTATAAGTATCATAGTGCTCCGATGAACTAACCCTCTTTTTTGGACCATAGCATAAAAATCTTTTTAGACTTTTCTGATTTAAAAAAAAAAAAAACTAGTTTCTTCTCCTACAATGTCTCGTATTTGAGGTTCTTGCGTTAATATGGACCAATATCTCTTGACTGTTTCTTTCATTATCTTAACATTGCTAGTATAGGTGGTAGACGATGTTAGTTTCTTTTAGTATTGACAAATTCATTATGTCCTGCAGCTCTTTGTGAGAAGTAAGATTTTCCTTTTGTTTCCCTTAATAAGGCATCATTAACTGCACTCTACATCTCATTTCTTATAACCTCTTTTCTTGAATCTATCACTAAGCTCATCAAGTTCTTCATAAAATGTATTTCGTTTTACTGTTAAATCTGGATGCCCTAAGGGCTTGCCCTTTCACTACATTTTTAAAAACGTGGTGTGGGTGCATACTTCCCCGGTGTACATAAGTATTCCTATAGGTTCATAGGTTCATACTAGGCTATCTGCCCGAGGGCATTTACAAGCCTAGCCCATAGTTTTGTGGCTTACGCCACCCCTTTAGTATGGGGAACTATACCCATTATTTTGCTGTGCCTCTGTTGAGCAGTGACACTGAGGTAATCCCTGGGGTATATAACAATTTTTTCTGTATACCTTTGTCAACCATTCACCATTTAAGTTTAGTTGTACCCTAACATCAAGAAAATCCATAGTAGTAGTCGAAAACTTCAAATCAAGTTTCAAAAATTCTGTGCTCTTACTCAATGTGTAATGAAATTTAATTAATTCCTGCTCTGTACCTTGCCAAAGGACAAACAGATCTACATAACGTTTATAAAACATAACTTGTGGCCATTCATTACACAATACATATTTTGTTCCCAAATAGCCATAACTATGTTCGCATAGCTATTTGCGCTGGGGGTGTCCATGGCCACCCCCTCCAATTGATGATATAACTCATGGTCAAATATCATTATATTGCTGTTTAGAATCACCTCCATTAATAAACATATTAATTCAATGTGGGTCCCTGCATGGGTTGTTTCTTTCAGTAAGTATTCCCTTAACATCTCTATACCCAAAGTATTCGGTATTGAGGTGAAGAAAGAATTCACATCGAAGGTTACTAAAAAAAATGTGGCCTTTCATATACTTGTTCGTATTAACATGTTCAAATAAGTCAACTAAAAATTGCTTGGTGTCTCTCAAAATAATGATATTATTGATCAACTGTCTAAGTTGCTTCTCTACATACACAGATATAGGCTCGGTGAGCCAGCCCCTCCCCGAGACTATAGGTCTCGGGGGAGGGGGGGGTTTGGATCCTTTGTACCTTAGGTGTTACAAAAAAGGTATATAGATCATAGGTTAACCATCTATCCACTAAACAGGCATACAACTCAGCAACTTTGCATTTCATTATGTCAAGTTTATGCATGTCATTAATGGCATATACATTCTTATCTGATAACAAGGATTTCATTTTGCTATCATAAAAATGCTTATCCATTACTACAGTTGGGCCTCCTTTATCTGCCCCTTTATGATGCCCTCATCACTTTGTAACAACTTTAATGCTTCACGTTCACCTTTAGTTAAATTATTCACCTTAAATTCTGATTTTTCATTATTTAATCTAGCATGTAATTCATTTTCAGATAAATTCATGAATACTTCTATCATGGGATGATTCAAAGGCATGAATGTGCTAGGTTTTATCAAAAGATTTTTTATCATAATTACGATCATCATCAAACATTAATTTTAATTGTATATTTCTAGAAAAAGTTTTAATGCCTATGATACTGACTGTAAGCTCCGGCATTTTAGAGCTTACAGTCAGTATCTTAGACATCTTTATTTAAAAGGCTGACTTCATCTCGTGTCAGAGATTTTGAAGAAATATTCCACACTGATAGGTCTTCCACTGAGAATGTGTCCTTTTCTTCACAGTTCGTTTCTCCAGGGATTCTTGTCAGCCCTTGGGCTTGAAGCGCCCCCTGCTCACAGATCTGCCCCTCATTTTGGTCATTTGTGTATGTGGCAATTTGATAAGTAGCAACTGAAAAGACGAGTGCACAGAAGCGCTAGAACCATTTGATTGACTTAAAATGTTCGTGGAGTCTTTTTCTTCAACAGATATTCCATCTTTCCTCGCCAGGTTAGATATATTGCTTCCACTTCCAACTTTTAATACTCTTGTGTTAGGCAATGTAGATATATTAGATGATGAGACAACATTCTTAGGTCTTGTGCCTAACAACTCATGTTGAATTAAAGCCATTGTCAATTTAGGCTGAATCATTGCCATGGGTTCAGTACGTCTCTCACCATTTAAGGTAGAATGTTTTTGTTCGCGTAATCTTTCTTGTGCCCTAGGCCATAAAATTATTCCTTGTATACTGGCATCAGTCAATTACTGGGTAACTGAAATAATTTAACAATTCTTGTTTGGCTTAATATTTGACCAGGTGAGCATACTTAGACTTATTTTATTTCAATTTGTTAAATGCTGTAAAACCTGATTTCAATGGAACTTTCCCAGTTTCAACCCAGGTGCTGTAATCTGTGAGGAAGAATGATGGAGATCAGTAGACTGGTATAATTCAACAGCTGGATTTGTTCAGCATGATTTGGAATTCTAATAGCTGCAAGTTCGGGTCATGCTTATTCAAAAGTAATGATGCTGTTGCTGATAAAGATACTTCTTCCACAGGTCCCTCTTGACCAGAGTGCACAACAGACACTGAATCCTGGTATGGTTGGAATGCTCTTACTGCACTGGAAGTTACTGTAACGGCACAAACAAATGTGTTCAAGTTGATGGAGGGCCTCAAAGCTCTAACATCTTTCTTGTTGAGACGCCAAGTACTTAGTAATACCATCTTGATATCATACAAATAAGAATTTTCTAAGATGGAATGTGCTGAAGAGTGACTCGGCCAAAAAAAAATACACTATTGGGACAAATATGTGGAAGCCCCAACATGAAAAGGGTTAGCCATCCCTACACTTAATGTGCACACTGGTGATTCCATTCATGCAATTCTCTGCCTACAGGTTAAATGTACAGCTGCCCTAAGATACAGACTAACAAGCAGCCCTGTTTTTATATAAATATATATATATATATATATATATATATATATATAATATATATATATATATTATATATATATATATATATATATAATATATATATATATATATATATATACATATACATATACACACACACACACACACATACATGCATACACACACACACACACACACACACACACACACACACACACACACACACACACACATGCATATATATGGGTCTACTACTTTTGACCTAACTCCCATTTGTCTGACACCCATTTGCCCGAGACCAAATGACTGAAATTTCATTTGCCCGACACTTCATTTGCCCGACAAGTATTATTAGCAAGAAAATGGAATATACCCCCTTCCCCACTGTAGTGCAACCCTGGAGTTAGAATATATAGTTAGGGGGGTGTGGGGGGCACAGCCCCCCCACTTACTTTTCTTTTACTAAGCAATATTACATCAAAAGTTAACAATATCATATGAAGTGAGGGGCTGTGCCCCCGACACCCCCCCTAACTATATATTCTAACTCCAGGGCCGCACTACAGTGGAGAAGGGGGCATATTCCATTTTCTTGCTAATAATACTTGTCAGGCAAATGAAATTTCAGTAAAATGGGGTCAGGAAAATCAGTGTCAGGCAAATGAAAGTTAGGTCAAAAGAAGAAGACCCATATATATATATATATATATATATATATATATATATATATATATATATATATATATATATAAAAACAAAACAAGGTTACCCAAAAGCAGTGGACAGTGACTGTAATTTGTAAAGGTAATTCCTCACTACCCAAGCATCACTTTAAAAAGAACATCGTACAAACCCTTGAACTCCACCCCTACTTATGGCTATTGCAGAAACGGTCTACAGCCTTGCTTCAGTCACTGGTACCATCACCTGTGCTGTCCCCCAACCCCCTTTTTAATACATCAGCTTCACTCTTTTATGACTTCAAGTCCATTACTGTACTACAGCTTTCCATCCCCTTTTCAAAACTAAAAACAGTTCTACTGCATCCAACCCTACTTTTCCAACCGTTCCACTCTTCTTCCTTAATAGCTCAGCAGTCTTACACACATGCTGTTATTAAAACCAAGCTCAAAAACTCCTTCAGATTCTCTCCCCCACTCAGTCACCACCTCTCTTTAGTTCCCCTCTATTCTCATTTTGAAAACAAATCATGCCTCTATAGATTGTCACCTTTCTCTTCCTCATCCTTTCTTAAATGTCTTTTCCAGAGAAACTGACACCATCCTTTATCTTTGCAATCTTCTACATGCTGTCACTTCACTGTTTTGTGACATTTAACAGTTAACAATATTTTGTTCTGCAACCTAATGCCATTTTGACAAGGTACTTTCATAAATCAAGTTCCTGAACTCCCCCAACTCCACTGCTCTATATTTTTGTTAATTCCAAAGTTCTGTTCTGTTAATTTTTCCTCTTATAATCCCCAGGTCTTCAGATGACCTCAGCCACACAACACCTTTTCTCTCCTGCAAAGGTCAATGAAGTACCCATCATCATCTCTGCTACCCACTAATTCTCTCTTTCTGCCAGTATGTACAAAGCCCTGGTGTGAAATGTTTAAGCCATCCATACACATACCAGTGTTAATTCTGCAGATACCAGTATCACTGACACTACATTGACTAGGCTGGAAAAATGTTGTCAGCTACTTTTCCAATGCCAAGTTCTGGGAAGTCATGAGGACCTTACAGTACCCCACACAGGAAAAATATGATGATTCCCAATATAAACACTCTTCAAGAACAGCGACAGTTCTCATAAACTGGGTTTTTTTCACATAATTATCGGAGTCAAAAGAAATCTCTCTGACAGATTTGCAACTCAGTCATCAACAGACTTCATTATTTACAAATGAGAATTTATTTATTTGACATTTGTTGACTGGGTTGGTCCATCTGGAACGAGGCCAAGGCCCTTTTTCAGTGGAGACCCAGGGAGAAAAGCTCCATAGTTACAAAACATATACAAACTCCAAAAAAAAAACATATGCAAGTACACAAAAAAATCATATAATCAATGAAAGAATCATATAATCAGTTTCATACGGGTATAAAAAACACTGCTTTATGTTGGTGGCTGCAATTAAAAGCAGTTTTTCTAACACATACACGGATACAAATCTGTATACCTTCTGGGAGATAGCCCACAAGACTGAAAATTACAGCACACCAAATTCAATGATAAAGCAAGTAAATCAGTTAAAAAGCATCAAAACTTACCTTGTAGGGTGTTGATTTCAGAAGATGAGCAATATGCTGAACAGCACCATGGTTAAATAAAATTGTTTGATGATTTGGCGCCTGTAAAAAGAACACCATTAAAAATTAACCATCCTGTGTCCTTTAAATCCACAACATTTACAGACAATTTTTAACATGAAGTTAATCAAATTTACACCTCTGTTTGCATATGAACCCTGTATCCCCCGGGCTCAGCCCTTTCTAAAAAAGAAGTTATGTACTCACCATAACGTTCCATCTGAGTAGGTAACTTCATTCGTCTGCAACCTGTGGGTATCGGATATGAGCCGGCAGCTTTCCTAGCAAAAGATCCGAGCTCCAAGCTCCTCCCCTACCCATAATGCCCTGCTACCTCCCTCTAACCCTCAGATTGATTTTGCCATAGTATCACAGAATACTACCATAACACAAGGAAAAAACTACCTGAACATCCTAACCTGATGTCATCTGGGAAGTAAAATACAATGATCCTTCAAGGACGAACTACAGGTCAGGGGGATGGAGGGAGGGTTGGTTGCAGACAAATGAAGTTACCTACTCAGATGGAACATTATGGTGAGTACTTAACTTCTTTATCTGAAGTAGTTAACTTCATTTGATCAGCAACCTGTGGGACAGAGTCCCCAGCTACCAACAACTTGGGAGGTCCTTATGGAAGGATATTCCGGAGCACTGCAGAGCCAAAGGACGCCCTTCCTCTGGAAATCACATCCAATTTATAATGTGTAATGAAACTATGAGAGGAAGCTCAAGTAGCTGCTGAACAAATGTCATCCAAAGGGACCCTCGACCAGAAGGCCGCAGAAATAGCCACAGAATGGGTAGAATGTGCCCGAACTCGCATGGGCTCAGGTCGACCAGAGCTTCTTTATGCGAGAAGAATGCATTGTGAAATCCACCTAGCTAAGGTTACCTTTGTCACTGGTTTACACAAACAGGACTTAGCAAATGAGACAAAGAGTTGTTCCAATTTTCGAAAAACAGCTGTTCTGTGTAAGTAAAATCGTAACTGTCTATGTACATCCAAGCAATGAAGTCTATACTCTCCTTTGTTGTGAAAATTAGGAAAGAAGACAGGCAGGTTGATGGACTGGTTGATGTTGGCTTTGGAAGCCACTTTAGGCAGAAAAGAGGGGTCAGTCCTGAAGGAAACTCTGTCTATGAAAAATGATGTATGGGGGCTTACTACAAAGAGCCTGAAGCTCCAATATCCTTCTAGCTGAGGTAATAGCAATCAGGAAGGCAGTTTTCCAAGATACATACTTCAAGTCGACCGAAGCTGCAGGCTCAAAAGGGGGACCAGTCAGAGCCTGGAGAACTATGGTTAAATCCCATGGAGGAACTGCTTCCTTAACAGGGGGTCTTCTCAAAAGAAAGGTACCTTTCAGGAAGGTCTTGCAGATCTTACAGGACGCTAGGGGGCCAAGTTTGTTTCCAATGTGAAAGTGGGAAATTGCTGCCAGTTGAACTTTAACAGTTGAAGAACTAGCCCCCTGATGAAAGATTTGGGATAAAAAAATTGAGGACTGCTGGAATAGGAGCCGTAAAAGGATCCAAATTTCTATGCTCTGCCCAGATAGAAAAAAGTTTCCATCTACTCTTGTAGACTTTCCTGGTAGAAGGCTTATGAGCGGCCACCAGGATAGCTTTAACTGAGGATGAGATACCGGGAGTCCTAGCCATTAAGGGAACTGGATCAACCAAGCCAAGAGCTTGAGGATGTCCAGGTCGGGGGTCCACAATCTCAAGGGGTGAGAAATCAGATTCGGAAGGGGATCTAAGATCCAGGGAGGATGCACTAGATGAGACCGTAGGCATGGGAACCAGGTTTGACGAGGCCAGAATGGGCTATGAGGATAACTCTGCTCCCCAACCGATGAGCTTTCTGCAAGAATTTTGTCATCAAAGGAAGAGGAGGATAAGCATAAAGAAGACCGGATGGCCAAGCATGAACCAGAGCGTCTCTGGGGTTTTCCCCTGGTGGGGGAATCAGAGCGAAAAACTCGCTGCACTTTGCATTCGAAGGTGACGCTAACAGATCGCAGCAAGGTTGACCCCATCTGAGGAAGATCTGTTTTGCTACTAAGGGGTTCAGAAACCACTCGTAGGGTGAGAGGATAGTCCGACTCAGCTTGCCCGCTAGAATGTTTGACCGACCCGGTATGTGTATTGCTATAAGAAAGCGGTTGGTGGATATCGCCCATTCCCACACTCTCATGGCCTCTCGGCAAAGTGGACAAGATCTGGTTCCCCCTTGCTTGTTGATGTACCAGACCACAGACATGTCTGTTTGAATTGCAATAGTCCCTAGAGGAAGAAGGGCATGGAGAGCCTGCAACGTTAGAAGCACTGCCCTCATCTCCAGAACATTGATATGCAAAAAGGTCTCTCTGTGAGTCCATGTTCCTTGGACGGTTCTGCCCATGCAATAACCCCCCACACCCGAAGCGAGACGCATCCGTGGTCACTGTGACTTGGGGTGGGGACATGGAGAAGGGGCGCCCTTCCTGGAGGTGCTTGGAATGGAGCTACCAAAGTAGAGATTCCCTGCAAACCTTGCTGAGAGCAATAGGGGCAGACAAGGGATGTAGTAGAATGGACCACTGGACCTGTAAGGTCCACTGGAGAATCCTCATTCAGACGCACGAGCAGTGGCAGGTTGATGGCCGCTGCCATGGACCCCTAGAGCCCTCAGGTCTAACTCCGCTGGAGGGGCCGAGGACTGAAGAAGTGCCAAAACGTGGAGGTTTAGACTGTGAAGTCTGTCCGACGTCAGAAAGACTTTGGACTGAATTGCGTCTATCCTGGCCCCTATGAAATCCAAGATCTGAGTAGGCTGAAGGGAGGATTTCTTGTGGCTGATCGTGATCCTTACATAGCGGGCGAGATGTAGGAAATAGTCTCTCGCTGAACACAGTAGATGCCTGGTGGGGGGCGCCTAGGAGCCAGTCGTCCAGGTAAGGAAAGAACTGTATTCCCTGAAGCCTCAGGTGGGCCGCTACAACTGCCATGACCTTGGTGAACACCCTGGGGGCTGTGGTGAGACCGAAGGGTAGGACCCTGAACTGATAATGGCTGGCTCCCAGCCGAAAGCGGAGAAACCTCCTGGATCGCCTGTCCATTAGAACGTGGTAGTATGCATCCTTGAGGTCTATGGAGCACATCCAGTCGTTCTCCAGTAACAGTGGGAGAATGGATTGAATGCTGACCATCCGGAACTTCTCTTTGGCAACTGACAGGTTCAGTGTGGACAGGTCGAGAATTGGTTGCAAGTCCCCCGTCTTTTTTGGCACCAAAAAGAAACAGGAGTAAAAGCCTGATCCGGATTGACCGGGGGGGGATGTGCTGGATGGCTCTTTTTCTTAGTAGCTCTTTTATTTCAAAGGCTGCTACCTCTCTCTGATTGGGTGGTACATCGGGGAGGTGCCCCGACCGGGGAGGAGAACTTATGAATGGAATTGAGTAACCTCTGGATATGATCCAGAGCACCCAGCAATCTGTCGTAATGGACTCCCAATGTGCTCCGAGAAGCCCCCCCCCCCCCGACTGCCTACAGAGAGGAGCAGTCGGGCAACCCCACAGGGTTGCTGCGTCGGTCAATCGGAAAAGGGTTCCCTCGACCCGAAATTCTTCAAGACCCCCCCCTTCTGCCTCTGGGCCGGTGTCCACTCTGTCCTCCTCTGCCTCTGAAGGACAAGGGATCCTGAGCGAAATGGGAATTGTTGGGATTTCCGGAACCACATCTTCTTCTGTCCTCTTTGGTTCCTGGAGAAGGACCTCTGAGGAGCAGAGAAGCGGATCCCGATGGCAGATGTTTTCCCATCCTTCTCACTCTGGAGTAGCGTATCGCGGACGGTTTTGCCGAAAAGTGTAGAACCGTCAAAGTGGGCGTTCGCGAAGGACGCCTTGAAGGGTTCCGCAAAGTCGCAGAGACGGAGCCAGGCCTGTCGTCGTAAGACAATGCCTGCTCCGCTGGCTCTAGCCGCTCCCTACGTGGCATGGGAGAGAAGCCGCATAGAGGTGTTTGTGATATACTTAAGAGTGGCCATTCGCGCCAAGGAGGTCAGTTTGTCCACGGCTGACATGGAATCTGGGGGTGACCGAGCGTACTCTGATTATGTCCTGCTGGAGTCGAATCACGTGTGCCATAAAGTTCAGTGACCTTACAGAGAAGGTCGCTGAAACGAACATCCGCTTTCCTAGGCAGTCCATCGTCCGAGACTCCTTGTCTGGAGGATGTACCGAGGAACTCTCCTGTGCTAATTCTTTCTTGGTGGCAGCCGCCACCACCATGGCATCTACCGAGGCACCTTTGCTCCAAACTGTCCTGTCTGTGGGGGAGCTGAGAATCCTGTCCGGTCTCTTGGGTATTGGCTCCACAGTGTCTGGCTCCTTCCATGCCCTGGTAGTTATGAGGTCCACCAGGGGATCGGCGGGAGGGGACACCCATGAGGTAGATGGGCCTGCGTTGAACGCCTCCAGAAAGCCGAGGAAGGCTTTTGGGCTGACCACCCCCCTCTAATACAAAGCATTTCCATAATGTCTCCAAATGAGACGTCCTCGGGGGGTGGGGGGCTGTCCGAGGAGGGCTCACCAACAATGTCCTGTTCCTCTACAGGAACCATCTGGGACGTAGGCACAGGCTGTCCCTGGGGCCGGATGATGGAAGACAGGCCCGTCTGAGAAGGAATGGCGGGTGGATCTGTAGCAAGAGCCTGGGGCCTCGAATCCCTCAAAAGGACCCTCTCCACGATGTCAAATGCCGAGGGTGAAATGCTCTCCCTAGGATCCGAAAGCAGCCCCCTCAGATCCGGCGCATGGATCGGTGCCGGAGATGACCCGATCGGATCCGAAAGGGCAGTGAGATCCGACCTCAACGGAGCCGAAGGCACACTGACCCCTCTGGATCAGACGCTCATCTCAAGGCCCTGAGAGCTCGGATCCAAAAATGGATCCCACAAACTCGAAGGTACAATCGGCGCCGAAGTAAGAAACACTGTCGGCGCCGACACCACCCCGGCTCCAAAGCTACTCTGATCAGACAGCTCCGAACCCCCGGTATCGGGTCGGAGAAGGAGCAATGGGGGCGAAAAATGGGGTTGACTCCCCTCCCCCCCCCGGAGGGGGGGGGGGAGGCAAGAGCACTACCATCTGCAGCTGGGCCTGAAGAAATAGATGCATCATCCAGTCCATGTCTGCATCGGATAAATTTCTTATTGACCTGGATGAGGCTGCCGAGGCTGGCCGGGAAGGCCGCCTGGACGACTTCGAAGGTGACCGGGTCTCCTCCTCTGGGGAGAAACGTGGAGAACGAAGCCTGGAGGGGGAAGACCCAGAGACCTTAAGGGGGGAGGCGAGCTGCTTAGACAGTGGGGCCGCGGGAGCTGAATCGGCCCGCCTCTTGTGGCTACGATGCCTGTCCCTATCACGCTCCTTGTCCTTCCTATCCTTTTTCTGGAATCCCTTTCCTCCTGAGCTGAAGAGGGAGTTTGAATCCCGGCCAGGGGAGCGGGAACGGTCAGTGGAGCAGCCGTGACTGGCACCACAGAGGGGGAGGAAGATGAAGCTGAATCCGGGGGCAAAAGTCCCGCAAGGACTAGCTTAGTCTGCCTAACCCTCAAAGCCCTGGGGTTGAAGGCTGCACAGATAGTGCAGCCTGACGAAAGATGGTCCATGCCCAGGGAAATAAGGCACAGAGTGTGGCCATCCGCTGGGGACAGCTTATGGCCACAGTCGGAGCATTTAGATAAAATTGCCTTTGGGCCTTCAGACATTTTGAAAAGAACAGGCCCACACGCACAGACCTTCACACACAGACAGAAGGGGGGAGGGAAATTACAATCTACACTAAACTAACGATAAAACTACCCAAATAGATTAAGGGAGAAAGGGGTACCACACTCTAAGATTACAGAGATTTTAAAGGGAAAAAAGGTTAAATAGTCTACTTCAACTCACAAACCCAACGCTAGGAGCTCGTTTTCAGATGCTTCAAGAAGCCTCGGCAAACGAGATCTGGGGGTTAGAGGGAGGTAGCAGGGCATTATGGGGTAGGGGAGGAGCTTGGAGCTCGGATCTTTTGCTAGGAAATCTGCCGGCTCGGATCCGATACCCACAGGTTGCTGATCAAATGAAGTTAGCTACTTCAGATCTACTATTTTCGATACATATTAATCTACACTCAGACATCTCACATCTCCCAATGCTAACAAAGGAAATAAGGTAATCAGCAGGTCAGACCACTATGGGCGAACAATTTAAGCTCAGACTACAAGATCAACTTTTCCTTACTAACTGGGTCTCTTCTAGAAAGCTCATCCTTGAGCCAAACAAAATCAAAGTAAAGTTTTCTGTCAATGTGCAAAAACTGAAATCCACTCCTAAAAACTTACAAATCCGCAACATGGACAGTCTTCTGGAAATCATTACATTTGTCAAATACTTCAATCTCTGGCATCACCAGGGCATAAACTCAGAGGTTCTCATGCAATATACTAAAACTAAAATCTGCTATATCTTATTGTGGGGGTAAGGACACCTCACACTTTCTGTCCCCAGCAGAAACAAAAACCACTGGTGATGGTACCCTTCATGCTCTACTAGAACATGCTCTCCAGACTATAACATCCACTTCAAGCAAGAACCTACCAGCCCTACATATTACCTCTCAACAAAATATTTTGATTAATTACTTTAACAAACATATCTAAATGCCACTGTTCACTTCTCAAAAACACTAACTGGCTTCTGGTCAAAAAGCTCATTTTCTCAGCTCCCTACTAGTCAGAATTCTTAACCAAAACACCTTCTCCTACCTACAGTATAACCTCGGTCCCAACTTAAGCATGCTACAGGCCTTCACATTATCCTTGTAGCCAAAATAGGCAGTATCCACAAATTCTCAATCTTAAGACAAAGGTATAGCAAGCTATAACCCTTGCCTTAACAGACTTAGCCAATTCCTTGAACTTCAGGAAATTTCTAAGCTTACTTGAGAATAAAAGCCTAATGTCACTGCTTCTTCCACAAAGAAATAAATTTAACAAAGTTCTTACCTGCCTTCACTTCACTCTGCTAAATCAATCTTGATACGCTGCCACCATCTTTGTCATTTAAGTCCTATCCCCTCTTCCAAACTCAAGTTCCCACACTCATCACTTACCACCACCAACTTGACATCTTAAGATGTTCAACTGTCCACTGTTTTTCGGATGCTGGCTACAATTCTAAAACATCTTCTCATGGGGGGGGGTCAATAATAAAGAGGGAAAACTAAGGGTGAGAGGGGCAAGGAAAAAACTGTATGGCTGTGCCATGAAGGGAAGGGACAAGGAATGAATGAGGATTACATGAAATCATGAAAGTAACAAAAAATTTCATTACACTCAATGCAAGGGCAAAGAGCCAGACTGGAATGAGATCAGAAAAGTGAATGAGGACTACAAAAATACTGAATGGGCTCAGAGCTGCTGCCTATCAAAAGTACATGTAAAGAAAGGAAATGTGGCATCAGGTACTTTAGCAAATGAATGACAAATGGTGAGGTGTTCATGACTTTAGATTCAGTTGGAATGGGTAAGAGTCATTTGGAGAGATGGCAATCTATAGAGGCATGATTTATCAGTCATCTGAAAGATGATTCACAATTGTAAGAGGCACATCTTACTTCTTCCTACTGCTCAACAACCTTCAGCCCAATTCTGATCCAAGTGGCTCACTAATTCCCACATAGTGAAATCCAAATACAGGAGGCCACCACCTAGGTAGCCCACAGGGCATTATATGTCCTACTTTTCTTGCTCATGGCAGCAGGGATGAACAGAAGTCTGAAAATGCTGGATGAATGCATACAACAGCAAGCACACACTACTTAGTGGGTGCTAATTCCTGGCACTTAACACTGCATATGCTGGGGCACTCAATCTCTCCTGTAGGTTAGTCTTGAAGCAAACTGAGCTGCCATCTCTATCCCATCCCCAAGGTGGGTAAACTAGTATAAGCAGCAAAATCTTAACCTTTCCACACAAACTCCTGGGCCACCAATCAACCCAGACTGTCTGGACTTTTCTACTCTGTGCCACAGAACTGGCTACACTACTAATGATTAAACTAGCAAAGGCATGGAACAGCACAGAAAAGTATCATGTAAATCTTAGCATTCAAGCCAGTAATGTAGCAAACTCTAACCTCTATAACAAGTAAAGAAAGTGGTTAGTGCTTACTGGGGTAGATAACATGGATATGAAAAAAAATGCAAACAAAGAAATATGTGACATCAACAAAAAAAATGAAATGAATGGGTATCAGTTCCACACAGTCTAAAAATAATGTTACACATTTACCATAACTGATGGTCATGATCCCTGTCCATACAATGCAAATGCATGGGCAGTTCTTTTCTGGCATCATTAGGAAGCTTTCCTAAGCTCGAGCTCCTCCTCTCCCTCACATAATACAGCTCTATCGCCAGATCAAACAGGCCATCTTGGAGGAAGGAAATTGGAACTTAAGGGCACTGCACTTGTATTACAATACTTCCCTGATTCAGACTTTTTGTATGATACTATCCTTGCAGACTTCCCTGGATAACCTCTAGTCAATGAAAAGGTGCCGGGGAAAGGGAAATATGGGGGATAAGTATGTGGGTACACTGCAGTGGACACGGATCACAAATATCATTACAGTAAATACACAACTTTTGTATTTTTCATGACTCAGTCTGCACAAAGTAGCTGAGGGACTGAATCTAGAGGAACACTTTGGATGGGATGGTTCCAAGATGGCTGCATACTTAGTAACAGCTTGTTTCTAGCTCTCCCAGTGTGAAAACGGAACCTCAGCAGAGAAGGCCAGTAGACTTGTGTTTATTGGTGAATTTCAATAACTGGCTAATAAGTATACTGCCTGGATCCCAGGAATAAAGAAATACAGAAGACATAGAA
The DNA here is from genome assembly GCF_019279795.1 of Protopterus annectens. Taxonomy (NCBI): domain Eukaryota; kingdom Metazoa; phylum Chordata; order Ceratodontiformes; family Protopteridae; genus Protopterus; species Protopterus annectens. The sequence continues at coordinate 125,394,832 of NC_056728.1, forward strand.
GAAAATCAGCTACAAAATAGTAAAGAAACATTGACAAGGGAGAGTTCTGCAGCTGTTCAACAAAAAGTAATGCAACCTTATGACATGACTTCCAATCGTACCTCTTAGTGCAAGAAATCTAGAGAAAGCCCAACAAAATGGGGGGACAAATACCTAAAAATAGGGACATTTTAAATATTGGTCTTATAAACTTGGAAAGTTGTTAGAATAACAGGATTTTTGTTAACATGCATTTTCTGAAGGATATGCAGTCTGAAAATAAAATACATGTCATTATTTAGTAACTTTAATCCTCAGATCATCTCAGTGATTTGTCAAAAAACACTTTAAGAGGAACAGACCAAAAATTTAAGGCAAAAAATCTGGACATTCTGAGAAAATCTGTACAGTTGACAGATATGCTTCCAATGGTTTACCTTCATGTGCGCATATTGCACAAGGGGGAACAGCAATTGTCTGAAAGGCAGTTTGCAAATGCCGAATGGAAAAAGGAATGAATGTGCAATGAGCGAATGCACATTGACATTCACTCACTGCACATTAGGCATTTTAGAGCGGATTGCACTATTGTGGGGATCGGAAAATGGTCCCTTTCCCACTGTAGTGTGATCTCGGTTAGAATATTAATGTAGGTGGGGTTGCAGCCCACATACACCATTACATTTTTTTCTCAACATTTATGTTTAAAATCAGCGAATCTGCAGTTCAATTTGCTGATATTTGAACATTTAAAACTGTTGCGGTTTTCATTTTTGTGGTTAAGATTCGCTCATTTGAGCAACTGCACCACTGTGTTCCGCTGTTATAAAGGTAAATCGCTTCCAATACCCTACAGGATGATATAAGACAACTGCATACAGACCTGGTTAAAATAAACAAAACACTGATACAGTACATTAAAGACATGTAGGTAGGTGAGTGCTTAAATGGGTGTGCCTTCTCTGAAGGTTGGGTGTTGGGCTGGCAACTCTGCACCGCAAAAATCCACTGCCAATCATTAGCGGACCGGAGTTCAGCTGCGGCGACCCCTAACCGGGAAAAGCAGAAAGACATTACTTTTAGTGATAGAGTACATTAACACAAACAAACAACAAAAGGCTGGAACAAATGGAAGAAGCTTAAAACAGATATTCAGATGAGATCATAAAGATGCAAAAATCAGAGGTCAAGTGAAGAAAAGGCTGGCTGAATATGAGACTGAAAATCAGAAAAAAGGCCAGCACCAAGGAAGGTTCAAAAGTAGTTTAATAAAACTGAAACTAGACCGGTTTCAGCAGCAAGGCTTTCATCAGTAGTATAGTAGTATAGTCAGGAAGAGATGTTTCAAAAAATAACAGAATTAGAAGACAGAGTACATAGGGAAAACTTTAAGATTTTCAGCTATACAAGAGAAGCTGGAAGGAACAGACTGCATTAAATTTAAGAAAGCGCAAAATAAGCAACTGGACTGGTATTCCAGAGCAGGACTTATTAGTCGAATGGGCACATTGTGTGTAAGCTCCAAATCTAGCTATAAGAAAGCAACCTATACCTTTAATAGTAAGAATACAATACTACCAGCAGAAAGAATTGATTTTGTCAAAACTGTGGCAGAAGGACAAAATACTAAAAGTAGGTGACAGCAAAGTGTTTGTGGAGAATGGCTACTCATTGTACCAGGCAAAAGAGAAGTAAATTCATCCCTCTATTCAGTGAATGCCGAGACGCAGGTGTGAGATTCAAACTGCTGTATCCAGCTGTCTTCCAGATATTCTTCCCTGGGAGGACAAAATCATTTTATGATGAAATGCATGCTAAGGAGTAAAAACAAAAGATTGTCCAGCAAAAACTGAGCTGTGAAACAGAAGATTTGGCTTCTCGCTCCACTGGTAATGAAAACCACAAAGAGACTGCACCTGCGAAACCTTTTCAAATATTTCAAATTAAAATGCTGAAGAGAAGGAAGGGAGCACAACAGTTGACTAGAAGAATCGAGAGTACGTTGGAAATTAAGCAGAGACAGGCTTTGGGTGATGGAGAACAGTAATAAAATCAGTAAATGTGGGATTACAATGCATTAGTTATATTTGTGAAATATAACAGCACAAGAAAATGTGGAAATATTGGACCTTCAGAATATGTTTGCCGAGTGGGGGACACAAGTATATTCCCTACTTCATGTCATTAAAGTTCAGAAAAATGCTTTGGGGAGGAGAAGAGAGGTGAGAACAGTAATTAAGTAAAGAAAACACTTTCTTTTCGCAATAGTTTTCTGTGTTGCACGGTTTTCTTTGAATGCTATTTTTGGATGCAATGGGAATTGTAAACAGGTGTTGTTTTTATTTTTCTCCCCTCCTCTTTCTTCTTGTGCAAAGAACAAAAATGGGAGCCTGGTTAAAGGGGCATGACAAAGTTCAACATAATGTGCTTTTTCATTCTTGCATGGGGAAATGACTGATTAAGGACCTTTGTTTTAAACAGAGAGCAAGTAAATGAAAAAAGAAAGTAAATATTAGAAGTTTTTTTTCTGTAGTACTTGCAAATAAGTACACTAAGTAGCATTTCTGCAGGTAGTCTTCATGCCCCTCATGGAGACTGCCCAATAAACAGAAACTGGAGACAGTCTGGTGGAAGGGGGCTGGCTGAGGGAAAAGAAGAAAAAAAGGAGAGAGAAATGGTCTAGGACAGAATGTTCCCTGAAAACAATTGGGTTTTCTCAGGTGTGAGAGCTTTAAAGATAATACAAAACCAGTTAGACTTGAAGTAAAGTTCTCTCAGGTTTTTTTTAAATGCAATGAGGATACTAATATAAAAGATGATTTTGTTGTTTCTTGTTCAGTTTTAAGAAATGCAGGCCCTGCAATAAAAAAATGAAGAGGGGAAGACATGGGGGGAGAGCTGAAGGGTTTGGTTAAGAGAGTATGGGTAAAGAAAGTGTGCTTTTTCCCATGCTTGCATAGGGAAATGACTGGGTAAAAACCCTAGGCGTTATCCAGTAATAAGTTTATTACAAAGCAGGTAAATGCAAAAGAATGCTCAATATTTTAAGGCTTTTTTCCTGATAAACATGATACCCTTAGCAGTTTTGTTTCTGGGCTGCATGTCACTAGAAGACAATCTGATAAAGAGAAATGGCTTGGAGAAGCTGTTTAATGAAAGCATTCAAATGTTTTCTCAACTGGGAGAGTTACATAGATATAGAAAATCAAATTGCACTTATTAATAGCACAGGCTGTACCATACATCTCAGCATGACTAACCTTTCTTTTTGGTTAACTTTAGCCTGTCTGTGTAGCTATCAACTTAGAACTTGTGCTCTTATTAGGAAGCAAAAACTTCAATATTTGAAGGTATTCATAGTTTTCTGTGTTACTGTACAGTTCATAGGTTTTAGGAGGGATTTTTTTGGGGGAAGGTTGTTTTGTTTTGTTTGAGGGTTTATAAAACAAAACAAAGTTATGCAAGATGTGACATACGCACAAATGGACGTGACATGAAACAATTTTATGAAAGACCAATCTGACTAACAGTATATACATGTAACATAAAAGTTGGAACTAGACATTTAGCAAAAGAGCAGTTAATATAAAAGGTGGCAATAATAACTATATAAGAAAATTGTGCTTTCTATAATGTTTTTCAATCTGAATGGTCTTGCAGATAAATATAAAAAAAAGAGTAGCGAACTATATTAAAAATGTAGAGTGCAATATATATGCTACAGGAGACACACCTGGGAAGAACTGAACATGTGAATTTGATAAAGAAAAGTTTTCAGGATGGTTATTCAGCTGAATATTTGGGGCAAAGGAAAAGAGGAGTACTTATATTAATTGCAAGAGGAGCTCCAGTAGTGATAGAAGAGGGGAAAAAAAGAAAAATAATGGAAGATGCATACTATTAAGGGGCTACTGGCTAGGGAGGAGGATTACACTGGCATTAATTTACATCCCTCCTAAAAGTGCTATAATGTAGCTTAAGAAAAAAATCTGGGAGAAATAATCAGCTTTCAGCAAGGAATAGTACGATACTTACATATTATCGCAACCAGATTCCAAATGCTATTAAACAGTAACATATGGCGCTGTGATGAACTGCAATCAACATGCAATACACACAGTCATTACTGATTTTCTTACAGTTACAACTGTCAATTACATCACATACTTTTAAGTGATCATAGTGGTACAACTGTGGTTCTTATTTACATGGTAATTACTACTTTAATTAGAGTTAAAATGATGAATTACATCACATACTTTAACGTGATCATACTGGTGCATCTGTGGTTCTTATTTATGTCATGGAGATTTACTGCCATTCTTATGTCGTTAAAATGTTTTATGGTGTGCGAGGAAAGTGCAATTTTCACTTTTTTATGGTATACTGTTTGACCAAACAGGGTTTTCTTGTAAGCGTACACACGTCAGTACCTTGCCCTTTCTTTTCTGTTTGTACTGGTCTGCAGTCGGCCCATATTAGGAGTTGGATGCCACAGAGTCCTCACTGTAGTTGCTGGATTGCGAATTTCAGGTCTGTCACGGTTGATAGTACTTGGTTTGCTGACTTTTGGCTTCTTACTTTGTACAGCTCTGCACACATTTCAAGGGTGATGGTGCATCTAGGCAGTTATTCTTCTGCCGTAGCTTGCTTGTATTACTGTAAAATCCTATTAGTGAGAAGGGCACTTGTCCATGCTCCACAATGACCTAACATGTGTTTGGGGTTGTGGGCCTCAATTGCAATGTTAGGATAATGAGGCTGGAAATAGTGCATGAAATATATTTTCCCTAAATCACAGAGGATTGCAGTCAGTATTGCAGAACAGATAAACTTGCTCCACAACAACATTAGGAATTATAACATGCTTGAAATCTGGTTGCGAGAATACCAAAGTATCGATATTACTTACAGGTGGAGACTGGAATTTGGTTTGCAACAGTGAAGGTGTTGTCTGGGGGGCCTAGAAGGGAAAATGTAACAAGGGAGGGTACATTTTTGAAGAAATTTATGAAAATGTTTGGCAAGAACGATGTGAATTCAGTATTAGAAGGTCGAAGTGAATTTACATACTACTCACGAGATAGAAAATCTATCTAGCCTAGCCCAGTTTTTGTATTGCACAGGAACATGTGCATGTGCATTTAAAGGTCTTGAAATACACCCAATAACTATTTCGGATCATGCACTAAAATAAAAAAAGCATGGTAATGAAATGAAAATGAGACATTGGCGCTTTCTTACCTACCCGTTGAAAAGAGAGGAATTTAAGGAATGGGTTGTGGAACTCATTCAGAGCTACTAGAAAAGATAGATTTATCTTCTGAAAACATTGCTAAGGAGTGGGATAAAATTAAAGTGGAGTTTAAAACTAGGCTGGAAATAAAAGAAAGGGAGATATGGTTAAACAGTAACAAGAATAATTTAGAGGAATTTACAAATGTTAAAGTATTTCAAAATAGGGGGAATTTCTCAGAACAAGAAAAGGAGCAACTGCAGAATGCTAAACAGAAAATAAGGGATTACCCTGATAATATGCATGAGTTTAGAAACATTGCTGTTAAGCTACTGTTTTTGGATAATGATTCTAGAGTACAAAAACGTCAAGTCTAGCACAGCTCAGGCAACAAAAAGTGGAAAGGGCAGTCAGCTTAGGGAACCTATAACACGGAAGATTTCAACAGACCCTGTAGAAGTATTAAAAATATTTCGAAAATTATACCATCTAGGGGTCCACGGAAGTAAATACTGTGGGAAGAAATAGCCAGGAAATTGTTATGGCTAGGCTTGTATAGGCCCTAGGGCCGATAGCCTAGCACCAACCTATGAACCTATTTTATGAAAATGCGTATAAAGCAGAGAAATGTGGAAATCAAGAAAAGGTACAAATGGAAACATTTATGGAAGAATTAAATATGCCAAAGTTAGAGGTAGATAACAGGATAGGAAGGGATGAGATAAAAATGGCTATATATTACCAATTTACTGGAAAGTCTCCAGGAAGAGATGGTAGTCCTGTGAAAGCTTGGAAGTTAGGAGTGAAAAAACTGATAAAAATCTGGAAGACTTTGTTTAACAGTATCTTATTAGGAGGAGTAGTACCAGCATCCTGGAAGAAGGCAGTGGTAATGGTAATACCTATAGATGGTAAAGATTTATAAATCCAGCTGCATATAGGCTCATTTCAATTCTAAACCATGACTATAAAGTGTTTACTCTATAATGGCTAAAATAATGGCAAAAATGATACCAAAATTGACTAATATGGATCAGTGTGGTTTTGTGGAGAGGAGGCAAACATTTGACAATATTAACAGAACACTGATGATCCACAGGGAAGCAGAATGTAAGAAAGTATCACTTTTACTGGTGGGTCTTGATGCAGTGAAAGCATTTCATAGAGTAGATTGGGACTTCATGAGCAAGGCAATAGAAACATTTGCTTTCCCTGACACAGTTATAAGGTTGATTAGCAGAATATAGGAGGGATTGCAGCATGAATTAAAGTGGTTGGGGTCCTCTCAGATAATTTCTGCTTGAGTAGAGGAAGCAGACTTGGAATACTGAAACAGGTAACTGCAAAAACAGGAATGCAGGCAAGAGGGCTTGAGGCACGAACACAGTAGTAGTTTCCAAAGTTTATTCTTCAGACTGCTTCAAACAAACGATAAAAACAATAAAAAACAGTAACCATAAAGGGTCTGATGAAGTCTCACTAAGGGGTGAGATGAAAAGCGCTTTATGGTTACTGTTTTTATTGTTTTTATCGTTTGTTTGAAGCAAAGTCTGAAAAAGAAACTTTGGAAACTACTACTGTGTTCGTGCCTCAAGCCCTCTTGCCTGCATTCCTGTTTTTGAGAAGAGGATGCAGGCAGGGTTGTCCGCTTTCCCCTTTGCTGTTTGCATTATATTTAGAACCATTGGCAAAGAAAATAAGGGACGCAGAAATTCAAGGATATAACTTGGTGTGGTAGTCAGGAAAAGCTGGCTCTATTTGCAGATGTTATTTTATACACGACAAAACCAGAAAGGGACATTACAGTGTTGTGGAACATTTTAAGACAGTTACAAATCTTCTTGGGATACAAAATTAATGAAAAAAAAACAAAGGCAACAGTGGTAAATTATGTACCCACACACGAAATGGTCCAACAATATCCATATTTATGGGGACATGATAAAATTAAGTATTTAGGAGTATGGATTAGATATGACTGTTGCAGCAGCTAAGGATATGCGGGAAGAGACTAAACAGAGGATAATAAAGAAACTGGAAGTGTTGTTATACGGATATGGATACTAAGATACGAGCAATTAAAATGTTTTTAGTCACTTTAGTCATACACAGGTCAGGCATATTTTTTTATCAACCGGAGGAGAAGCTGTGGATAGCAATTAAAACAGATGAAGGGTTTTATCTGGGAAGGGAAGACAGCAGGGGTCAAGTGGGATAAGCTGAGTCTTCCAGTAGAACAAGGCGGACTAGGATTACCCAATTTGAGGGGGTACTTTAAAGCAACACAGTTAAGGCTCTTTTACATAACACAAGCAGAAAATTAGAAGTTATGTACCTACCATAACGTTCCATGTTAGTTGTCTTCTTCTCACCTTCTTTCTTGCTGGATGGGTTCGGAGCCGAACCTCGGCTCTGACTCAGCCACTACTAAAGCTCGAGAGCTAGTTCCACCGGCTCGAGGCTCCCCTATATCCCACAATGCTAGGCGGTAACTACCCAGATCTCGTTTGATAGCTAGACCAAGCAACAAAAGGCAGCTCCAAAACCTGGAGAAATAATCCACCTCTAAACCTGAGGGTAAGGTATCCTAAACCTAACAAAGGGAAATAGAGGTGGACAAGCTGTGGGGAAAAACAAGATGAGAAAATCACCAGAAAAAAACAATCCTCTAGGTCTGTCCAGGCTTGGGGGAAGGAGGGCGAGAAGAAGACAACTAACATGGAACGTTATGGTAGGTACATAACTTCTAAATGTTAAGTTGTCTATCTCGCCTTCATTCTTGCTGGATGGGACCGCGTCCCTAGCACCTTGTCCCGGGTGGCCTATCGGAACAGACTCTTGAGAACAGTGGAACCAAAGTTGGCTCGACCCCTAGAGGCTAAGTCCAACTTGTAATGAGAAATGAAGGTATGGGGAGAGGCCCAAGTAGCTGCAGAACAAATCGAATCAATAGGCAGTCTGTCTTGAAAAGCTATAGATGTGGCTAAAGCTCTAGTTGAATGAGCTCTGGGTTTGGATGGCAATTGTTGATGTCTGATCTCATAAACAAAGGTAATCAACGAAGTAAGCCATCTAGAGAGAGATACTTAAGTAACTGGAAGGCCCATTCTACCTTCTGCATATGAAATAAACAGTTGATCTGACTTCCTGAACTGTTTGGTCCTGTCTAAATAGTACCCAAGTTGGCGATGAAGGTCCAAGCTGTGTAATTTTTGCTCTGATCTGTTTGAGTAGTTAGGGAAGAACACTGGAAGATCAATGGTCTGATTCAAATTTGCTGGTGAAGCTACCTTAGGCAAAAAGGACGGATTAGTACGTAAGGATACCCTATCCTTATGAAATAATAAATAAGGGGGTCGACTACACAGAGCATGGAGTTCAGAGACTCTTCTAGCTGAAGTAATAGCTACCAGGAAAAGAGTTTTCCAAGATAGCAACTTCATTGAGCAAGAAGCCACAGGTTCAAAGGTAGGGAGAATTAAAGACGCTAGGACCAAGTTCAGATCCCATAGAGGAGGATCATCCTTGATAGGTGGTTTGAGGAGAAAAACTCCCTTTAGGAAGGCTTTACAGAGCTTGTGAGCCATAATGGAAGACTCTGAAACACCTACATGAAAGTTAGATATAGCCGCCAACTGAACCTTGATGGTAGACGGAGACGAAACTGAGTGGAAAAGCTCGGCTAGAAAATCCAGGATAGATTGAATGGAGGCAGTGAAAGGATCTAAATTCTTTGACTCTGCCCAACAGGAAAAACGTTTCCATTTGCTATCATAAATCTTTTCCGAGTGGAAGATTTATGAGAGGCTATCAAAATATCTCGAACTGAGTGGGATATTAAAGGAAGCCTGGCTAAAGCTGGAACTGGAGTAAAGTACAGTTTTGTACCTACCATAAATGTAGATGTCCGATAGGCATGCATCTGCAGTCCTTACAAATGGGTTGTCCTGTCGTCAGGCAGCCCTTCGGTCGGCCGGATTCCAAAGTCTGGGTCTGGCCTCGGCTGGTGTCGCACTTCACCCGACGTCATAGCTGCAGTTCTTCGGGTATAAAGGCATCAGCCGACGCCATTTTCCTCAGTGTTTCTTGCCCCAGATGCCAGGAGCCCTCTAGGAAGGCTAAATTTGGATAAATGCAAATGGTTCCAAATAGTAGAGAGCAAACAAAAAATAAGCATGAATGTACATATATACAAACAAATACACCATAATAGATTCCCCCAGCTAGCTACAAGATGGGCAAATACCCTAGGAGTACCACAGAGAGGAAGGAGGGTGGGTAATCCTGACTGCAGATGCATGCCTATCGGACATCTACATTTATGGTAGGTACAAAACTGTACTATGTCCTTCAAGGATGCATCTGCAGTCCTTACAAATGGGTAGAATACCATAGCCAAACTGGGGGAGGAGGAGAAATAAGATTATGGTGTAGTTAAGATCCCTTGCAAAACAGCAGTGGCAAAACCTGCTCGGGATCTGGAGTATAAAGGTAAATTATAATGCTTGGCAAATGTATGCACGGAGCTCCAAGTAGCAGCCTCTAAAATGTCTTTGGTAGCCACTCCTCGTAGAAAAGCTGTGGTAGTGGCTGTTGCCCTGGTAGAGTGAGGCCTGATGTTTTCTGGAGTTTTCTTCCCATGGTAGGAGCAACAAAATAGTACAGTTTTGTACCTACCATAAATGTAGATGTCCGAACAGGATTGCATCTGCAGTCCTTACAAATGGGTTGTCCTGTCGTCAGGCAGCCCTTCAGTCGGCCGGATTCCAAAGTCTGGGTCTGGCCTCGGCTGGTGTCGCACTTCACCCGATGTCATAGCTGCAGTTCTTCGGGTATAAAGGCATCAGCCGACGCCATTTTCCTCAGTGTTTCTTGCCCCAGATGCCAGTTGCCCTCTTGGATAGCTAAATTTTGGATAAATGCCAATGTTTCCAAATAGTAGAAGGCAAACACAAAAAATAATCATGTATGTACATATATACAAACAAATACACCATAATTGATCCCCCCCAGCTAGCTATTAGGTGGGCAAATACCCTAGGAATACCACAGAGGGGAAGGAGGGTGGGTAATCCTGACTGCAGATGCAATCCTGTTCGGACATCTACATTTATGGTAGGTACAAAACTGTACTATGTCCTTCAAGGATGCATCTGCAGACCTTACAAATGGGTAGAATACCATAGCCAAACTAGGGGAGGAGGAAGAAGAAATTATGGTGTAGTTAGGATCCCTTGCAAAACAGCAGTGGCAAACCCTGCTCGGGATCTAGAGTATAGAGGTAAGTTATAATGCTTCGCAAATGTATGCACGGAGGTCCAAGTAGCAGCCTCTATAATGTCCTTGGTAGCCACTCCTCGTAAGAAAGCTGTGGTAGTGGCTGTAGCCCTTGTAGAATGAGGCCTTATGTTCTGTGGAATTTGCTTTCCATGGTAGGAGTAACAGAATCTAATGCAATTTCCTATCCACTTGGAGATTGTCTGTTTGGAAATTGCTTTTCCTTCCCTTCCTGTTGCATATGCTACCAGAAGCTGGTCAGTTTTTCTACTGCTCTTGGTTCTGTCCAGGTAGTAGCGCAACTGTCTATGTACATCCAAAGTATGCAGCAGTCTTTCCCCCCTGTTCTGTGGATTGGGGAAGAAGGTAGGTAGGTGGATTGCCTGGTTTAAAGACACTCTGGATACCACCTTAGGCATAAATGTAGGATTAGTTCTCATGGACACTCTATCTTGATGGAAGATTAGGAAGGGTTGTACTGCCATTAAAGCCTGTAGCTCAGAAACCCTTCTTGCTGAGGTAACTGCCAGCAGGAAAGCAGTTTTCCAGGATAGGTGTTGAAGATCTGCTGTTGCTGCTGGTTCGAAAGGGGGGAGTGTCAATTTTTCTAGCACAAAGTTCAAGTCCCATTCTGGTAATGGTGGTTTCCTAGGAGGTTTTACATTCTTAATTCCTCTCAGAAACTGCCTGAGTAGAGGATGCGAAAAGACAGGGGATCAAGCTGTATTCTGCAGAAATAGCTGATGCATGTATCTTGATGGAGGAATAGGACAGGCCTGTATGGAAAAGCTCTGCCAAATACTCCAGGATGTTGGCAATGTCTACCTTTGACACATCTTTGCCCCTCTCGGTACTCCAAATGAGAAACCTTTTCCATTTTCCTGCATAGTTCCTTCTTGTTGAGGGTCTGCGGGCCTCAAGGATAATGTCTTTAACCCTTTGGGATAAATCTGGGTTAGTTGCTCTTATGTAATGTTCCTGGCAGTCAGTTGCAGAGTTTTCAGGTTTGGATGCAGGATGTTGTAGTCGCTCTGAGTTAACATCAAAGGAATCAGGGGTAGTGTCCACATTTTCCCCCGAGACATGCTCCTCAGTAATGTGTACCAATGTTGTCTTGGCCAATCTGGAGCTATCAGAATGATCCTTGGACGTTCCTCTTTGATTTTCAATAGCACCTTGTGCATCAAAGGAAGAGGTGGGAATGCATATGCTGTCAGGCCTTTCCAATTGAAGGATAGAGAGTCCACCTTCCAAGCAAGTGGGTGGTACGTCCTTGTGCAGAATTTCTTGAGCTGGTGATTGAGTGGGGATGCGAATAGGTCTATTTGTGGCAGTCCCCATTTCTTTGTGATGACCTTGAAGATGTCCGGGTGTAGCATCCATTCGTGAGCATCCGAGGTAGTTCTGCTTAATATGTCTGCTAGGATGTTTTCTTTTCCCGGTACAAAAATTGCTTGTAACTGAATGTTGTAACTCAGAGCCATATTCCATAGGTCCAGTGCCATCCGGCATAGCGGGTATGAATGAGTGCCTCCCTGTTTGTTGATGTACCACATGACTGTGGTGTTGTCTGTCCTTATCATCAACTGGCCTTCTTGGAGGAATGGCCTGAAATTCTGGATTGCTAGTTTTACTGCCAGCATTTCTTTTTGATTTATGTGCAGGTGCAGCTGTTCTGGAGTCCATAAGCCTTGTATGAACTTGTCCAGCATGTGGGCCCCCCAACCGAGGTCTGAGGCGTCCGTTGTGATGGTTTGGCTTGGTTGAATGCTGTGGAAGGGCAAACCTGGGTTTGACTGGCATGCCTGAGCCCACCATAGGAACTCTTGTTTCAGGCATGGAATTAGTGGTATTTCGGTTTCTAAACTGTGCCTGTGTTGAGACCATAAATTCTTTAGGTACCACTGTAGCTTTCTCATATGCAGTCTGGCATGGGGGACCAGAATTATGCAGGATGCCATGAAGCCCAAGGCCTGCAGTACTTTCCTTGCTGTTAGTTTGTTCTGCTTTGTTAATGCCAAGAAATAGAGAGGAAGTTGTTCTTGTTTTTCTGCAGTTATGAATGCCCTCTGTTTTACTGTGTCCAATTCTGCACCTAAGAAGATTATTCTTTGGGATGGTATCAGTCTTGACTTTTTTATATTGACTGTGTATCCCAGGGCTTGTAGTAAGCAAATGACTCTTTGTAAGTCTTCTGTTAGCTTGTTTTTGTTGTCCGCTTGTATCAG